>NC_133523.1:27660000-27960000 GCF_049354715.1 Callithrix jacchus
AGATTGTGCCAAATGGCATATGTTTTCAAAGTGATTCCCCCAAGGAGAAGAGCACAGACCTCAGACACACCCCTTCTGCTAGCCTCCATAGATTATTCAATTGGAGCAGTTTGTCCGCACCCGAGTGGGTGGTTAGGGAGAGGTTATTCGATTTACTCCCACCCTCAAAAAAAATCAAAAAAGTCTGTTTTCACCCCGAGCCTCTCCTTAATCTCGTTGATGTGGCAGGGCTGGCATGCTGGGTTGCGCATGCTCTCTTTCTGATTGGTTTTCTGGTAATGATTTTACGATGGTGGTGTCTGGAAGCCAGAGCCCGTAGGTCCCGCAGCGGGGGTCAAAGAGACTCACAGGGAGAGGAAAAATCCTGGGATTGTATTGGAGCAAAGAAAGATGTCCAAATAGAAGAGTTACTGGTAGTCGGGAAGAGCAGTGTCCCAACCTGCGGCGGGGGATCTTACCTTTCTTTGCTAGGACTTTATGCAGCTTTTCTGGTGGCTTTTTAGGAACATAGTTTTTCTCTTGCATCAAGACCAGCTTCTTCTGCTTGATTCCAGAGGGCACCTACCCTACCCTACCACGAAGCGCCTGTCTTGGCCTCCACACCCAGCAGCGTTTCTCATTGCTTCATCTTCATCTTGTACTTGGGACGTCAGGAGCCCTCATCATTGAGTTCGGCTCTGGGTAGCTTGCAGAGCTCAATATCAGGAATCCAGTGATCTTGACTCCAGTCTGCTCTGTCCTTACTAGCTGTGTGAGACTGGATTTGTAATTCAACTTTTGTAAGCCTCAGTTTTCTCATCCGTGTATTGGGGATAATAAAACTCTGTGGCCAGGTGTGGTGGCTCACACCTATAAACCCAGCACTTTAGGAGGCCGAGATGGGAGGATCATTTGATGAGCTCTGGTGTTTGAGACCAACATGGGCAACATGACAAAACCCTGTCTCTATGAAAAATACCCCAAAACCCCTGAAAATTAGCTGGGTGTGGTGGCTCAAACCTGTAGTCCCTGCTACTCGGGAGGCTGAGATGGGAGGGTCACTTGAGCCCAGGAACTCAAGGTTACAGTGAGTTATGATCGCACCACTGCACTCCAGCCTGGGCACCAGAGCGAGACCCTGTCTCAAAAAATGACCCAAAACATAAGAACTTCTGTCCCACAGGACTGTTGTAAGGATGGATTTAGAGAATTCTTTGAAAGCACATAGAATGTGCTCAATTAATCTTAACTGCTATTGAAGTAGTTATCATTTATGATAAGAGTTCAGATTTTATTATTATTATCACTGTTATTTTTGGTATATTTATTTTATTCTCCCTGGTGCATGTCAAGCTGTGTCAGGATGAAAACCTGAATCATCCTATTGGGGAGTGTCCCATGCTGTTGGGACAGCGTAGGGTCTCAGACAGCACTCTGTGATCACAGCAACAGGAGGGTACCTCGGGATGCTATTGGTAAAACATAGAGGCTTTCTCAGTCTTATCCCTTAGCTAGAGATCCATGGTGGGCAATGTAGAAGCAGATACAAAATTGTTTCTGGCCTTCCTCTTCTTAATGGAAGCACTAATTTTACCCAGAAGTAAAATAAGTGCTCTAGGCCGGGTGCGGTGGCTCTCGTCTATAATCCCAGCACTTTGGGAGGCCGAGGCGGGTGGATCACCTGAGGTCAACAGTTTGATACCAGTCTGGCCAACATAGAGGAACCCTGTCTCTACTAAAAATACAAAAATTAGCCAGACATCATGGTTGCAGGTGCCTGTAATCCCAGCTACTTGGGAGGCTGAAGCAGGAGAATTGCTTGAACCCAGGAGGCAGAGTTTGCAGTGAGCTGAGATCAGGCAGAGTGAGACTCCGTCTCAAAAAGAAAAAAAAAGAATGCTCAGTGCTCAGCTGAGAATCCTACATAGGCCCAGAGATTTATCCACAGAGGGGGAATGGCAGAAAGTTAAAGTGGGCGGACATGTTTGTCGTGGTCTAATTGCTCTAAGATGAATGAGGACCTTAGAGAGAACTAGGCACCTCACCGCAAGATGTAGACATCAGCCAGGAAGGACCCAGGTGCCTCCTCTGCCGTCCTCCTGGGCAACTTCTCCCTGCGTGGACCAGCCTGCATGGACCAGCTGGCACTAAACCTGGGCAGGGCAGGCTCTCCATGAATATTTACTGGCTGGATGAATGAACTCAGGGGCTACAGAAAGAGGGCAGCGTTCCAGCCAACACTAGGGACATAAGCGAGACAATGAGGCCAGAAAGTCTAAAGTGTTTTCCGTCACTTGGTTGGATCTTTATTTCTCCTTGAAGAAGTTCTACAGAAAAAGCCCTGGAGGAGATGATAATGGCACCTTTCACAATGGAAAGATCAAGCAACATGTGTTCATTGAGTGACTCTGTGGGCCAGCCCTTCGCTCGGCTCTGTCGATGATTATGAGACAGGCAAACCTACGGGGTACTCTTGGTAAGTAGGCTGGAATCAAAACACATGATAAAAATTAGTGAGCATTCCAAAGCAGCATGTCATTGTGTAGAAACGTGCAGAAAAGGTTTAGAGGCGGGGCATGCCGGGAGGCCAGGCAAGGCTTTGTGGCGGTAAGGGAAGTGAAGTGGTGATGAGAAACGCTTGAAAGGCAGGGAGGAGAAGTTGGGTTCTCTAAGCTTGGAGAAGACAGGGGAAGGCCAGGTATGGTGACAGATCTCGAGGCCAGTGCAGTAGTGAAGAAATGTGTCACTGTCTCACCTTGGCTCAGGCCCAGCCACTGAGTCCTGGGCCATGGTCTTTACAAGCCTGGCTCTCTGGTTGATCCATCTTTCCCTCTGATCACTGCCCTTTCTCCTGGGGCCTCTTTGAAATCTGACTCAGGTTCTGAGCACACGTTTCAGCATTTCTGGATGCAATTTGGTATGATAGCGAAGAATCAAAGGGTATTTGCTATCACTTGAAAGTCTGTTTCTCTCCCTCTTCCACTGAGTACCTGACCCCACAATCATCGCTGGCTTTGAAATAATAGACCCATCATAATTACGAGAATTAGTCTGGAGGCTTCTGCCTTATTTGCCTAACTGAGGTTATTAAGGCCATTTTTAGAGGTGGAAAGGGCGCGCAGGATCATCTCGGCTGAGATGGCAAATTCAGAGAGATGCCTGCAGGGTGGAGGCCGGCCAGGTGGGCAAGGGGGCTGGTGAGGAGGAAGCACCCACTGCCCAGCACATCAACCCTTGCTCCTTGGGCTCATGGATTCAGCATTGGAAGATAACATAGTTTCTCAGGAGAAGCTGGAAATGCTGACCATGTGTGAGTAAAACGTCTCAAATTTGTAAATGTGAAAAACAAACTTATAACCTATGTGATATAGTGAAATTCTGTCTACAAAATTTGCAGTATTAGTTGAGTGTGGTGGTGTGTGCCTGGAGTCTCAGCTACTCGGGAGGCTGAGATGGGAGGATGGCTGGAGCTCAGGAGGTTGAGGCTACAGTAAGCCATGATCATACCACTGCATTCCAACCCTGGCAACAGAGCAAGATCCTGTCTGAAAAAGTAAACATATACATGCAGACATACATATGAAAAAGCAAATTTAGCACATGAAAACCCTGTGTGATTGAACCTTGGCAATATCAGTTAGAGTCCTCCACCCCATTCCATGATTTGGGAGTACAAACTGAACCCCCAAACTAGGAAAGGACTTGGTGAGTCATTAACGTGGTGGAACAGTGTGTCCCTACCCCTCCTTTCCAGGCCCTCTGAGCTATCTACAGAGGTCAGTCCAGCACCCTCCCATTAGCCTGCTGCCTGAACCGTCTCCTTCTTTCCAGAAATTTTGGCATACTGGTGACCAGAGCGGCCTCTCTGTGGCTTTGTACTCAGGATTCAGAAGCCTGATCCAGTCCATGCTCTAAGCACATGGTCCAGCCATCACCCCACAGCTGGCCCAGTCACCTCCTCTTACAGGCAAAGGGGCAGCAGCAACCTGGCAGCCCTGGGCAGCCAGCAGGAAGGGCCAAGTGCTTACGGAGGGTGGCTTCAGTGTTCTAAAAGGGTATTAAAGGAATAGAGCGACAGTTAATGCAAAACTCCTTTTTTGACTTAATTTATTATAAGGTATGTGGCTAAAATGTAGATCGCACTGCTGGGTTGGATCTCCACTTTGATTCCCAAAATTGCAATCATGATAGGTGGATTATAACCATGCTGTAACACATAAATGAGGAAATGTGTTCCTGTGCAATCTTCCCCGAAGGAGAAGTCAGGATAAGGGGCAGGAGTTTTGAATAACCTTGCAACATTTAGTTGGCTTTCTCGATCATAGGATAGAAATTAGCATCCCGGGACTATGTGCGTGGTGTACGCAGCACCACTTTGAATATTAGTGCAGAAGAGCTTCCGGGGAAATGGAGAAAATGATTTTCCATATGAAAGAAAAAGTTGCTGGTCGCGGTGACTCACGGCTGTAATCCCAGCACTTTGGGAGGCCGAGGCGGGTGGATCATGAGGCCAAGAGATCGAGACCATCCTGGTCAACACGGTGAAACCCCGTCTCTACTAAAAATACAAAAAATTAGCTGGACACTGTGGCGCGTGCCTATAATCCCAGCTACTTAGGAAGCTGAGGCAGGAGAATTGCCTAAACCCAGGAGGCGGAGGTTGCAGTGAGCCGAGATCGTGCCATTGCACTCCAGCCTGGGTAACAAAGAGTGAAACTCCGTCTCAAAAAAAAAAGTCACCGGTATTGAACTGAACAATGTGATGTCACCTTTATTCAGTAAGTGCCTACTATGTGCTGGGCACCTAGCTAGAGGTTGGGGATGCCAAGGTAAACCAGATAGACCACAGATTTGCCATGGAAATGAGCCTTAGCAGTCAGCGTTGGGTGATGCCCAAACAGGGGTAAATGGGGGCAGAGGAACGGGGGTGCAGGGATGGGGAGCTATGGGAGAGCCTGGATTGCAGGCTGAAGGGAAAGGAACATCCCAGGAGCAGCATGCAGATGGGAAAGCCAAGTTCACTTCCTTGTTCTGGTGGTGTGAACAGAGCATCTATGTGGCAGGAAGCCCCCAAGAACATATGTCTGGGCAAACTATCTCCTCAGGCCCAGAGACTCAGCGGGAGTACTCAGGCAGAACAAACGGCCTGATGTGCCGCCCAGGGGCCTGGGCTCTGCTGTCTCCACCAGCAACGATTCGAGGCCAGCACCTGCCCAGTCTATCGCATTCCAAGGTTCTGTTGGCCCAAATCACACCACCTGCCTCCCCATACCCAGCTCTGGGGTGGGGCTCCCAAGAGCCTCCAGCCTTGCTGCAAAATGGAATTGAATTTCCATATGGATGTTGGGCCCTGGCCGGGTCAGATGTGGACAGGGGAGGCCCTGCTGCAGGAGGGATCAGAAGCTTTGCACAGCACCTTGGGGCAGGTGAGGCTGGGAAGACCAACCAGCTTCTCCTCGTCCTCCACTGGGTTGTGCTTGGGCAGTGGGAGCCCTACACACACTCTCAAGGAGAGCCTGGAGGAGCCGCAGCCTGCAGCCCCAGGAGGAGGGAGCTGGACTGATGGAGGACAAGGGAATGGGGCCCTGGGCTATCAGATGCCAGATTTCCCATGTCCAGCCTTCCTTCCTGGGGAGAGCCTGCTGCAGCCTGTCTTCTCACAGACATAGGCCACCTGGACCCACTGCCAGGTCCCACACCCTGGAAGGGCAGATCAAAGGTGACTAGTTACACACTTAAAAGGAAAAGGCAGACTCCTTAGATTGCATGACCATGGAAGGGTACCCAGCCCTCCCCAACACCATTTATTCATTCATTCATTCATTCATTCATTCAGTCACCAGTATTTATTGAACACATTCTGTGCCAGGAGGTTCTAGAGACACAAGAGTGAGAAAAACAGACCCCATCCTAGCCTTCAAAGAGGCAGCAGTTTGGTGGCAGAGACAGATACTAATCACACGTATACACTCAGTGCAAACTCTGAGAAATGTCCTGAAGGTTAGGTTCTGGTGTAGTTGGGCAGACCTGACTTAGTCTGGAAGATGAGAGCAAATGGCACTGGAGCTGCACCCTCAGCATGAGTGGGATTGAACAAGCATGATGCAGGTGCAGGCGCTGGGTCTGGTGTTTGGGGTTTGCATTTTGGGAAGAGGAAACAGCATGTGTTGAGATTCTGAGGTCCAACAGAGAGAGAAATTTCTTGCCCAGTGGGCCAGTAGGGCCGGCTCAGGGATTTTTTTTTCCTATGAAGTCTTGCTTTGTCGCCTAGGCTGGAGTGCAGTGGCATGATCTCAGTTCACTGCAACCTCCACCTCCCAGGTTCAAGCGATTCTCCTACCTCAGCCTCCCAAGTAGCTGTGACTATAGGCACTTGCACCTCACCTGGCTAATTCTTTTGTATTTTTAGTAGGGACGGGGTGTTGCCATTTAGCCAGAATGGTCTCGATCTCCTGACCTCATGATCCACTCACCTCAGCCTCCCAAAATGCTGGGATTACAGGGGTAAGCCACCGTGCCCAGCCGTCTCTGGGATTTTTAAGATGTTTTGGGGTGAGAGGCAACATTTCTGAAATCACATTGCAGTCCCAAGTTCCTGAAGCTCTGAAGTTCTTTTTCAGTATCAGGGCATGTGTTCCTGGGGGAGGGCATGGGCTAGCCAGGGGGCCTCCTGGGTACCAGCCTCTGGTGTGTAGGACTTAAGGGCCCTGGGACCTGTGTAGTGGTGGATGAATGGGGCGCTCTTTGGAGATGTTGAGAAGCCAATTACCCACCTCATGGAGGAAACTTGGGATGCTGATGCCTGACCTTCTGCTTGCTGCCTGCTTCTCTCTCTCTCACTGTCATCCCAGTGCACACATCCTCCCCAGTCCTCATCCTCCCATCCCTTAACCCACTCCCCTCCAAGCGATGTTTGAAGGATAGTGCCACGTAAGTTCTAACTTCTGGGTTAGACAATGTGGGAGTCAGTGAAGGTGGGTTATGCCTACATCGAGTTCCTACTCAGGGCTGGGTGGCACTTGGCCCTCAGAAATCATCTTGGATGGAGCAGGGAGAGGGGCTGACCATTTTGGGGGATCCTATGGTGATGCTATGACATGGAACACCACCTGCTGGTTTGCTGGTTTATGCTGGCTTACCTTTCTTATATATTAGACCTTGTAGTTGGTGGGGTAAGGAGGCTACCAGTTGGGACTCTGCCAGATGACCTTTCTTCACAGGATCTCATTTGAGATTGCACAGGAGGAGACATTATTCCCGTCATAGGCAGATGTGTTTGGAGGTTGGGTGAAGATGGGGGCATTTACAAACACATAGCTCAGACATGGCCATGCTGGTTGGAGCCCAGAGCTGGCCATTGCTAGGTCAGTGGCTTTCCCTTTCGGCCACGCCCCCCGCTGCACGGTTTAAAGTACATGCAGCCTTGCAAACCCACTGTCTCATGAAGCACGCAGACCCTCTGTGACAGGCACCATTCTCCAGGGATCCAACTTTACCAACCAGGAAATGAAAGCTCATGAAGCTTTAGCACTTTGCTCAGGACCACAGAGCTGGTGCTGGCAGAGTTAGATTCACACTTGGATCCTCTAGTCCCTTGGCGTTTTCAGGTGCTTGAATGCCCGGGCAAGCCTGTTTAGGCAGCATTAAAAGTGGCCTGTGTGTCTCCCTGTGTTGAGGAGGATTGGACCGTCTCTGTGCATGTCTGGGGGCTGTAGAGACACTTTGCTCAGCTACCTGCTGCTCCCCTTCCATGAAAAGCAGGGCTGCTCCTCTTGCCCGCTCCTTCTGGGGGTGCTTGTTGGAGGACACCCTCATCTTGGGATCCTTGTCTCCCAAGGTTGGAATTTCTTTAGACCAGTCATTGGGATTCCCAGACTTTGGGAAGTTCCCACTGAGAAATCTGCCAAATGTGTTACTTTTATCTGTGATCACAAGAAGAACAAGCAAACTTGAACTTCCTCCTGGAAGCTGCTACCCAGGAGGCTAGTCCTGGAGTGAGGTCAGTTCATTTACTTATGCATTCATTTATTCATCCCTATCTGGGGTGAATATTGGCTGGACACCTGCCACATGAGGGGAATGGAGGAGGAGGAACCTCAGCCCTTGTCCTTTGCACTTCCCAGCCTAGAAAGAAAACTGGTGTCAGGGAAGAACAAAATTCAAGCCCTGTGTCTAACCAGAGAAGCCAGTTGGGGGCCACTGGGGATGGGACCAGGCGCTAACTGCAGTGATAACGGGGAGTGACGTGGACTTACTTATAATCAAGAAAGCTCACCCATGTAGATGTATCAGAGGACAACAGAGTTGCCTCTCAGGAACTACCAGGAATATATTCACACTCCGGTCAGTCTCTATAAGGGGAAACACAGTGAAAACTTTGCTAAAAGTGTCACAATTGTATTGGGTAAAGTACACTGCCCCTCAAACAACATGGGACATCGCACTGCCAGAGACACCAACACTGGACCGGGAGGGCCATTCGCAGGGCACTGCCCCTGGCTTCCGTTGGTCTGCAGGTACCAAGACAGTGGGCAGTGGAGTGGCCTCAGCTGTCTCCTTGGCTCCTCTGCTCTGTGGCTTGAGCCAAGGCTGAAGGTTTTGTCCTTTGGAAGTCCACCAGCTGGGAGCAGGTCTCCAGAAAGATCCACATGCCTGTGTCTGATTGGCAGAGCTGGAGAGATAGATAGATAGATAGATAGATAGATAGATAGATAGATAGATAGATAGATAGATAATTTTCATGTCAACTAAGAATTTAGTATTACAAGACAGTGAAGCATTCAGTATTTCTTCAAAAACATTTTTTTTTAAACTGGTCCAAAGATTGTGTTCATCTGATAAATGTTCTTAAACGAAAAGGGCTAGGTAAGTCAGTGCAGCTCAAAAATGGCAGTAACTTCAGAGCTGGCAATTGACACTTGTTTTCTGCCACTGTTTACTCTTCAATAAAAAATGCATATTTACCATAGCAACCTCCTGATCACGTGGAGCCCTATCCTACATGCGACCCTCTAAAACAGAATAGCTCCTTAAAGGAACACACACATCCTAATCGGCATGCTTTTCAGATGCAAAAAACCTGTTCTTTATCTAGAAGCCCTGTTTTCTGGGATTTAGTGCTAATAAACACGTCATCTTTGTAGAAATCATTTTGGTCCCCTGTCTTAAATTTTAAAATGTTTGTTCTTGAAATCCAAATAAAATTACTCTTGGAGGGTCTTTCGATGATCTTAAGGATTTGTTGATTATTTATTTTAATATGGTTCTAAATATATATATATATGTTTGTGTTTATACATGCACTTATGTATACATATTTTAAACAGCAGCCATTAGCATCATCTGAAAGGGAGTTTGGTGCAGATTCTAACGACCTGCCGCTTCATCTGTGATTAAAGATTGTCATCTATGCAAAGCTCAGTTGCAGCCTGAATTGTTTTTCACTGTTAACTTGGGAGGATTGCCTGGGATTTTAGAGCCTTGGATGGGCTGCCCCAACCTGGACTTTTCAGGGAAGGAACATGTCCCCTCATGCTGGTGCTTTGTATATGTCTGATTCCAATGCTTGAAGCTGGCTTGGGGTTGGTGGGGGTCAGGGGGAGAGGCGGGTATTAAGTAGTAAGACCACAGGTCTCCCCATCTTTACATATGACGAATTGCTTTGGCTATATTCATGTTGAAAACCACTATTAATTGGAGCATAACCTCTGTCAGGCACCATGCTAAGTGATTTCTATACCTTAGTCTCTCTGCAATCCTTTGAGGCATGAATTCTTGTGACTGTTCCCGGTTTTGCAGATAAGGAAACCCAGCAGCAGAGAGGTTATGTAATTTGCCCAGGATTACACGCCTAAGACCTGGCGAACTTGGTTTTGACCTGAGGGCTTTTGGGCTGCAAAACCTCTCCACTTATTCTGTCTTCTGAACCTGTCTGTCAGATTTAGCTCTGGAAGGACAAGCGGGGACAAGACATGAAGCCTTGGGATATAGGGATGTGACAGTGGCTTCCCTCTCAGAGTGCTTCATCCATAGAGTCCTGGGCACTCTCAGTTTCAGCAGATTTGTGGAACTCTTTTCATATGCTGATTTTTTTTTATGCCGGCACCTGGCAGTCAGGGACCCTTCCACTGCGCTGGGCTGAAGTCAGGGCTGGAGTGCCACGGATCTCTGGATGCCACAGCCCCAGAGGGAGGTCGTGTGGCTGTGTGACCACAGACATGGTCATTGTCTCTCTGAGGCACCACTGTTGACTAAGGAGGGATCCCAACTGGATCTGGTGGATTTTCAGAATTTCTTTCAATGTGAGAAACAAGAGGGTATTTGTGAGTCTGTTATGCTTAGTGGCTTTGGGGGAAAATCCGATTGTGAAGTGAGGCTGGGTTCTCTGTGGCACAGAGGCATTGTGACCTGCACTCCACGGAGGGGCATTGCCCCCACCCCATGCCCCTGCCAGCCAATCCGACAGCGGCAGCCACACAATCCATTTCATAATTATCCATCACAAATTCCTCCATGCCGCCCTAATAGATTATTTAAAATGGTGTGTGTCCCTCCCCTGCAACCTCGAGTCAGTCCCAAACTGTACATGCGTACAGGCTGGGAGAGGTAATTGTTTATCATGTATCTCTTTGTTGCAGACACTTTTATAAAAGAGTATGTATTATGTATGGTGTGACCTTCAAATGTCAGGAATGTGTTGTGCAATAAACTGTCAATATTTGTGGTTATAAGGTACTAGATGACTTTTACAATAATTGGAACGGCTATATTAAAAGCTTGGATCACTCGGCTGGTTAAAGAGAAAGACACAGGCCAGCGTTCTTCAGGGACTTGCCTTCTGCCAACTATTAAATGAAAGATATTGCAAGGTGCTTAAGATGTCTTCTTTGTTTAAAAAAGACTATGGCAAGACACGTCTCTGGGGGAGGCGTTATCTCCAAATCATCCCTTCTCCTTTCAGTGTGCTCAATTCCCAGGAGAAAACTCAACTCCACAAGTTATGACGACTGACCAAATGCATTTTAAAAAAGATCGGTCCAGCTTGTTCCTGGTGTCATTTAGGTAAGAATTCCTTGAGTCAGGTCTTCCATCTTCTCCCCTCCTCCACCCCACCCAAATAGGAGGGGCTGTAAATTATCTTAAGAGGATCTTAAAAGCTATAGTGTTTTTTTTTTCCTTAAGAAAATAAATTACTTAGACATCTTTTGGGGATTTATGCTTTACTGAAAGTAGAGGATTATATTATAATTTTCTTTTTTGGTTTAAAGAAAGGAGTATTTAATTTAAATTATGAAAAAACAGGCATAACAAATATTTTATTATAATAGTAATAGGATCATAGATGACATTAAAAGTATCCGCTTCACTGTGCTCTTCCATGGGTGACTATCTCTTTATGCTTATGTGAAGCCGTTTCTCCTTACGATAGCCGGATCTTTCTTTTTAACCAGAAATTGAGCAAATAAAATGGGGAAAGGGGCCCCACACTTTTGTCTACTAAGGAGCTCACTGGTGGCCTTGCTGATTATAATTTTGTGTTTGTGGTTCCTTTCACCTGGCTGGAAAGAACTGGGTGACACCCTGAGGCCTCTTCCTACAGGAAGCCTCCCTGGACATCCCCAGGCCTCCCCACCCTGCAGTCATACAACTGTAGCCTCTGCATGTGCTGAGCACTCTGGAAACACTTCCGATGTTTGACTGTGCCCTGGGCTGTTCCTCCCTGCCAACTGCTCAAAGTAGCCTCCCTTTCACAGTCAGGAACTGGTCTTAGTATCTGAATTCCAACTTGCTTGCCTTCTGTGATGCTTTTATTTGTTGAAAGAAGTATTCATAGAGCAACTGCTATGAGCTGAGGGCCTCCTGCATGCTGGGGATGTCACATGAAGCCATAGTGCCTGGCCCCTGTTCTCCGGGACATAGCATTCTAGGGAGGGGACAGGCAGTGAGCAGTTTAATACACAGGTCAGCTAACTGTCTGCAAAGGGCGGCATGGACTGTGTCATGGGCCGAGAGCTGGGGGTTGGGAGATTCCTTCTGACAGTGCGGTCAGAGACAGTCTCTCTTGGGGAGGTGACTTTTACATGAAAATCAGAAAAGAATTCTAGAGAAAGAGAATTTCAGGAAGAGAGGAAGCAGGAGCAAAGCCTCACTGGAGAAGGGACCTAGGCTTGGAGGAGAACAGAAAGGCGGAGGGCTGGAGTGCAGGTGGAGAGTTGGGATGAGGTCAGAGCAGTAGGGAGCCACTTGGACATCTTGAGATAGAGCTGGAGGTTATTCTAAAAAGCAGTGAAATGAGTAACTGTTCCCAGGAGATGGCAGTGGCCTGAACTGACTCTCTCAGGCTCATTTCTCCTGCTGGGGCCTTCTCACCAAGGCCAAGTTCTTAGGTGACCCCCTCAGCACTGATCCACCCTAACGGTCTCTGGGGTGTGCTCCAGCCCGCTGTCCCTGTCCCAGAGAGAAGAGGCAGGAGTGCAAAGCCCAGAGAGACATGCCATATTGGATGTCTTGTCCCAGGTCAATTCTGTGAAGTCCCAAACCTGGCCTGCTGCATCCATGGTTGCAGTCTCTAGCCTGGGGACTGGAGTACCTGCCTGTGGCCAGCCCATAGCCACCCCTGGGGCTTTGGGAAGATATGGAGGCCTGCAGATGACAGGGGATGTTGTTACAGCAGTATCACAGGGTGCCAGAGGGCTGAGACCTCATGGGTGGCCCAATCCCCAGCAGGGGAGTTTCACAGACTCCCTCGACAATTAAGAAAGCGCTCAGGGCTTGGGAAAACCAGAAACACGTTTGGCCCAGAGTTCTTGATCTTGAAGCCCTGGTGTATTTTAAGGAAAATGTAATCCATGTGTTTCTGATTCATTTTCATTTAACTCATCAAAAGGTTGCTTTAGAGAAGCTATTTGAAATCCTAGTGTTATTTATTTATTTTTTTAAGAAATTAGCCTTTTGATGACCTAATTCCCCAATTCCAGAAATCTTCTCTTGCCACCGGCAAACGGAGCTCTGCTCAGTTTTGAGTTTGGATGGGGAGTGAGACATGGCAACATGGAAAACATGCCACCTCTCTATCTCATGTGTCCCGCTGATGAGGTCCAATCCTGACCCCATTCGTAACAACACAAGAGCAAGCTAGCGGCCTGTTGCCTCCTCACAAGTGGACATCGTTTTCTAAAATAGCCCTTTATTTAAACAAATACTTTCACCAGTCCATAAGAACACTTAACTATTTAACATGACTATATATGGCCATCATAAAATTGACGACTCTGATCCAGCTACAGAGACACCAAGTTGATACTGACCCGATGCATGCCCTTTTAAAAATAAAAGGGCCAGTCATGATTGCCTTATTTGAGTGTGTTAGGGTTTTCATAATAAGGAAAAGCGTTAAGCTTTTCAGAGTAACTATACATTCCTTTGGACTTTCTCCAAGGGCTTAGTATCATCTTGCTCTTGCAAAGATCTTCAAGCCCTGGTACTTGTGGGCAAGGACATTAAGAAAGACATGATTTTTTGTTGTTGCTGTCATGCTGAACTGCTTCTCCACCTCCTAGACTCCACAGATAGTTTTTTGTTTTCTTTCATTAATGAAGTGAGAGCTGTGATTTTGAGATGTCCTTTGCACAAGGCATACTTGCAGAATTAAGTGACAACTCATCTGGGAAAATGTATTTGCCGTTATACTAGAAGCCCCCTAGAAATTAAAATATCATGGCATTCTGTGCCGTAAACGTAGGAGGCACCGGGTGTCCACAGAGTTGGTCACCTTACCCGTGTGTGGTTGCTGGGGTAACTCCACTCAGAGCTTGGACCTCACCTTGACCACCATCCTTGCCAAAAGCATCATCATTATATTTTATTTTTTAATGGAAGTCTTTCCAAAACATACTTTGGGCGTCTGAAGGGTAAGGCTGCCAGTGAGTTAAGATGAAATGAGAACCAGGAATACATGTGCAATATCAAAAGAAGCCACTCTTTTCTTCCTCTTTGTCCTCTCGCTTTGCCTCTTTTGGTCTCTATCTCTGACTCCTCCCTCTCATTCTGTGAGTTAATTGGACTCCCTGAAAGATTGGATATAAACCCAGAAGACTTCACCAGTAGAGGACTGACGCTTCGTAGTCAATTTCTGACCTCCTCCCACAGTGGCTACCCCCAAAATCTCCATGGCTTAACATAACCAGGATTTATTTCTCATTCATGCAGAGTGTGATGTAGGTTGGCTGTCATCCATCTGGTGACTCAGTGACCTAGGTGCCCTCTATTTTGTGATTGTCTCAACCCTTGCATTGCAAGGTCATTGTGGCCCAGGAGGAGAGGGCAGAGGAGGTGCAGGCACACTTTCTCTTCATGTCCTTTGTCTGTTGGCCAGAACGGACCACCTGTCCTCAGCTCAGTGTAGGAGAAGTTGGGAAACGTAGGGATCCAGGGACTAGTTACTGTAAAAGTCATTCCTCCTTGCCTCTTTAAGACCCAACTTCAGTATTTTCTCTGGCTGTAGGATGAGGTCAGTGGGGAGAATGTGAGGCCAAAATAAAAGGCAGAGAGCAGAGACAGCCTGGGATAAGCTTCAAGCTCTTTCAGCATGGTGGGACCCAGCGGTGTAGTCCTCGTGGGTCAGATGGGAACCAAGGGCCAGGGGAGGGGTGAAGGGACTTGCTAGGGAAAGCTGAATGTTGGGGACTCTGGAGGAAAATATTCTGCCTCCTAACGCCTGAGCCAGCATTTGTGGAAAAGAAGGCTATTATACAAAGAAGTTCAGGGCCGGGCACGGTGGCTCAAGTGGGCCAGGCGCGGTGACTCAAGCCTGTAATCCCAGCACTTTGGGAGGCTGAGGTGGGTGGATCACGAGGTCAAGAGATCGAGACCATCCTGGTCAACATGGTGAAACCCCATCTCTACTAAAAGTGCAAAAAATTAGCTGGGCACAGTGGTGTGTGCCTGTAATCCCAGCTATTCAGGAGGTTGAGGCAGGAGAATTGCCTGAACCCAGGAGGCGGAGGTTGCGGTGAGCCGAGATCGCGCCATTGCACTCCAGCCTGGGTAACAAGAGCGAAACTCTGTCTCAAAAAAAAAAAAAGTTCAGTGTTTAGACATAATCTAGGAGAAAATCTACCCTTCAAGTACAAAATCATTTTATAAACAAAGTTTTAATATCCCAAACATATGATAAATAAGGTTAAGTGTGCGATGAGGCACCCATACATTCAAATCACGTTTGTGTACAACAAGATAGCCAACCGCAGGGGTGGTTTCAGATAGCTGGTGACAGTGTTTTCTAAATATCAGGGCTCTAACTTTTGAGAAATCCTTTGTCTTTCTGGGCATCTGTTTCTTTGTCACTTTATGGTCCAGTGGATGATGAGGATTCTAAAATGACCCCTAGACATTTTAATCCCCCAACTCCTTCTGCCTGTACCGCCTCCTCTGAATACTTGGGGAAGGCGTGTACCTTCATATCACCTTGATCGAGGCCACCCTTGCTGTAGACTCAGAGGATAAGAACAAGCAAATGGGCGGGGAGACGACATTGCTGACCGTGAGAAGGCAAGATTAAGGTCTGTTGCCTGCTGTCTCCTTGTTCCTGGTAATGTATTCCTGAAACACACCTTGAAATGACTTGGATCTACCTCCCTTTTGTTTAGCAAGTCGCTTTCGGCCTGTAGGCACTGGCATAGGAGAGAGCTGGCAGAGCTTTTGACACCTATTCCAACACATTTGCTCTTGGCTACAGTCTAGGAGGGCTGCAAATATGGCCCGTGTCTATCTGGAATATTATTTGTTGCACCCATGCAAGGCAACCTCTTCTGAAAAAATAATCCCATATGGTTCAGTGGGGTCAGAAAAAGAAACAGAGGTCACAGGAGCTGTTTCTCCATCCTGTGAGAGCCCAGAGGATACCCAGGCTGAGGGTGTGTTAGGCAAGAGAGGGCTTCCCTGCCTGCAGCCAGGGGTCCCCACTCTAGGGATACCTCAGTCTCTAGGAGCTGGCAGGGGTCTGTCTTTTCACAGTTGAGCAGGAAGGAACAGGTGGTGGAGTTGAGGCTGACCTCTGTCCATGTGTCCAACTTCAGTCTATAGCACAAATTAGAGGAAAAGAAAATTAAAATAAATAAATCTCAAAGATAGCTGGCGTTATTGTGAAGCTCATAACCATCACTCCTGGCTAATTTTTGTATTTTTAGTAGAAACGGGGTTTTACCCTGTTCGTCAGGCTGGTCTCGAACTCCTGACCTAAGGTGTTCCCCTGGCCTCGGCCTCCCAAAGTGCTGGGACTACAGGTGTGAGCCATCACACCTGGCCAATACTTCTATCTTTCTACTGCCTGTCTCCTGGAGTGGCCTCGGAAGGGCTGGTCTGTCTGCAACAGAAACCAATGACTGCTTTCCCCACCTGACTGTATGGGGTGCCGAGCGAAGTGATGGGACTCCGTTCTGCAGTTTGCAGAGGGGCACATGCCAGTGCTTTTATAACTCAGGGTAGAGAAGGAATCTGAGAGCAGCCGCACCTTTCCCTCTCAATGACACTCTTGGGTTCTTGCTGCGACTGGGCCAAGTTTAGCACATAGGTCCTCACCAGCACCCGTCCAGGCACAGTCCCACTGGGACTCAGGCGCAGCGCCCTGCGGGCGACCTGCCAGCACTCGCTCCCCCACCCTTCACTGCGCTTCGCTTTCAGCCTCTCTGGACACTTCCTGGGACCACCCACAATCGCCCTTCATCCTAGTTCAGTGTGTTTTTCCAGTAGAATTAGTCTAACCATAAACGCCATAGGCCTTCTGGCCCTCCAAAAAAAAAACAACAACCAAAAAACGCTTTTCTGTGTAAAGCGAAAATTAGACTCTTAAATCTGCAAAGAAAGCTGTTTATCTTACAAATTTATTCTTTTTATTGGGCCACACATATCCAAGATAGAAAGATAAAAGGAAAACAGATACAGGTCATCACTTAGAGTGATGTATAGTGAGGCAGTGCTCATCCTTACATTCTGCAAAATGTTCCACCGTGCAGGGTGGCTGTACCGCTATTTTTATCAGCAGTGTTCTGGGCAAGTCCTTCCCAAAAGCTCCGGGAGAAGTATGTCCTCCCTCATCCTTCCTGCAGCATCTTCTTTTTTGTAATTTTTGTTTTAAGATTCAGGGGGCACACGTGCAGGTGCGTGATATGAGTATATTACAGATGCTGGGGTCTGGGCTTCTAATGATCTTGCTGTCCAAGTAGTGAGCCTAGTGGTTGATAGGTAATTTTTCAACCTTACTCCCCTCCCTGCTTCCCCCGCTTTTGGAATCCCCAGTGTCCGTATATGTTTTTTGAGATAGGGTTTTGCTGTGACGCCTAGGCTGGAGTGCAATGGCCCAGTGATCTTGGCTCACTGCAGCCTCGACCTCCCAAGGTTCAAGCAATTCTCCTGCCTCAGCCTCCTGAGTAGCTGGGACTACAGGTGTGCACCACCACACCTGAATAATTTTTGTATTTTTAGTCAAGATGGAGTTTCATCATGTTGCCCAGGCTGGTCTTGAACTCCTGACTTCAAGTGATCTGCCCACCTCTGCCTCCCAAAGTGCTGGGATTATAGGTGTGAGCCACCACGCCCAGCCCCCAGTGTCTACTGTCCTCATCTCTGTGTCTGTGGGTACCCAGTGCTTTGTTCCCCCTTATAAGTGAGACCATGAGAACATTCTCCTGCAGCTTCATTCCACAGTGGCTCCTTGCTATTGCTGTCTGGTGGGCTCCAGTGGAAGAGCCTTTATGGGAAGGTCCAGATCACGCCATAGGAGGCCCTGCAGGAATTACATTCCTTTTATTTTATTTTTTTGAGACAGAGTCTCACTCTGTTGCCCAGGCTGGAATGCCTTGGCTTAATCTCAGCTCACCACAACGTCTGTCTCCCAGGCTCGAGCGATTCTGCTTCAGCCTCCAGAGTGACTGAGATTACAGGCATGCACCACTACCACCCAGCTAATTCTTGTATTTTTAGTAGGTACAGGGTTTTACCATGTTGGCCAGGCTGGTCTTGAACTCCTGACCTCAAATGATCCACCTGCCTCAGCCTCCCAAAGTGCTGGGATTATAGATGTGAGCCACCGTGCCTGGCCCAGGAATTACACTTCTGAAACTTACTCCTGCCTACCTCCATCCTGAAGCCAACATCCAGGACACCTAAGTCCTGCTTATAATTCAAACCAACAGCGATTGGCCTCCTAACTTAAATTGAGCATCTTGACTATGTTACCAGGAGCACTTGGGCAGAATTTTAATCAGGCTCATCACTGTTTGAAGCTGACCTTCATGATCCCAGCAAAAGAAAAGCTGATGGAGGCCGGGAGGGCAAATGCAGTGTGCTCGGGTTTGGGATGGGTGGGGGTGGGAGAGGGGTAGAAGGAGATGGTCTTCCCACTGTCGAAAGCTAGGGCGTGGTTGGCTGGAAATGACATCTGCCCATCATTCCCTCTGGCAGCAGCTCCTGGTAGACTCAATGTGCAGGACATGGAGCCTCTGTGACCATATGTAGGTCACTTGTCTGATTGTGACTTTGCAACACTCTCTTGTGCCCATTTGCCCTGATCAATAAGCCATCTTTGAGGCCCTTTCCACATTCATTTGGACAACACAATCTAGAACCTGGTGGAGTGATTCTGACTTCAGATATGGATGAGCCTAAACTTCTTGCTTCTGTGAAATTATAAGACAAGACAGCTAGGTAATTATACCCTGTGAGCAGCTCTCCAATGATGGTTAGAAGATTTGGGGAAAATAGGATTAAAGTGAGATGTCAAATATGAATAACTTTGCCGGGGTGATTATATGGTTGTACACGGTCCAGTTGCAGAGGGAATGCACCAAGCCAAGAGTTTACACAGTTGCTTGGTGCAGATACTCAAATAAGAATTAAATGTATTGGGTCCGGTGTAGTGGCTCATGCCTATAATCCTAGCATTTTTGGAGGCTGAGGCAGAAAGATTGCTTGCGGCCAGGAGTTCAAGACCAGTCTGGGCAACAAAGCAAGACCCTGTCTGTACAAAAAAATAAAAAATTATCGAGACATGGTGGACTGCACCTGTAGTCCCAGCTACTTGGGAGGCTGAGGCAGGAGGATCGCGTTTGCCCAGGAGTTTGAGATTGCAACCAGCTATGATTGTGCCACTGCACTCTGGCTTGGGTGACAAAATGAGATCCTGTCTCAAAAAAAAAAAAAAAAAAAAAAGACTGGGCGCGGTGGCTCACACCTGTAATCCCAGCACTTTGGGAAGCCGAGGTGGGTGGTTCACGAGGTTAGGAGATCAAGATCATCCTGGCCAACATGGTGAAACTCCATCTCTACTAAAATACAAAAAATTAGTTGGGCATGGTGGTATATACCTGTCATCCCAGCTACTCTGGAGGCTAAGGCAGGGGAATTGCTTGAACCCAGGAGGCTGAGATTGCAACAAGCTAAGATCGTGCCATTGCACTCCAGCCTGGTGACAGAGCAAGACTGTGTCTTAAAAACAAAAACAAATGTGTTGGCCTTCACCTTTCTCATAATCGACAAGTCTGCCCCTTTTGGCTGTTAGCAGAGAACACCAGGAACAGACATTCAGCAATAAAAGCACTTTGCATTTTCCATTGCTTGGAAAGCACAGATCTTATTTATTATGATCTCTGCCGAACTTGGAGATCTTATCATCCCAGAAGGTTCCCTTGTTCTCCAAGTGGGATTTACTGTGAGGCCTAGAGGTGGGCTGGAAGCTATGGTGAGGACCCTGCTACCCTCATGAGCTTGGATTATGTACCAGGCCTTCAGACTCCTGCTCTACAGGTAGACCCATGACTCGGGAAGAAAAGTGAGCCCAGAGAAGTTTCTCTCACTTCTCCCCCTTGAGTCCCTGGATGTCACCTCTTTGGCAGTGTGACGTCGGGCCTGGGGGGTTGCAGTAACATATCCTCCAACCACGAGACATTTTCCCAGTTTTATTTACTATTATGTCCCACGATTTCTTTGCAGAAGGCAGCCACATGTAAATTTTATTCCATTTTCTAATGGTTTGGGTTACATAACAAATAAGAGCAGGAAGGAGAATTTGTATTGATACTTGACAGAGGAAGTTCTCAAGTCACTGCAAAAAGATGTGTCTGCAGTGCTGTAAGTTTATGGGAGTTTTGCAGCTGAGTCTCTGCATATGACTTTGAATATGTCACTATATGTTTATCACAGGCTAATTGTGGAATCGCATTTCCATACTTTTTCTTCTCCCTTTCATGAGATTACACCAGCCAGTGATGGATACAAGGCTCTACAAGGAAGAAATGATCAGTTTTGGATAATTTTCTTTCCTGTCCCAAAATAGCTGTCTGTCTGCATGTCTTAGAGACTCAGCTGACACACGATTTTTTTAATTTGTTGCTTGCTATAGTGCAAATATGATTTCAGTCCTATAGTGAACTCTGCAGTGAGTTCATATTATAAATTAATCAGATTCAACAAACACCAACACTTTTAAACTTTTGAAAAAAAATATTTAATAGGAACTAAGCAAAAGAAGAAATCAAACCAGCTGCTGACACAGCTGTTTCTTTTCTTGTTTAATTCAGTTCAATATAAAGGTACCATATGCTGCTTAAAACGATGATAGGAAAGATGAAATAATTTAAGAGAATAACAAGAAAATACGTGAATTGTCAGCATTCTGTCAGATTTAAAGAATGAAATAGACAGGTGTAGTATTGACATGTTTAACTTTGTGTGGTGTTAGCAGTTTTGGTGCGAACAACTCCTGACATGTGCTGAAGTGATGTGAGAACGTTTCTCCTTCGCTGCAGACATTGGCGAGGAGGCTGGGAGATCTGCTGGCGTCCAGCAACCGGCACTGCTTCGAGACAGAAGCCTGGGCTCGGCCATGAAGGACTGCCCGTACTGTGGGAAAACCTTCCGGACATCCCATCACCTTAAGGTGCACCTGAGGATACACACAGGTGAGAAGTCTGAGTGCATCCAGGGGCACAGCTCAGAGGAGGAGGAGGCGGCCCCCGTCCCGCCTCCTTCCTGGCCCAGGTCCACAGCTGTGTGGGTCACTAACTTTGGAAGGTTCTCTCTGGGCCTGTCTAGCCACCACTGTGTGGGTCAGAAGTGGCCCTAGTTTCCTGATTCGTCACTTAACTAACATCCACCTCACAAATGACTCAGGGACTCTTAAATATAGACTCAGATGGTCCCTGCCTGGGATAACGGGGCTGTGTCTGAGCCTCTAGGGCATTTTGCCAGTGGTTTCCTTCTGCTATATTGAAGGAATCCCTCCCCACATCCCAGTAGGAACCAGGAGTCTTCCAGGTGTCAGTGATGGGGTCTCAGCTCCAACCTTCCTGAGTGTGGAAGGGAATGAAGCCACTTCCCCAGGCATCCAGGTAGAAGAGGCTTTAGCCCAGCCTGCGTTACCTGCCCAGACCTGGGATGGGGCGGCTAAGTCAGTCCCCATCACTCCACGTGGTGTGGAAGAAAAGTGACTCTTCCCTGAGTCTCCTCAAAGGACAAATTGAGATGCTCTGAGGCAAAGGGGGGCTGGTGGCCGCTGCACCCCTCTGGTCGTTTATCATGTTTTGGCATCATACTGGCCGAGGACTGGATGGCAAAACGGAATTCTCTTCACCCCTCCGTCATTGTCCTTTTTAGCTTTTCTGCTTGTTGCTTGCACATTGCCGATACAAAAAAAAAAATCTATCGGAGATATGGACACCTCCATTTTCTTTGATTTTCTTCCTGACACTTTATCTATTGGAGTATGAGCGGCTTCAGAGGCTAGACAAATATGCCATCTATTTTCAAAAATAATTGTGGTTTATTTCCCAAGGAATCAATAAGGCTCCGGGTTGTGCAGGAATATTGAGTGTACAGGGGCTGCGTGGGCATCACAAGAGGGGAGATGAGAAGCCCCTCACCTGGAGCCTCACCTGGTCCCTACAAATCTCCCTGACACCCACGGAAGCCAGAGAACAGATGGCACAGGCAACCTTGGGCTGCGTCACCGGCCCTGCTCATCTGGGGCCATGCCTCCCTTAGAGTCATCTCGGGCCAAAGAGGTGTCTTTTGAACGACCTTCCAGTCCCACCACTCTCCCAAAAGGCCTCATGAGAACTGCCCATGCCTTGCCCCTGGCCCCATCTGGCCCCCTTCTTCATCCTCAGCATCACTCTGAAATGCCACCTGCCTTCTCCCTGTTTCTCCAACACAGAATGCCCATTCCAGCTGCAGAACCTGTGGTTCCCGACGCTCCCTCCACCTGGAATCTTCCTCCAAGTGGTCCCTGGGCACTTAGCTTCACCAGGATCTATTCATAGAGGCTGCCTCTGACTACCCCACCTAAAACAGCCCACTAATCCCCTGCTTTATCTTCTTCATAAACTTAAAGAGTTTCGGAAATGACCTCGCTGGGGTCAATCGTTTGTCTCCCACCGAACAGAGTCTAAGATTTTCGAGGGTGGCAGTACTGTCCATCTTTTGAATTGCTATCATTTCATAACCCCAGGGTCTGCAAGGGCACCTTACACCCAGTAGGGGCAGATGAATTTATCTGAAAGGCTGAACGACAGAACAAATGCTTGAGTAAGTGAATGACTCCTCCTATCTTCCCTGCGTCGTGCAAGGTGGCACGGAGGGGTCCAGGGCTGCAAGGAAAGTTGCCCCTGCCTCAGGGAACAATGGAACCACAGCCTGGCAGTCAGACTCAGAGCGCTGGTTTCTTGGGCATGGACAGAGTGGAAGATACTCCTCCCTGGAGGTTCAGGGAGGGAGCCCTGCATTCCCATCTCAGGGTCTTTGCCCTTTGAACTTCTTTGCCAGACACCTGCATGGCTTGCTGCTTCCCCTTCAGGGTCTGGCTCTGATGCCCCATTCTCCATGGAGGTCCACCCACGTGGCAGTGCACTCCGGACCCCACCAGGACCTTCTAGACCCCTTTCCTTCCCTGTGTCATTTCTCTCTATAGCGCTCACGGCATCTGACACACCAAGCATTTGTATTTCATTGTTTCTCTCCACACACTAGAATGTGAACTCCTTGAGAGCAAAGACTATGTCTGTTTGTCCAACTGGATCTCCAGCCCAGAACAGAGCCTGGCCCGTGTCGGCACTCAGAAGTGCTTGCTGAGCCATGCATTCCTGCGTCAATTCATGAACGTGACCAGGTGCGAAGGCAGTCAGCTCAGACATCTGGTTTTCTCAGATGATGCCAATGTCCATTTTCCTCCCTAGATTGGAGCCAGGGTTGTGGTGGTGGTTGGATGGGGTGGGGACATGCAGACTGTCAGGATACAGGAGGTGACCCATGGGGTACCCACACTTGAGCTGCTTGCAGGAATATGGAAACCAGGCTAGGCACGTCTTGCCTTGTGTATTTCATGTCGACCCAGAACCCTGGACTATGTTTCCCAGCCAGGTTGTGGCTGGCCAAGGGTGAGGTCGGCCTTGCTGGGAGTGAGGGTCAGTAAAGAAAGGCAGCGCCTCTCAACGATGGGCTTTGCTAACCCTGTTGCCCCAACCCCAGTCAGCTTCCCCAGGGGTAAGAGTAGACACTCTACAGAATATTTCCAGGCAACATAGGACCAAAGCTGACAGAAGTTCTGGAGAATCTGGGAGAAAGCAAATGGTTACAGCTCTTTGCATTTCCAAGCTGGAGAAAGACTAGTATTTCTGAGCTAATCTTTGACGACATCGAGAGAGACAAGATAGGGCCATGGACAGAGGCATTCTGGAAACTTCCTAGACTCAGAGAGAAAATGAAAGAAGCCATGAAAACATCACACCACCTCCACCACCTCTCGGAAGCAGCATTGCCGTGCGTAAAAGGCAGAATGGTAACCAGATAAAGATCAATTTCCCTTTTATCTAAGAACAAAGAAGTTGGAAAATGCTTACACTTGTGCATTTGAATAGAACAGAAAGTGTTAGATGTTATAAATCACCCAAATAAACATCTATTATGACAATGTAAAAGTGTAGATTACACACTAATTAAAAATCAAAATCAACTTATTTAATAATAAGTGATTTCATGTGGGACCCAAGCTGGTGAGAGGCCCTGACTGCCTTCTTCTTTGGACCTGGTCTCTCTCCTTCCTCCAAATACCATACAGTTTTTGTATTTCTAAATGACACAGCCAGAGGACAGCAGTCTATGAAACAAAAATACATGTACTCCAAAATGCCATCTTTTTGAAGTTTTTAAACAATGGACCCATATGTGCACATTTAAAAATCCAACGTGTAATAAATATATCTTTAATTGGTTGAGATAGGAGGTGGCACCTTCTCTATATTTTTCTGTCCTACTTTATCTTTATTAGAAGTCTGGATCACATAACATCAATGGATAAAACCTCTCTCCGTTTCTCCCCACCGCATTAACTCAATTACTGTTTCTCTTCTCCTAATACCTGTTTATTGGAGGGGCGCTGACTAGATGCATCAGGTTGCTCTGAACATCTGGGAGCCCAGAAGAGCCTATGGGTCGTGAAGATGTTTCTGGTGCACCCTAAGCTTCAGCCAGGTCCACAGGGGACCGAGGGGAGGCTTCTGCGGGATTTTGTCAGTTCTCAGCGCCCTCAGATCCTGAGGCTGCCTCGCTCTGGCTCCAGGCAGGGCAGACGTTGATGGCTGCTTGACCCAGAGAGGGCTGAAATTCTCTCCTCTTGGAAACATTACCCTGCGTGGACTAGGGTCCAATCACTGGACACGGCAATTTTTCTTCTACAGTATAGTGTCTGTGATTCGAATTCAAAGCCCGTTATTATAGGCTCAGAAAGGAGATTGCATCAGTCAGGGTTCTCTAGACAAACAGAACCAATATGAAATGTATATATGGCAGGGCACAGTGGCTCATATCTGTAATCCCAGAACTTTGGGAGGCTGAGGTGGGAGGATTGTTTGAGTCCAGGAGTTCGAGACCATCATGGGCCACATAGTGAGACCTCATCTCTATAAAATGAAAGAAAAGAAAAGAAAAAACAAAGAAAAGAAGGAGATATGCTACACCCCACCCCCCCCTCCACACGAGATTTATAAGACATTGGCTCAAGAGATTATGGAAGCTGAGAAGTCCTAAGATCCTAAATCTGTAGTTGGTGACCCAGGAGAGCTGATAGTGTAAGTTCCAGTCTGAATCTGAGCCCGAATGCAGGAGACCAGTGTCCCAGCTGAAAGACAGCTAGGCAGAATGAGCACATCTCCCCCCGCCCAGCCTTTTGCTCTATTCATGCCTTCAATGGATCGGATAAGGCACATCCACATTGGGGAGGGCCACCTGCTTTACTCAGCCCACCCATTCAAATGTTCATCTCATCCAGAAATACCCTCACAGGTGCACCCAGAAGAATACTTAACCAAATATCTGGGCACCCTGGGGCCCAATCACGTTGACACACAAGAATTAACCTTCACAGAGATGCATCAGCAAACATGTAGTTGTAACAGGCAACAGGCAGGGCGCATGTCCCCAGTCTCCTGACAGGATGGCAAATCATTTCAGGATTGGTCTCCATATGCACATGCTGTTCTTTCCCTCCATGTCCCCTCCTTGCTCCCTACCTTGGGAAGCCAGGTGCTGGGGGTACTCTGGAGGGTCCGCTATATCTGTTTGGTGTGTACAGGAGGCAGGCAGAGGCTGACAGGTCTCTGAAAGGCTGGGGGAGGTGTGGCCCCCCATGGGTGACACCTCATGCGTGGGATTCCTGGCTGGGTTCCCTCGGGTGGCTCCCACAGGTGTGGGTTTTTCAGGATGGGGCTGTTGTCTCAAGGAATGACCATTGTAGAGAAATGTAATAAGCAACGTCACTCGTGAAAACCTGGAGGCATGAAAGTTCAGGGATTAATTAAAAATAAATCTCATTAGTTTTTCCCCCTCTCGTGTTATACGAGTGGTTTATTAATCTGGTTTTGATGTGCCGCATGTTCCAGCCCTGAGTCAGGAACCTCTTTATGGGAATGGATCCGCACAGGGAAGTCAGTGGTGGTTTTTCAGGGGGTCTCAGCTGTGGTCAGGAGGGGCTCAGCCTCGGGCTGAAGGGTACGCCCAGCACCGCCCAACTCCTGGGTGCCGTCTCCATGACACAGCCCCTGGATGCTGGCTGGGCTGTCACCTGTATTCTTGTCCCTTTTCTATAGGATCAAAGAGGATTGTGGAAGGGAGGGAGTTCTCCCCTGCAGCCCCCAAAGGGCTGCACACCCAAGTCGGGTATAGGGAGGGAGGCCTGGGTATTATCTTGCCTTGTGACTGAGGTCGTGTCTACAAAGCATGACAGCAACTGGCTGAACATGGAACTCAGCCCATGGAGATGGAGTAACAGCATAATAGTGATGGGAGTTCCCACGTTCTGTCCACGCCTTTGTGCAGGCACTGTGCTAGGCACTGCCCGTTGACTGGCTCCTTCGTTCCTAAAGCCCCTCAGTCACCAAGGCTCCATCCCCTGCCCCGTTGCATGCAGGGGAGGGCACGGAGCCTCAGAAACAGACACGTGAAGTTTACCTCTCCCCAGAGTTGCCCAGCACTGGATTAAAGATTATAATCAGATCTACCTAATTCAGAATCTCATTCTTTCCACCGCTGCACTGTATTGTGACTTTTTACTTTTCTGAGTGAATTTCTGGCTTGTTTTAGGGAATTAATACAACATTTCTTTGACAGTGTGTATCCACACCAGACCCAAAAGGAAGGAAAGAAGTGACTTGTACTCACAAGTGCTGTTGGCGCAGCCTCCAGGGAATTCAAAAGGGAAGTACTGTGCATCCCAGCTCCTCCTTTGACCCCTCCCTCAGACCGGCCCAAGGCCAGGCTTCCTTGGCCCCATGTGCCTCAGTTTCCCCATTAGCCCAGTGATGTTAGGGGAGTAGTGAGGCATGGCCGCTGTGGCATGGGGAACTGCTCTGACCTCCCAGGGTGGAAACGGAGGTGGAATCACTTTCAGTGTCGTGGAGCTGATAAACCTCATGCTATGGAGGAAACCACCTTTTATCTTCAAAGTGCTTCCCAAGCAGTGGCTGGTACATAAACATGGGTGGAAATAAAACTTCCAGCCAGCCCCATCCAGGTGCCTTATGCCTGGTGTCTCTCTCTCTTACCTTTGATGCTTCTATGTAAGGTAACCAGGCTGTTTTCACACACTGAGTAAATATAAAAGCACCTTGAATACATTTTCAAAAATGAATCAGTTAAAATGGGTGTTCTTCTCATTTCCTTTTCCAAAAGGAGAGCGTGTGTTGTTTCCCTGAGTACTGATGAAAAAATTTAAAAAAAGATCTGCAAAAGGAGCTAAGTCTTTTATTTTTTGCTTTGAATTAAAATTCCATTGTTTTTCTATTTCCAAGATGAACTAAAAGCTCAGTGTATTCCTCCTCAGTTCCCGATCCTTGCTTTTCCTGCCTTAATGACATCCTAAACTTTTGTTGAAAATAATTGATTGAATTTAAATTTCCTTAAAAGTTGAAGAGGTAATGTTACAGTATAAATTTCCTACCAAACACTAAGTAGGGAAATATCCATTAGTGAAATTAACTACAGTTTCTAGGTAGCTAACAATGTGCTGTATACAGTAGGGCATGGCTAATGAACACTGCAGTGGGTGATATTTCATTATACAAATTAATGCTCACATTTTAATGGGAAAGTCACATAATGAATCTGGGCTTCAGTGACAGCAATTAGAGACACAGATTGTCCCCTTCTGGACAAGGCACTGTTTAGCAATAAGCAGCTGTGTGAAAAGTCTTCAGGTTTACAACATATAGATGCTTTGGGGGAATTTGTGTACAATTTATATTAATGTACTGAAGCTCTGCTGCAGACACACCGCCATATTTCTCTCTCCTGGCATTAACTAAGTAAAGACATGGAGAAGGACTAAATAAATAACAAATTGAGGATGCAAATTCAGGAAAATATTCGGTTGCACAACTTACAAGTGAAACACTTTTGGAGATTTAGCAAAAAAACCAAAAACCAAAAAAAAAAAAAAAATTAGAAGCATGAATCACATCTTAAAAGGGTTTCCAAAGAGAGTAATATGAATCTACCTGTTATTTTTGGAGAGGTGCTGGTGGGAGCTTGCTCTAAACAGCTCTAGAATAACTCCCTGGAACAGTGAGGGTTCCTTTGATGTATCAAGAGCAAAGTAGAGTCTCAGAATCATAAAAGATATGGCCATGTAAAAATAGGTACAGTGAACTAATTAAACCACCTGGTCATATATTTCTAAAAACTGATGACTTGAGAGAGGTTATCGATGATACTCAAAAGCTAAATATATATCTTATGCCGTGTGTCAGTGGGACGCTGGCTTACTGTACAATGGTTCCAGTAATTTCATTAATCCATTGGAATGATGAACGGAAGCTTTTAAATTTCATTATGACATTTCTAGCAAAACTCTTCTTCTTTCTAGAAATGCATTGTTTGGGCCCACATCTCACTCCTTTAAAATATAGTGAGAGGTTTCCCCACAGAAGGCTACCAGTGTCCTTAGCTGCTTTCTTCAGTGGGCAGAGGTCCCGTTCTGCACATTGCACAATTGCCTGCTTCAGACCCCACCTGTAAAATAGAGCACTGTAACCCTCTCAGTGTTTGAAAAGTTTTGAAATCGGTACCCATATTTAAACATTAAGATATTGAACATAGAAATCTCATAGATGTGATACTTTTTTTTTTCTATTCTTCTTTTTAGAGATAGGGTATCACACTCACCCAGGCTGGAGTGCAGTGATGCAATCACAGCTCATTACAGCCTCCAACTCCTGGACTCAAGTGATCCTCTTGCCTCAGCCTCCTAAGTAGCTGAGACCACAGTTGTGTGCCACCACACCTGCTTAATTTTTAAGTTTTTTGTAAAGACGAGGTCTCCCTGTATTGCCCAGGCTGGTCTTCAACTGTTGGGTTGAAGCAATCTTCCTGCCTGGCCTCCTAAAGTGCTGGGGTTATAGGTATAAATCACCATGGCTGGCCGAGACTTTTCTTGGAAAATCAAAGGTTCTGGTGCCCACAGTTGGTTAGAGTTGAGTGACACTGTGCTAAAGGAGAGAACAGCTGTTTTGCATACTCATCTGATCTGCCTGGCTCTGCCTGCATGCCAGTGTGTGGCACATATGACAGATAAACACTAAGCAATGATCCCCAAACATCATGGGGGTTACCAGAGGACTCATGACCCCCTGGAAACCTGGGGCAGCCGGAGTGGTCCCCTCAGTAAATGGGACTCATTTATGGCCTAAGTAGCCAATCATTCAGTTAGAGCTGCTGGCATGATCTGGGGCTGCCTAGACCATGGGGCTGCCCAGGCAATGCAGGCCTGAGTCTCAGGCAGAGTCCAGCCTTGGTTGGGCAGGGCTGGGCAAGCCCAGTGCCCGGCCCCTTTGCATTGCATCTGGTCGTGCCCAGAGGCCTGGGATTTGCTAGAGTCAGCCCAGAGTACTTGGGCAGAAAAGCACAACCAGATGTGGAGGCTTTGGCTGGGAAGTGGTTCTCCTCCGCTCAGGTAGACTCAGCATCTGTCTGTGCTGGCCAAATGGAAGAGCAGACGTGGATTGCACCCCAGAGCCTGTGAAATGTGCTGATAGGCCTTCCTTGCGGTCACCACCCCACCCCGACTAGGCCAATGTTGTGAGAAGTTTGCCTCCTGAGCACTCTGAAATGAGTCCTTTGGGGAAATAATGCCTGGGAAACAGCTGGGATGTTTCCAGTGGAGCACAAGGCCCTGGGGCTGATGAGGTTCTAAGGAGGTTCCCAGCTCAGCCCCTGGTTGTGCCTGGCTCACTTTCCTCTCCAAAGCATTTCCCTGTGCCCCTCATTGGATAGGAAGCCCAGAAAGGGGAGCGAGGGCTTCAGGACAGAGGGCAGGGCTGGTTCTTCCAATCATTTAGCAATTACGAGGAAATTAAAATTGACCTTGTTTCTTTGTGAGCGTAAATTCACAGGAGAAGGGTTTATCCCTTGGAACGGCATCCACCTGGAGCACTTATCTGAGGAATTGGGGTGGTCGGAAGAAGCCACCCCAACCAAGCCCTTTACTGACCCGGCAGGAGGTGGAACTATAAAGAGAAATGGACAGAAAGAGCAGTGTAGCCCTTCATCCCAGGGCAGAAGGCAGAGGAAGCATGGGTGGAGAGCTTTCTAGAACGTTGCATAGCACGTGCAGTCAGAAAACCCTTGAAATCTCATGAAGCAGCCCCTAATTCACCAGGCCTGGGCCTGTGGGACTCCAATGCTAAGAATTAGCCTTTCTTGTTTCTCAGCTGTGGCCTTTAGTCTCTGGAGCAGTGAGGGCCAAGGTCTATTTTGAACTCTAAAGAACAGTGGGTGGAGTGAAGAGATGCCATCCTCCTGCACTCCCGCATGCTGTGTGTGAGTGTGAGAGTGAGTGTGTGTGTGTGAACTCTGCTAGCCTACTATATGATATGTCTCCTCCAAAAGCCATGAGAGCAGGGCCTGCCTCTTGTTTTTTTTACTCCATTTCCAGGGCCAAGAAAGGAGGTTGCAGGTGCTTATTCACTCATTCGTTGGTTCATTCCATCAAAAAATGTGTGTGAATCAATCTGAAGGTTTCTGAGTGAGTAGGTGACACGTATGTGCACAAGTATCTCTGGCTCTATTAGAGAGACTTAGTTTAGCTCCTAACATGAGCTTAGGATTGGGACGAGACCCCACAGAACATGTGCTTCAACGTGTGTTATTACAGGTTGAGGAAGAGGAAGTCCCAAGACTGGGATTCTGTGTGCAGTGGAGTTCAGAGAAGCATAGGTGCAGTCCCTAGTCCAGACTCTCAAATACCGCCTGAGGTCTAGACCATCTTCCCTGCTAAACCACTCGTGGTTCCCACTTCAAAGGCACTTCCCAGGAAGGCTGCCTAAAATGTTTCTCCACTCAGGATCCACAGAGGGCCACCTGGGAAAGTCCCGAAAGAGCCTGAAACCAAGTTTGCATCTTTGGCCAATTAACTCAGAATGTGGGGAGGTGGGACCAGGTATCTGCACTTTGTCAAGTCCCCAAGGCAATTCCAGGTTGGTTTTTCAAGGGGTTGTCTTTACCTTGCCTGTGTGAGAATCATCAGGGACGCTTAAAAGCCCAACTTCTGCCCCTTCCCCAGACCCAGGGAATCAGAACTGCTGTGCCTTAGGGCCAGAATTGGTGTCTTACCAAACTCCCCTGGTGGTTCTAATGCACAAGACAGTTTGAGTACTATTGCTCCTGTGTGCATTTCAAACATGTATCCGTTGGAAATACACACGCACATCCGTTGGAAATACACACGCACATCTTCTGTGCATCCCCACAGTCCACACCCAGAAAGGCAGCGCTCTACATCCCCAGGCCTGGAGAGGAAAGTCCACGTTCCCCCTCTTTATTTCCTACTAATGAATGCCCATGCTTTCTTTACGGTCCCTTTGCCTGCCAGATGCACATAATCATTTCCAGGTGCATTTCTAAAATGCAGCCTGAGTCCCACTCGGCACCTGCGGACCTCACCTCTGCAGACTTTCATCGCTGGGCCCTCCCACAGGGTTTGCTCTCACCTGTGGGCCAGGATCCTGAGTATCTAGGCAGGCTCGCCTGCTGTGGACCCCATCGCAACCCTTCTAAGTTTCAGGGACTGCCTCTGTCACACCTGGCTGCTGGACTCCAGGTTAGCTGAATCAGCCATGATATCCTGCTACCTAGAAATGCCCCATCCCAGCCTGGCCTTCAGTGAGCTGTGCAAATAGTAGCTCAGTGAGTCTGAGCCTAACCTGGGACTGACTCCAATAGGTGGAAAAATAGTGCCTGAAATTTTTTGTACCTCTACCCCAAAGGGGATCCAGCCTTCCTCCTAGATCCATGTCATTGGTCTAGCTAGAGATGACTGTGATCTTTATGTTTAGAGAAACAGATTCCTTGTTGGGTTCCCTTCCTAGACCTAAGGGCCAGCTCTGAAAAGGTGTCCGGGAGAGATCTCAGCTGCTTGTAGCATCTGGCACCCTCATGCTGATAAGACAGGCAGGGCATCTCCTTGGGTCTGGCATGCGATCTGGAGATGACGTGGCTTCTCCTGCTCAGAACCAGACTGGTGGTCTTCTTGTTCACAGAGTCCATGTCCCCAAATGCCCTGTGCCTGGAGGACTGGTATTTATGGCATATGCTGAGACTAGACACAGTGAAATGTCTTCAGAAGATGCCATTCACTGATGACTTGCCATTATTTTTCAGATCAGTCTATTTTACAATAGAACAGAGGAAGGGGAGGTGAATAGTTGAGGTTCCTGGGAGAAATAACTGTGGATATTGACAGGGTGCCATTATGAATGAGTGAGCAGGAACTGTCAGTCCCCATTCCTTCTAGAGAGCCATTTGATTGCAAAGTCTAGAAAAGACCCCGGGATTACTAACAAATTCTTGGAAGATATTTAAATCTGCAATCGTTCACCTTCTTCCCCTTCTCTATCTCACAGTGCCAGCAAATGTAAGTTGTCTGTTCTGCTATCTTTTTCCATCGTGGAAAGAACAATAGAAGTTGGAGGTGTTGAATTTAAATAAATATTTAATTCAAGAAAATTATCTTATATGTTTTAAAACACTCTTTAAAGCTATTTTTATTCTCTAGAAAGCGCTTATTATAGGTAAATTACACATTTTACTACCGGAGCGTTAGGTTTGCCATTAGTACAAATTTAAGGCACTACAAAGACCAGTAGATAATGTTAATTTCAAATACAGAAACTAAATATATTTTGTGCCTTTTTATTACTCATTTTCTTTTAAGTTTTATTGACTGCTTTTTATCTTAACTATATGTCTTTACATGCTGCAACCATAATGCACTGTAATGGTATTAATATTTTATAGAATCTGTATTTATAGTTCTTTATTTAGAAACAGTGCAGTAGGTCTGCAGATATCTGAGCCCGTCTGGAATGGTGCCCTCCAAATAATGATAAATTACTTGTGCAGTATGCCATTTGCTAATTATATCCATGATTTACTGCGGAGCAAGACTTAAATCATTCATTTCAGTCTTGCGTAACAGTGCCATAAAATTTTTAGGTTTAAAAATGGTTTCCATGTGTATAATTTAAACAAATTTCAGAGCTATTGTATACACAAAATATTGCAACCACCCATTTGTTACATACTTTCTCTTTCTAAACTTCTACTTTTAATGATCACCGTGGCTGAAATTATTATGCTTAATTTTCATAATCATAGCTTTTACATCTACAGCCCTTTTCACATGTTAGATAAAGAAAAAGATAGCTAATTGTGTGTAGATAGTATGTCATTCCTGAATAGTCCCAAATGGTACAAAATCATTAAAAAAGCTTAAGAGTACGAATTATTCTTCTATTAAAAAACAGTTGTTCTCTAATTATTAGTTTGAGCTGCTTTGTTTCAAAGAACAAATGTTGATCCTTCCAGCCTCATTCGGCACACCAAAATGAGATAAACGCTTCTTTTTTTTTTCTTATATCAAAATTTTGCAGGTGAGAAACCTTACAAGTGTCCACACTGTGACTATGCCGGCACTCAGTCAGCGTCCTTAAAATACCACTTAGAGCGACACCATCGGGAGCGTCAGAACGGAGCTGGGCCGCTGTCCGGGCAGCCCCCAAATCAAGACCACAAGGACGAGATGTCAAGCAAAGCTTCTCTGTTCATCAGGCCAGACATCTTGAGGGGGGCCTTCAAGGGTCTCCCTGGCATCGACTTCAGAGGTGGCCCTGCATCTCAGCAGTGGACATCAGGGGTGTTCTCGTCCGGAGATCACTCAGGGCAGGCCACCAGCATGTCTTCGGAGGTCCCCTCAGATGCTCTGAAAGGCGCTGACCTTCCTTCCAAAAGCACCCATTTCTCTGAGATCGGAAGAGCCTATCAAAGCATCGTGAGCAACGGTGTAAATTTCCAAGGGTCCTTGCAAGCATTCATGGACAGCTTTGTCCTCAGCTCCTTGAAGAAGGAGAAGGACGTGAAGGACAAAGCCCTGGCTGACCCCACTTCCATGAAAGTCCACGGAGTGGATGGTGGCGAGGAGAAGCCCAGCAAGTCCTCCCAGAGGAAGTCTGAAAAATCTCAGTACGAGCCCCTGGACTTGTCGGTGAGGCCAGATGCGGCCTCCCTCCCGGGCTCCTCGGTGACCGTGCAGGACAGCATTGCGTGGCATGGCTGCTTGTTCTGTGCATTCACGACGTCCTCCATGGAGCTCATGGCCCTTCATCTGCAGGCCAACCACCTGGGCAAAGCGAAACGCAAAGATAATGCCATCGGGGTCGCAGTCAACTGCAAAGACCAGGCCCGGGAGGCAAGTAAGATGGCCCTGCTGCCCTCGGTACAATCAAACAAAGACTTGGGCCTCTCCAATATGATTGGCTCTCTAGACTCTGAGAAGATGGCCCAAGGTCAGATCAAGGAGACTCTGGGGGAGCAGAAGAGTGGCACATGGACCAGCCACGTGGACCCTGCATTTTGTAACTTCCCATCAGACTTCTACAAGCAGTTTGGTGTTTACCCAGGCATGGTTGGCTCGGGGTCCTCCAGTTCCTGCCCCAACAAGGAGCCCGATGGAAAGGCCCACTCTGAAGAGGATGCCCCCATCCTGATCCCCGAAACCACGAGTAAGAACACGACTGATGACCTCTCTGACATCGCCTCCTCAGAGGACATGGACTCCTCCAAGGGAGAGAACAACGATGAAGAGGATGTTGAAACCGAACCGGAAATGATGACCAAGCCACTGTCTGCCCTCAGCAAAGACAGCAGCAGTGATGGCGGGGACAGCCTGCAGCCCACGGGCGCCCCCCAGCCCGTCCAGGGACTGGTCTCACCTTTACCCCAAGCGCCGGAGAAGCAGTGGCACAGCCAGGGTCTTCTCCAAGCCCAGGACCCCTCGGTGGGCCTGCCGAAGCCGGAGCGGGGTCCCCAGGGCCTGGACAAGCCGATGAACATGCTGTCGGTCCTCAGGGCCTACAGCTCTGATGGCTTAGCAGCCTTTAACGGACTCGCAAGTAGCACAGCAAATTCTGGATGTATCAAGAGGCCAGACTTGTGTGGTAAGTTTTAGAATCCTCTTCCTATACTTCATTTCCCAAAACATCAGTACTGAATTGTGCATTAAAAAAAAAAATGGGTAGATTTATTCATGAGCAAATTTTGAATGAAATATTAGGAAAAACCCTCAATGCTGTACCTGCAATGTAGACAATCATAAAAGCCAATTTTATTGAGTTTTAGAACTCATCCTTTTGTGTTCCAATTTGCATTATAATGTTCCAAAATGCCTATACAGAAGGCATGGAAAAGAGGGTAGTGTCTCACCACGTGAACTACTCCTCTTTTCCATCTATAACTTGAAGGGGGCGGAAAACAACTTACAAAACAAAAACTAAAAGAGACATGGTAACTTGCAAATTCTTCAGTATTTTCAATTTATGCAAAAAATGCCCAAAGACAATTCCTTACTGCTTTGCTAAGCCAAATCTGCTTTCTTAAAGTTTTCTTTTATCGACTTAGAGGATACTAAAATCATATCACACTAACCACAGTATAGAAGTAAAGCGACCCTCTCTTCAAAGAAGGAGATGGTTTCTGGGTGTTTGTGACTCATTTGTAGACAAACCAAATGGCAGTGACTGTGACTCTGGCCTTCTGCGCTTGCCTTCTGTCTGTCTGTCTGTCTGTTCACCTGCCCGTGTGTTGTTCTAACAAGACGTGTACATTGTGAAGTTCCTGAACAGTAGTGATGTGACCCTATGCGTCTTGGATTGATGCTCGTCTGATCCTGTAGCAAATTGATACTTCTTTATCTCCTTAAAGCATATGGGCACCCCAGAGGAATTCCAGACTTTAGAACATAACCATAAATTTAAGGACTAGGTTTGATCAAATGAATGTTGGGGTGGGCAGGGGGAATCAAAGTCATTCTCTTGGCACCCAGATACTCATATTTGAAAGCCTTTCTCTTAAGGGAAGCTCAATGTATTCTTCCCTTTGAAACCATCCTTAAATATGCTCACTAGAAACAAATGACCATGCTACCTTTCCGTCTGTAATTTACAAATGGATTTCTGTAATTTTATTTTACCTGTGGGAGAAAGGCAAGGAGGCAGGGAGGGAGGGAGGAAGGAAGGAAGGAAGGGAGGGAGGGAGGGAGGGAGGGAAGAAAGAAGGGAGGAAGGAAGGGAGAGAGGAAAGGGAAAAAGGGAGGGAAGAGAAGGGAATGAAGGGGGAAAATGGAAGGGAATCTATTTGAACCTCAATCTCCTGTTGTTCCTTTAAGCATAGAGCAGGATTCAGGATGCTAGATTCTAGGTTCATATTTTAGATTGATATATTTCTTTTATTCTTCTTCCTCCCTAATTCACTAGGAACTGAATCAAGTTGTCAGATATATTTTTTTGAATTGCTGAAAATCATTAAATGAATTTCTGACAGCTCAAAAAGTATTGACAGTCCCTTACGCTGAATGATAACCACTACCCCAGACCTATTTTTAAGCCGCATACAATTCATTACTTTTGAAACTGTTAAAAACAATATTTAAAAGAAGGGAAAAAAGGGTTTTATGTCAGTCCAAATTCCGCCCCTCCGCTTTTTTTATTCTGGGGGGAGCAATGTTTAAGGCTTTTTTTTTTTCATTGCTGTTTTGGGTTTGTGATTGGGGTGGTTTCTTTTTTATTGTTGTTTAGAAGTTTGTTTTTTTTTAGTCTATTTTCAGTTCTTTCAACTACCTACATAGGACCATAGTTCCTGCCAGGAATCCATGCATCAGAAAAGATCAAAACCTGGCATGTCCATGAGCTCATTATTATTGAAATGAGCTCCTATTACCCCTAATAATTTTCCCTATCTTCCTATCAGGAGTGAAGGAAGGCTGCCTGCCTCGAGGACGTGTGCCCAATGGTGTCCTTTCACACCAGGCCAGGTTCCTGGGAGGCCAGCATCAGGGAGCCTGCCTGGTCTTGAGAGCCTTTTATCTCTGGGTTGCAAACTCTTAGGCACTTCTCACCTTTTCCCGAAAAACAGCACACCACATGCCCCTGACATTTCCACGCTGTATGCAAGCCCTGTTGCTTAGACCGCCTTTCAGGCTTTGGGCAGCAGACCCTGGGATGTAAGCTGTGGCCCCTCCCTCTCTTTCATGGGGCTTGAGGACCCTCATGCCAGCCAGGCTTGAAGGCTTCTTGGTTGCTTTCGCAGTGGAAGGCTCAGGCCCCTTGTCCTGCCTTCCACTCCTGGGAAGATGCTGACACTGACTCTGGCCATGAGCTGCCTATTTTTAGAGAGCGTGAGTTCTGCATTCTGTTTGGCTCCCTTTCTTCTGCCTCCTCTTGCTTTAGTTTGGAGGCAGGCAGGAAAAGACCCTCCCTGGCTCTTGCATTTGCTTGGGGGTGGGGCCACTGCCCTCTTGCCTCTAGGAAGGGCCTGACTCTGCCAGTTCTCATCCCACTCCCCCCGTATCTGGCCCACTGTAATTGCAGTCCTGTTCTCATTTTCTCACGGGCTACTGTGGTATCCCAGAGGGTTCAGACATACTCATCCTTTCTAAAAGTTACAATCTAGGAGGAACACGTAAATCCACTGGATTATAAAATGGGATTTTTTCCCCCTTAAATACTCTAATTTACTCTCTTTTTTAGCATGGCAAGAAGCACAAACAACATTTGCAAGCTTCAGGCCCCCACTAACTTCCCTTTGCAAGGGTGGAAGTGATATTGGCAGAAGGAATAAAATAGTCCTAATGTTTATTCCCTGTTCTCTTCTTTCGAAGTAGGTATGGGTTTCTAAATCCGTCTACCAGGCTGATCGCTCTTTCTCCTTAAGAATCTGGGCTTTGTCAGACCGAAGCATCCTTCCTAGATTTCTCATCTCAGATGGATAAAGTTTGGGGCTGGTTGTGTCTGGTTAGTAAATCTAAATCCCCACTCTTTCACGATTGTAGAAACAGGCTTATGGGGGAGCTAATGCCCCTGTGTTTCTTAAGGAAGAGCTCTGTTCTCAAGGGGTGTAAAAGTGTTTGAAGAAGCATCAGAAATACCTGGTTCAAATCACATAAATTCCCCACACTGCTCAGCGGCTCTTCCAGCCCTTGCTGTTGATCTGGAGAAGGTGGCGTCTCACCCTGGTCTGTGGGTGATGCTCTTGTCACAGGCTGTACTTTCAGGGTCTTCTGTCATTTTCTGCATGCCCTTTTCCTAACTTTGAAAATTCTGATCCTAAGTTCCTTGGTGCCATAGAGCCAGGGTCCTGGCCAGTGTGACCTGCCCGTCCTAACAGCCAGTGGATTCCTAATTCTGGTGCAGAGGGAGAGCCCCCAAGGAGAGAAGCTGACCCAGCAGTTGGGTGGAGAGATGCCTGTTGCATATGACAGTGTCGAGAGCTTGAGTGGGAATTTTCTAAAACTCTTTCCACAGAGGACAGCATACTGCCTGTCAGAGACATATTACAATAATCCCATGGAAGAGGTTAAGCCATCTTGGATTAAGCCAGAGGACAGGCATCCTTGCTTCCACAGAGGGTCAGATCCCACCAGGGGTCTGATCTCATTATAGGAAATCCCACTCCAATCAAATCCTTAGTTTCTTGAGGTGACTTCCAGCTTCCAGGCATGAGTCCCATTTCTTTATTCTGTCAAGGAACATAATGTACAAGGGTACTCCAGTGCCATCGGAGGACTTGGATGTGCCCATGGTGTTATTGGAGTGTTTGACCTTGGTTTTGTAATGGGACAGGCTCCACATGAGTGCTTAAAGATGGAGAGAGGAAGACTAGAGCTGTGTTTGCATCCATGGACAAAGCAAGGCAGACAAGCCGAGTCCAGACTGAGAAATGCTAATGCACTGTTGGGTCGGCACTTGGCTTAGAAGGGGCAGGCTTCCCTGTGTACACAGCACCAAGGCTGGTCTGCACAGCACCCATGGGACCTGCTGCATGGAATGGTTAAAGAGTGTGTTTCATCAGGGAGTTTGTAGATCTGGCTTGAGCAACCAGCTCACCCTTACTCCTTGCCTTTCAAACCCAAGGTAGATAGCCAGGGCGTGGAATTGTTGTGTGCCAGGTCTCCCAAGCAGCCTTTGCGCTGTGTCCTTTGGTGGACCCAGGGGTAGGCAGGATGGAGGAGAATGAATGACAGATGAGGGGGAAGGCAGGGAGAACAGCACCCTCCCCTTTGCCCCAAGGGACTCTGCTCTGTAGTGACTGCCGCTCAAGGAAGCCTGGCTGAACTGGGAGCATCTATGAGCAGGCTGGGGCCAGGAACTGCGGTTCACACATGTAATCCCAGCGCATTGGGAAGCCGGGGCAGGGGCATTGCTTAAGCCCAGGAGTTCGAGGCCACTGTGAGCCAGGATTGCGACATTGCACTCTAGCCTGGGTGAAAGAGCGAGACCCTGTCTCTAAAAGAAAAAATAAAGGTTAGATATTGGCTGCACTGTGTGCAGTGGCTACTAGACCTGGTGACCCACTGGGGCCTGGGAGGAAGCGAGGAAGAATGCAAGCAGTCATCCTAACATTCCCAACTTACCATCCTCAGATTACTGGGCTGGTGGCTTCGCAAACCCAAATTATATCTGAGACTATGGAATCAGAGTCCTCTGGGCTTCCATGCTAGTGAAATAATGGGGATCCACCCCCAAGAAATTAGGCCCATTGAAACCTCTTTAATTCGTGTATTTTTAAACGTGTGATGAGATGAACGAGGATAACCAAGCTGAACTATTTTAAAATGTGACTTCTGTTCCCTCTAAGCCTTGTGGATTTCTCGGTATAGGCAAAATACCATTTTTTTTTTTTTTTTTTTTTTTTTGAGATGGAGTTTCGCTCTTGTTGCCCAGGCCGTAGTGTCATGGCATGATCTCAGCTCACTGCAACTTCTGCCTCCCCACTTCAAGTGATTCTCCTGCATCAGCCTCCTGAGTAGCTGGGATTACAGATGCACGCCACCAAGTCTGGCTAATTTTGTATTTTTAGTAGAGACAGGATTTCACCATGTTGGTCAGGCTGGTCTCAAACTTCTGACCTCACGTGATCCACCCACCTCAGCCTCCCAAAGTTCTGGCATTATAGGTATGAGCCACTGCACCCAGCCAATATCTAACCTTTTACCAGCTACTCAGTCTAAAGCAACAGGTAGCAAATGTTTTCTTAAAGGGCCAAAGAATAAAAGTGTTGGCTCACGGTCCATGGGGTGTCTGTGGGGACCACTCAACTCTGCTTTGAAAGTAGCACCAAAGCCACCATAGACAACAGGAAAATGATGGCTGTGGCTGTGTTCTGTTAGAACTTTAGGTACTGAGACAGGTGGTGCGCTGGAATTGGCCCATGGGGTCTTAATTGGTCAACCCCTGTTCTGATGTAAGGAGAAATGTGTTTCTGTGGTCATCCCTAGAGAATGAGTGGTTCAAAATCTGGTCCTCTGTTATTCCACTAGATGGTGAGATGGTGATGAGAGACCTTTCATCAGCTACAGGGCCCCATCCATTGTCCAGTAATGCCAAAGCCAAAAGTGTGAGAGAGACTTTCCAGAGGTAGAGGACTTGTTCACCCAGATGGGCTGGTGCCCTGTTTCTGCTAGGCCACACCTCTGTCTATGCATTAAAGGCTTCTAGAAGAACACTTCCAGCACAGTGCACCCCATCACTTTCAGTGCACTGTAAGCCACGCCCTTACAGCCTGCACACACAGAAGAGGAAGCGGGCAGTGGCCATGTATTGTCGCTGAAGCAAGCTTGCTCTGCGAAAGCCTGTTTCCTCACTGATGGAAGGAAGCGTAGGGATGAAATAGACAATAAACATAAAAGCGCTTGGATCAGTGCTTCTCAGTTGAGTTTGCATGCTGATGCAGAGCTCAGCATCCACGTGAAACCGCTGCAAGGAAATGGTGTCAGTGTGCAGACATCTTCGGGTCGTAGCTGTCCCTTAAGCACTGCAAGCATCAACCTTACCTCCATCAGTGTTAGAGAGGCACGTTTCATCTCCTCGCTTCTTCCGTGATGGACTGTTGATAGCTGTTTCTTGGTATGTGGGGAAGTTTGCTTTGAAGATGATTCTGGCAATTGTGGGATGACCTCCTATCCCAATGGAGACACCATTTCTGTTTCCACTCCCTTCTGTTCCTGATATCAGGCAAGTGCTTGGGGGGTAGGAAATAAGTCCTGCCTGGCCTCAGTCTTTGACCAAGAAATGGCAAAGGTCTGTAGTCAGTTAGAGACTTGGAAGGAGGGCTGGGGCATGAGATACACAGTGATACACAGTCCATGGCCATTGGCACATTTGTCATCATATGTAAGTCTTCAGTGTGGTCCAGAAGCCAGCAGGTTCTAATGAAGAAGGGAGGTGAAGTTAGGAAAATATCACAGGAAGAGAACCACAGAATTCCAGTCTGCCGAGCATGTGGGGAGGGCAGGCTATACCCAGCCAGCGCAGGAAGGCAATTGGCTTGGGGGTATGGGAGACCTGGGGCATCTCTGCTGCAATATCTTATCTCTGCTGCTGCCTTACTTTATTTAAAGACAAATGTGCTCTCGTAGCTGTTCCTTCTCTTTTCCGTGAGCTGATTCTCACATGGATTGGCCTCAGAGACCACGGATAAAGCACACCTTTGCGCTTACCTGCTTTGCCCGACTGGATAATTTACAGATTAGCTATTGACCTCTATGGTCTAGTCTGCTCTCATTCGTACTGTGTGTCCAGGGTCTGACATTAGACTCCAGGAGGGAGGACCATTTGGCTGCCTTCAAGTCCAAGGGCAAAACCTTGTGAGTGAATACAAATCACTGCCCTGTTCTTCCCCTGCTGGCTGCCTCACAACCTGCTACAGAGCTTTTCTCTTTGACTCCAGAGGGACAAACACAGGCCTTGTCCCCTGGGATCTCCTGCAGAAATCAGCACCTGAAGCGGGCTCTCCCCAGCCCTCATGCAGAGCCCTGCTGGGTGCACTGTGACGTCTGACGGAGAGGCAGCCTCTCTGGATGGCAGCTGTCTCCAAACTCCAAAGGCATTCTTCTCCCGTTCTCCTTCCCTCTTTTAAGTTAAATGGGAATGCCACTGACGTGATGGCGTTTGCACTGCAGAATGACAGAACTGTTGTGTGAGTACCATTGTATTTGCCAAAGGGTCCACTCGTCATTTCAGAACAAACAAATGGATGGTGTCTGTAAGTCGGCAAACACTGGTGACATTTAGCCTTGTTTATGTTCCTTTCCTTTTTGCTGCATGTTTTTTTGGCTCCAAAAGCTACTGGCTGAATCAACAGGGCCTCTGAATCAGGAGAAAAGTGTGGTAGCATTAATGTTAGTTGCTATGTCCATATTCTCTTCGGATTGCATAATACCTACGGCTCAGGACCAAGCCTAGGTGGGAGGAGAGAGCAATCAACCTCTTTGGTTAAAAAAAGAGAAGAAGAAATATTTATCTTGGGAGGAAGGAAGAGAGTATTGAGAGAACAGAGTGTTGTTGGAACAGCCACATCACCGAGGAAATGTAGATCCTCCAATCTGACCCAGCCACTGCCATCTGAAATAGGAACGGTGTGAGTCCATCCGTGTCATAAGTGGGTGCAGGTGCCCTGGGTCTCAGCATTGGCGTCTGCCTTCTTAGACGCTGAATCAAAGCTCTGGTTGAAACTGACAGCTATCTAGATGCAGGCTACATCTTAGCTGCTGAAGGTATCAGGGTTTTTTTTTTTTCTTTTTAATTTCAGATGTTGTGTGCTAAGCCCAGGTTTCAAATAAGCAGTAATTATCTCCTATTACTTAGCGCTGATCAACAGCACCTCTACGTCTAATTGCCAACCTGCCCTAATCATGTTGACTATTCTTGCTTTAGCCAGAGACAGAAGGACCAAATTTTATAAATATCACTTTATTGTCATGATTCCATTAAATGATTAAGGGATGTGGCCCTGCCCTTGCTTTCAAATACCTCTAGCCCTAATGGTTTCTGGATGATTTAATGAATCTGCACATTTTCTTGCAGGTAAGTGACACCCCCTGTCCTAGTCGGTCTATCTGGACTTGCCCTTGTCTGTTCGTGGTCCTCGGTGGTTATCGGCTGCTTGTTAATCGTGTAAAGTCAAGAGAAGAATGTATACACATATGTGTGTTGCATAAATAATTGCTATTGACATAGGTATGTGTATACACACGGCGCACCAACCTACAGTATATATAACAGAGAATCAGAGGCTAAAAATATTACCCCATATGTTCCACTATTAGTCATGGACTGCAAAGGCTTAGTAACTTGAGCAGGAGAGAAAACTCCTGCAAAGTCATAAATCCTGAGTGACTGCTGGCGGCTGACAGATCCCTTCACCTGTGGACAACCTGGCTGGGGGTGGGGGCTGTTCCACCAGCTCACCTGAGCGTCTAGAGGTGGGCCCGGCAATCGTCTCGTGGGTATTACTGCTTGTGTCTGATTGTCCTGTATTTTGTAATACTTTAGAAGAATACAGAAAAGTGCAGTAATTCTCTTTCTCCGTAGTATTTAAGCAGAAATATTGCTAGTTTAATATTGTGTCAGGTCGTCATATTAACCAGGAGCAGATGACAGTAAAATTTCAGTGAATAGCACCTTGACATCTGCAACCTAAAAATGGTGATTGAAGCAAAATGTGTAAACTTGTATGGGGTGATGTGTGCTTTGGAGTATTGTTGAAGTAATTAGAAGATATATTAAGGTGTTCCTGGTAATGAAGGCATGTAAGTTATAATAATTGTAGCTTTCCGAATAAGTGTCAAACTATATCTTTAAGTGTGCTGTATGCTGAGTTACAAGTTAGGTCATTTATGAATGGAATGTAAAATAATACTAAAAATGCTTCAGTAACTTATCTTGGTATTGCTAATAAAAAAAAAAGCTGTGAAACATTAGTGCGGTTTGGAGTCGTTATGTTAATTCATTCCGCAACACCCCCCTCAGCCCCTGACATTCTTCTCTCTGTTGGAAGCCTCAACAGGACATCCAGGGAATGCCATTTACCCTGCTCCTTGGGCTGTTTGCCTGGGCAGATCATTGCATTTTCCCGTCCACCCTTAGGTAGGTGGGCCCTTTGAGTAACAATTCATAAACATGCAAGTGAAAAAGGACCTTCCAATTTGGATGGATGACCGTGGCAGGCGGGGGACAGCCAGGCGACACAGGCCCATTTCTCTGTACAAGTGACTTTTAGGTGTCTAGACCCCACAACCGTCCATGGGAACTGTGGCTGGGGTGGTGGGGGAGGGGGGTACTTGGGCACAGAGCACGAAGGCCACCATGCCCCATCCCAGATGCGGAAACGCTGACACCCCAACTCCCTGCAGCCAATTGGAACGTGTTCTTTGCATCCTGCAAAGGGGTAGTTTGTAATGAAGAGACTGAGGATTCGTGGAGTTGGGAAGCTTTTTGTTCTGCTGACATTTTTGGGCTGTACCTGTGTTTGCTGTAACAGGCTTTTGCCTGTTCTTCCATGTTGCCTCCTGGTGGGAAGGGGTGCGGGAAGGACTGATTTTGCTTTTTGTTTGTGTTGCTTGGTTTTGTGGTCTGTGAGCTGGATTTGAGGGTCTTGCCGTTTCAATGGTGTTTCCCAGCTTCTTTGCTTGGGTGTGCTTTGTAAATGTTGAAATTCAATGACCATCCCTGCGCCCTTGTCTAATGGGTCTGCTGGGGGCCCGGAGGTAGGACATGATCTCAAGCCCAGGTCTGTACTTCACATCCCCAAATAAATAAAGTGTCCTCTGTGTAACAAGGAAACGGAAAGCCAGAAATGCTCATTGGCTAACGCTGTTCTCCACAACAGGACAATTATTGTCACCCTCGCTGGTTGAAACACTTCCTCCTGTGTTTTTCGTAAAACCTTTCCAAGGCACCCTGGCTCCAAAGACCGCAGTATGGTATTAGGTTGTCTCTCATTGTGGAAAAGAGGTAAAAAGTGAGAGATCTGGAGTCTGAGAAGACATGATAGAAGCTTCAAAGGGAAAATGTCGATTTTGAAGAAGGTTGTCCGATTTCCCGGTGGTCGGTGCCCACGACTGTTGCCCGATTCCATTCCTGTGAAGCTGGGAGCATGTACCATGGGTTCCCATGGAAACTGATGGATCCCTAAATGCCTAGCAAAGGTAAAGTGAACGACTCTAACCTCCAGGCCCCACATCTGCGTGGCCACATTCAGGCAGGGCCAGTTGCCAGCACCAATGTATTATAGGCCGAGCCTGCGCAAAAGTAGGGCCCCAGGAGAGGTTTTTCTTTATTTGCAATGTCCCCTGAGTCTGAGGACCTGCCCCAAAGGGAATGAGGTACACATGGAGGGAAAATTCCTCCAAGCCTTTTTCTCGGGGCCTCTGTCCAGGGCTGAGCACACTGTTCCTGGTGTTGACAATTGTGTACATACCCCTGCCCACTTCCTGCAACCCTGGGGCACCCCAGCACCTGTGGGTTTTGCCAGTCCTCCTGGGAATGGGCCCCAGAGGGTGTAGATGCCACATGCGGGGGCAGGGCCTTGGAAGCAGAGGAAGTGCAAAGCCAGTGAGGGAGAGGCTGCTGAAGGAAATGGATCATCCCAGCCCCTTGCGCTGACAGCCTGGAAGGCTCCCTGGAGCCATGTATTCAGAATTCTGCTGTTCTCTCTTCCTTTCCATGGGGGCCCAATCCCCCTAACAGGATCTCCAAGCTGAAGGACTCGGAAGCATTTCCGTTTCCTAAGCAGGGGGTATTTCCTGAGTCGCTCCCCAGTGGAAACTTCTCAAGCTTAGAGGAGGCCTTTGTGGATTCTCTTTCTCCTATTTTTATGAAGCCAGCTTTGTCCTGCTTCCCATCTTCTCATTTCAGGGCACTCATGCCATACACGCCCCCCAGCTTTCCATCCTCCTCCTCCTCATTACCCCCATCCCTGAGTAACAACTCCCTTCTCGCCAATTTCATGTTCTTGGGAATATCCTATCTTCTGCCTGCTGGGGAGCTGGGTGGATTCAGTTCTATGGAATGAGCCAACTTCATTTCACAGCTCTGCAAGGGGGTCGAGAATTCCATGTCTTTTGTGTTTCTTGCCCCCAAGCCATCATCCATCCCCGAATGGGATTATAATAAGCCTACCTTCCTCCTAAGCCACCATCCATCCCCACGTGGGAATATAACAAGCCCATCTCCCCCATAAACCATCATTCATCCCTACGTGAATGTATAACAAGCCCACCTCCTTCATAAACCATCATCCATCCCCACGTGGGAATATAACAAGCCCATCTCCCCCATAAACCATCATTCATCCCTACGTGAATGTATAACAAGCCCACCTCCTTCATAAACCATCATCCATCCCTACATGGATATATAACAAGCCCACTTCCCCTGTAAACCAACATCCATCCCCACGTGGAAATATAACAAGCCCATCTTCCCCCAAGCCACCACCCATCCACACATGAGATTATAACAAGCCCACCTTCCCCATACATGGAGATCTAGCCACACAGAGGAGTATAACAAGCCCCACCTGTATGAATTCAGACCTGGAGCAAACAGAAACCTCACCCATGGGATCTACCCTCAGCCTGAGACCTGGACCCTTCTTAACATGAGCGCCCTGGTCTGGATCAGCAATTCCCGCATTGTACATGGAGCAGAGTTCCAAGGAGACATCCATAACTTAAGATGAGAGAGGCCACAGAAGGGCAGAGTGCCTTGCAGCCAGAGAGTCTTCAGAGCCACTTCTCTATTTACACATGTTCGGAAGTGTGTTTGCTTTGATGAGATTGTAGATATTCTGGTTGGAGATAAAGAAGCTAAACGTTGGGAGATAAGTATAATCACTTATTTCTCAAAGAAACTTCCCGATGATTAAATTACATTCCCAAATCTGCAGCGGCGCATTGGCAATGTTGTCTCTGCGTAAGCAGATTCTGCCTCTGGAGCAAAAGACGCGCATTTTCAAGGTTAAAGTTGGGGAACTCTGCACAGCTATTTCATTAGCAAAAATAGCCATTTGTGCATCCAGACATTGGCTGGCTTCACGAGGGGTTTGCCTTTCATGTTCTTTGTGGAGTTGTCCAGACACACCCATCTAATGGTAACTCAGTGCTCACAAGGTTAAGTTTTCTTTTTGAACCTCTGTTGTTGTCAAATTAACATAATATGCTCTCAATTATCCACATAAAAGGAGAAAGCCAACCAAGCGGGGAAAGCAAATTTGCGATTAATTTACCAAATTATTGCTCTTTTTATATGATGGACAAGTCGATTTTTTCTTGAGTCAAGGGATTTGTGTGTCCTGGGCAGAGGACGGGGGCTGACCACAAGGATAGGCCACTCCGAGGTGCTCCCTGCACCTGGGGAAGGGCTGAAGGTGGAGGTTTTGCTGGGGTGCAGAGTGGCCTTGGTGGATACTTAGGGATTTACACTAGGATGAGCTCTTTCTTGTCAAGTAGAGGGACTGTTAGTCCTCTCAATGCCCTAGGACTTCCTCAGTGACCTAGATGGGGTCTCCTTAGAGCAGATCCTGAGGTAAGAACCTGGATGCAGGTAGCTGATGTGGAAGGTGACCCAGGAAGCATGACTGAGGGAGCAGGGAAGGGAGACAGAGAAGGCAGGTAAACCGACAAGCACAGATGTGCTCACTAGATGGTCAGTATTGTAGGAACAAGGGGACTTGGCCCCTTTGAGGGTCCTCTAAGGTACTGTGTGGAGCTCCCCTAGGAACAATCTCTTCAAGGATTGAGGGAGACGGGGTATTTACACACCAGCTCTGAGTCTCCCAGCAGTGGTGGGGCCCTCCAGCCCACCTGATGGCCAACCATTCTTCCCACCGTGAGAGAAAGCCCTCAGGCAGAGGGAAGCAAGGGGCCATTGGCATTGCCAGACAACCAGAGGGAAGGCGTGAGGAACCAACACTACAAGTGGGAGTGTTTCTACACCCTCCTGGATTCCCTGTAGAAAGTCACAGACCTACCAGAGCCAAGGATGAGAACAGATGTGCGTGTCATGGCTCCTTGTGGGGAGGGAAGCGCAGTGCTTCTCAGCTTAGGGGCTGGGTTACTGGAGGAAGGATGGGCGAGCTGGCCTGGGGGTCAAGAGACAAAGCGCCTTAGAACAATCATGCTCCAAGGAGCTTAGACAACTCACGTCTCCTCTTTGAGCACCATTTTCCTCTCAGCCAAAGGAGGGAGCATTCTGGATGTCTGCTCCGGAACCTCCTAGGTCTTAAACTCCAGTCTTCACCACCCTTTTCTAGTCCTCACTTTTCCCTGTGAGTCCTGGAGTCCGCACGCCAGTACGGTCCCTGGGATGTGTTCTGGGGCCAGAACATAAGGACATGCGGGATTTCCATTTGGGCGAGGTCATCTGCCATTCCAGTGCAGGGGCATATGAAACTTGCCTCATCATGAAGATATTTCTATTAAATTAGAAAAGACCATTGAGGATTTTCTCTTTTAATTCTGGAAGTCTGTCAAAATAGAAAAAGAATAGAAAAGGGATCAATGAAACTGGCTTTTCAGCTCACGGACCTGCAAGAAAAACATCTGATTATTTGACGTTCTTCTCTTTTAGTTTTCAACCTGTTGAGCTCACAGCTGAGCTTGAGAAGATCCTGTTTTTCATGATGATCAGGGTTTCTTCAAGCGCTTTACAGATACCAATGTGTGAATCCAGGGGGTCCCTTTTGGATATAAGCGCCTCATGCTCCCTTTCAATACACGTACGCAATCGCCTTTAGAGGGTGGGAAGCCAGGCACCGAGAGACGCCGGCTCAGGCTCTCATCTTGCACGGACAGAGCACAGAATTAGTTCAGCAGTTCACATTCACTTCCCTCACTGCCCGTGACTGTCTCACTTTTCCAACCACAGAATTCCCTTGGTCACTCAAAATCACCCTGGGCTCGCAAAGCCCGGCGTAGTTTGGAACAGTATACACTATCTTCACATGGGAAACCCTCAAGTCCTTGGCTTTTTGCTTTCCATTGGACATCTTGACCTAGGCATTTCTTTATGCAACTGCCTCAGTATTACCATCCATCCAATGGGACACTTGTGTATCCTTAAGAGAATAAAGTGAATATGAAGAAGTTGGAGGTTGTCGAGTCACTCTCATTTTAGGCTTTCAGCTGCTGTGTAAACTCCAGGCAGAGCTTCCATGAAGACCTAGAACCCGCTAAAACCCTGCCAAGTGGGTAGAGAATCTGGGAAGATTATTATAAGTCATGGGGCCCCACCCTCATCCTTGCCAATTTGTACTCACTGCTGGAAGGTTTTTGTCTGGGAGTCTCCCGTTCCTGGGGTGAACACATCTGGAGGTTTGTGGGAGAACCCATATGAGAATTCAGTAAGTCCATTCCCGGGATGGGCAGACACACCCCCGTGGGCTCCAACTGAGCTGTTTTTACAGTTTTCTAATGGTAAAAAGTATTTACCATTAAGCAGTTTTTAGAAAATCATCCTGGTGGCCAATCAGTGGCCAAGATTCTTGTATCAGTAGTTTCTGCATTACTTTAAGACATTGGGCTCTAGAACTATCCTTTCTAAATGATACCCAGTGATTTCATTTTAAATCACAAGGGGGATTTCCTTGAGGCCTTTGGGGTAAATGCCCCTGCAAAGTGAATGAATCCCTCCCATTTGCACAGGTTAAACACCTTGATGTCCTGTTGGGGTGGTTTTGTGAAGTCCCTGGTTTTCTTTTGTGACACTGGGTTTTGCAACAGGAGCTGTGTGAGGTGGGTGACCTCACATCCCAGAAGACACAGGAGGGAGAGGCCCTGGGCATGATGACAGATGCTTCAGTGGTGGGGAGAGGGATTCCTATGGGCCCCCTCCCCAGCCTGACAACCCCTGGCAATGAGCCCAAGGACAGGCTGGGGCTCACAGGCCTGGAACCTCCAGACAGACAGAGTTCCCATCATGTCCAGGTCTCTCTTGGATGGGATGGTGGGGAGGCCTAGCCCCAGGCTCGTGGCATGGGGGGACCAAAGGAGAGAAAGTGCCACAGAGGACCCAGGGCTAAGGGGACCAGAAAACAAGAGAGGGGCGAATGGCCAAAAGGCAGAGAAATGCACGATAATAAAGGGAGAGAAGTGCAAATACAGTGCAAAGAGAAGAGGGAGGAGGATGAAAGAGAACCTGGAGAACTGGGAAGATAAATGAAAGAGTCGGGCGTGGTGGCGTATGACTGTGGTCCCAGCTACACAGGAGGCTGAGGCGGAAGGATCACTTGAGCTCTGGAAGTGGAGGCCAGACTGGGCAACAGAGCCAGACCTAAAAAAAGAAAACAGAAAAGGAGAAGGTAAGAAGAGAGAAAACAAGAAAAGACTAGAAGAGAAATGACAGAGGTTGCAGCTGGAGGAGAGGAAAGAGTGGAAGAAATGGGTGAAGAGGGGAGAGAGAGAGAGACAGCGCCAGAGACTGAGAGAGGAGGCCAGCAGGGACAAAAGGATCCCAGCAGGGAAACTTTTCCGAAGCCTCCTGGGGTTGTAGGTCCCAGGCCGATGGGATGGGCCCTCCCACTGCTGGTGGTCCTGGTGGTCGGGCCTGTGAGAAGGGTGCCAGTGGCTGTGGGTAGGGATGCTGTGGAGGCTTGGAGGGTCAGGGAGACCCCCAAGTGCAGCCCCTGGCGCCCAGGCTGGAGCTCCAGCAGCGCCTCCTCCCTCTTGCTCCACTCCCACTGCCAGTTTCAGGAGGAAATGCTGCAGCTTAATCAGAATTATTTACAAGATAATGGTCCATTGTTTGCACTGAGACAGATGTTGTCTGTGGGAACTTTGTGTTTTATGCTCTTTTCCCTGCTCTGCCTTCACTGGGTGCAGATGGGATGGAAGTAATGTGAGTTATGACTCCGAGGATTGGAAGCAGGGAGACACTCCATTCCCGCCTGGGCTCCACCGGGCCACAGAGCTGGGCTGGCACCAGGCAGGCAGGGGTGGACAACAGCCACTGTGGCTGCAGGGCTGGGATTAAGAAGGTCTTATTTCCTTGAGGGGCAGATGCACTTCTGTTTGTTGCGTTGAGAGGTCACTGTCGATATCTCAAACGAGGGTGGCCATCTGGTCCTCTTTCTGTCAAAAGGGAAGCTCGACCCCTCTGGGGTGGGGCTCTGTAGTCTCCCTTCCTTTTTATTTTTTAATTTTTTTAATTTTTTAACTCATCAGAGAGCTTCCTGTTGGTCTTCTGGGGTCCTGTAGGAAGCCAGATTGGGGCTCGTGACTCCCTGCCCTCTCTCTTTAAGAGTGAGGTCGGCCAAGTGAATGACCACCCCATCTATCGACCCGGGGAGGTTGCAAAAGAGGAAAGATGGGGTGCATTGGGGAGACCTGGCCTGCTACCGGACTCATTCTGAGCCTGGCCCCGGTGTGAGCCCATCCTCCTGTGACACCCCCCAGCCAGCCAGGCCTTCAGCACTTTCTGGACCCCAGTCACTTCTGTGTAACCAGTCACATTCCATCTTTATCAGAACCCATTTTATGAAGAAGGAAACTGAGGCCAAGAGATGCTTATGTTTAGGAGGTAGAAGTGCAGATTCCTTACACTGCGTGTGGTGAAGTTTGGACTTACAGTATTTCTGTCACCTGAATGCTGTACACCGCAGGTGATTTTTCAACCCTCACCCCCCCTACCTCCCCACGTTCTGGAGTCTCCAATGCCTATTGTCCACTCTTGCTGTCATTTTCTATTCTTCTAGAGTGTCAGATCATGACCTTCCCACTCCAGGGGGCACCTCTGAGTCTCAGCTTGGCCAGCTGAACACCGGGTGTGTAGATAGCTGCAGAGTCGGGGAGAGGAATTCCCTGAGACACACACCTCAGACGCCAAGCACTGAGCCTCATGATAGCCCATCTCACAGATGCCAGCAATCAGTGTCACCAACCGCATCATCAGTGTCACCAACCACGTCATACCAGGTCTCTAAGACACTGCATTTCTAATATCAGGCTATGACCACCAACAAACAAACAAAAAGTAATAAAATTCCCAGGTCACATTTGGATACTAAACACAAGCAGTCTTGGAATAGAGAAAGTCACTTTCACGGCAACTACGTAAAATCAGAACTGGCCTTTGGACAGCCTAGAGGAAAACTCAGTTGGCTACAGCTCCTAACCCTGCCCCACACCCTCAGTGTCTATGGGGGTCACCCAGAAATCAGTTACCACCGGAACATTTTGCTCCATTTGAAAAACAGCCATGTGGGGGCATCCTGGCTCTGAGGCAGATGACTGTTTCCCCAAAATATCTCTGAGCCCAAGGAACGTCTCCCTTTATCCCAGCAGCAGGATCTGGCGCTTTGAACTTGCCTACTAACCCTCCAAGCAAAGTTGTAATTAATAAAGGCTTCCTCTGTGCCTGTCCAAGGCCTGTTCTAAGCCTCATGTAGATGAGAGTGCAAATTAGATTCTTTCATTTCATCCTCATGAAAATCCAAGGAGGTAGACGGAGTGTTCATTATTCTCATTTTAAATATGGGGAAACTGAGGCAACAGGCGGCATCTTGTCACACCTAAGATCTCTCAGCATGTAAACGACGGGGCTGAGATTCAGAGCTGGACAGTGGATGGAGGTCCCTGGGCACGGCCTCTCTAGACAGTGCGGGTCCCCACCTGTGGCCTCTCTGGGCAGTGGAGGTTTCTGCATGTGACCCCTCTGGACGGTGAAGGTTCCTGGGAATGGCCTCTCCGGACAGTGGAGGTCCCCACATGTGGCCTCTCTGTGCAATGGGGGTCCCTGTGTGTGGCCTCTCCAGACAGTGGAGGTCCCAGAGTGTGGCCTCTCTGGGCAGTGGAGGTCCCCACCTATGGCCTTTCCATGCAGTAGAGGTCCCCACATGTGGCCTTTCTGGGCAGTGATGGTCCTTGCATGTGGCCTTTCCGTGCAGTGGAGGTCCCTGCATGTGGCCTCTCCAGGCAGTGGGGGTCCCCGCGTGTGGCATCACCGGCTAGTGGAGGTCTCTACATGTGGCCTCTCTCTGGGTAGCCAAGGTTCCTGGGAGTGGCCTCTCAGCTGCCTCACCTATGGGTGCTTTTCTGTGCCTTTAATACTCATTTGAGATACATCAAAAATAAACTAACCAACAGTACATTACAACAGCCAGTTCCTGCCAGCCCGCGGGCTCCTGTCAGGAGAGAAGGGGGCGATTCTGCAATCCTAACCTCAGACAGAGCCTGGAGGACACCATCCTGGAGTGCGCAGATGGGGTGCTGGGTGGGGACCAGGTGCTTGGGTTGTGACCCGAATGGCTTTGAACCTGCCATGTGGCCCTGAGCAGATCTCCTCCTGTCCCCTCAGTGTCCTCACCTCTCCATAAATGACAAAGTCACAGTGATAACCCTAAGAGTCCTTCCATGTCACAGTCTGTGAATCAATTCTTTTTAGGGCTATATTTATTCAGTCATTTTCCAGCCTCAGGGAAGAAAAGCAAAAACCTATCATCTCCCTCCTTCCCCCGAAGTGCAGCAAGAGGGCCTTGAGGAAACCTGACCCCTACCTTGCAATTGTTCCCTGAGGCCCAGGTCTGGGGGAGCATAGAGAGTGGGTGGCCCAGGGCTCCAGCTGCCCCTCCCTGCCCCCAATCACGACAGCAGCGGAGGTCAGGCCGGGATAATATTTATCAACCTTATTCTCATTGTGCAGGGCTCTGACCAAAATCCGGCGTCACTGGAGATCCCAGATTATGTCTTTTAAGGTCCCACAGAGCCGTTTCACATGTGCCCAATTACGTCTGTCAGGCAGGGGTAAGGAGGTCCCCCTTGGTGGGTGGGATTTGAACTTGAGCTTCCAGAGGTCGCTGGCTGGGATCTTAGGCCTTTGAGCCCGTCACTCCCCGAAAGCCAGACCTTTTCTGTTAAAACTGTTTAAATTACAAACCAGTAATAAAAGGATCATATGTGTTTCCCACAGAACAGGTTCTTTAGGGCTATTACGATAATTAAAAACATATGGTGCCTGTGCCAGTCTGAAGGAAACCGCAGATGTACAAATTAGGTATTATATAAGGGTTTTCTGCTTTTGCCCTTTTAGAAACGTCAAGTTGGAGAAGTTTAAAGATATAAAAATGGCAATTGTGCAGATAGTAGGTAGCATTTTGGTTTTAGAATCATTAACTACATAAACCCATTTTTTTTTTAGACTTTGTAGGAATAAACAGCTCCTGATATTTGAAAGAGGCAAGGGAAGTACCCAGAGGTTGGGAATTTATGGGGGAAGAGGCACCATTTTCCACCTCACGAGATCTTGGATACCCTGAAATCTTTCGCATTTTCTGTGACGTTGTTCTGCACAGAGAGGATTATATTTATTAAATATTGAATTATGTTAAAATTGAATTGATGGGAGCAAAGATGAGGATTTCTTTACATGAAACTTTTTACTTTTTAAAAGGCAAAGATACAAGTATTGATTAGTCTAGAAATAGTCATTTGTTTTAATTTAAAATATACAATTGATTTTGAGAAGGTGATAAATACTGCTAATAATAAAAAAAAAAAAACTCAGGAGGATTTCCATGGCTCCCTGTCAATAGTTTTCCAATGCAGACATACGAGGCAGGTCCAAGCTGCTGAGCTGTTCATATGGAAAGGGTTGTTGGCCTGTCTGGGGACGCTGGCAATGCCCAGCCATGCTCTGGGACAGCTGAGATGACAGATTCTTAGTCCTGGCATATTGGGAACCTGGTGAGGAGGGCAAAGATTTAGGGCTTTGTCATTGCATGTCTGGTACAGAAAAGCACCTAGGCTTCTCTGAAGGCGAAGGGATGGATGGGCAGGTCACAGTACTGTGCACCTCCGGGCCCCTGTGCTTACCGCTCCAGAAAACACGTTTGGACCCTCCCTGAGACAATCCGCCTAGAACTGGGATAGGCTCACCTCATCCTGCATGTTTTCCTTGATGTGATGAGCTGGTAGCTGCATAAAGAAGTTAAATGGAGAACTAAATGACGAATCCATAGGAATCAATGAGCAGAGAGGAAGCACCACATATCCAGAAGCGAAGCCCCTGGAGCGCTCAGATAACCAGAATTTGTCTAAGCCTAGTCTGCAACTGTTGAAATTCCTAATCATGAGTACAGATGAATTTTCTTTAACATAATTTTTTTGTGTTGAGGTATGTATTATATTATAAATTTTAGGAGACCCTGGTGAGGATGGAAGAACCTTTCCTTGATCATCCTAGCTAGAGGGAAGTCTGGGCTCCCCTGGGGATGCGTCTTTTCTTTGGAATGCGCTCTGCAGCCACACTCATGTGGGAGGTGTCTGGTTCTTCTCTTCCTCCATTCGCCCTTGCCATGCCTTCTTGATGGTATAAGAGGTTCATCGTCCTCCTGTGCCCTTTCCTGTGGGGGGCTATGATGGGACTTACCCTACCACTCTGCCTCTGGATTAGGTGAGGAAGCTAGCCTTCTCAGGAAGCTTGAGACGGAGTCAAAGCCAGATAAGTGTTTTTTTTTTGAGACAGAGTCTTGCCCTGTCACCCTGGCTGGAGTGCAGCAGCATGAGCTCCATTCACTGAAACCTCCGCCTCCTGGGTTCAAGAGATTCTCTTGCCTCAGCCTCCCCTGTAGCTGGGGTTACTGGCATGCACCACCAAGCCCTGCTAATTTTTGTATGTTTTAGTAGAGATAGGGTTTCACCATGTTGACCACGCTGGTCTGGAACTCCTGGCCTCAAGTTATCCACCCGCCTGGGTCTTCCAAAGTGCTGGGATTACAGGGCCACTGTGCCCAGCCCAAAGAAGCATACTTGAATCCCCTTTCCACAACACAGTAAATAGCCCCGAGGTCTGTGGATACCAGTGGTTCTCAGCCAGGGGCGATTTTCTCACCTAGGGGGCATTTAGCAATGTCTGGAGATGTTGGGGACAGGAGTGCTGACGTCCACTGTCCAGAGATGCTGCTAAATGTCCTATAACGCACAGGACAGCCCCTACCACAGAGAATCACTCAGCCCCAGATATCAATATCAATAGCGCTGAGGTTGAGATATCTTGGTACACAGAAAGGAGAACCAAGCCTCTCAGTGAAACCCTGAGTTGGCAAGGCAAGTGGCATGCCCTGCCATGCAGCTCACACCACGGCATTCGATGTGCCCCCGGACACCCTCCCTCCACATCCTGTCACCTTCAGACTTCAGGCCTTGATGAAAAACTTTGCAGGAAGCCAGGTGGGCTGGAAGGCAGGAACTTCGAGTGAGTAACCTGGCACATTCCTCCCAACTCAAATTGGCACGTGGGGTACGGAGAGGGTGGCAGGTGCAGAGGCAGCTGGGAGCCAGCCTTTTCTTCTCCCCGTGAGTGATAGCAAGCCCACGTTGTCATTGTGCACGTAGATATTACCACTTTAACTTTTACGGAGGTAAAATAACACCTTGTCACTCAGCGCAAGTACCAATCACAAAATGAATTAATTGTAATAACCGTTGTCAACGGAACAAAGGACTTGTTGCTTTCCTAAGCAGATTTCAGCGCCACTGAGAACTATATACAAACGTTCCCATTGGACAGGCTGGTGGAAAACAGTCAGAACATAATTGTATCTGTCTATCTCTTTACTTTGTTTTTAAGGGTGAAGCAATTGAGTTAAAAACCTATATTTTAAGCATATCAATAAGTATACCCCTTTTTGTGTTGGTGACGTCGCCTCAAAAAACACGGAGTTTCTAATAAATTGGCCAGGAAAATAACGTTCGCTGCTGATAGCACCTAGCCAGCTGTAGGGGCTGCCCGTTGACTTCAAGACGTGGAAGGAATATGCCCAATTACTCTCCCATAAAACACCCTCTTATTTCCGGGAGTTATCAAAACACATCCTGGGGACAGGTGGTCAGCTGGGCTGAGGCTCCTCAAAGGGAGAAAGTGGGCCTCACACAGGGCCCCCGGGGTCCCTAACTGCCCGCACGGTGGGCCTCATACAGGGCCCGCGGGGTACCTAACTGCCCGCACGGTGGGCCTCACACAGGGCCCGCGGGGTACCTAACTGCCCGCACGGTGACCCACAGGCAGGCTTGTTTGCAGTCAGTTTCTTTACAGTTGCATGTTACCACCCCATGCCGCCACGCCGGTTTTTTTTTTTTTGGTTCTAGCTTTTTCACATCTTAGCATATTTCCTCTTTAAGCAGCGCTGTAGGTACTCTTCTAATAAAAGAGTCTCTCTGGGAGAGGGGGAGGTTGTCAGTGGGCTGGGGGCTGGGTTGCTCAAAAGTCTAGTTCAAGCTGTGTCCCCAGTAGAGGTGAGGTCATTCGACTGGGGGTCTTTGAGGCTTGCGAGGGGCCAAAAGGCAGAGGCTGGCTGTTGCAGGTCTGCTCGGGGCTTCAGTGAATTATAAAGTTGGGAATCTTCCAGAGAAATCCAAGGAAGGTGTGTCTGACCCACAGGTTAAGTAGGGGTGGAGGTGCCCAACGCTCTCTTTCAGTGAGGATCATGAATGATCGTCCCTGCTTCATTGAACAAAGATGTAAGGCAACCTGGGATGGTTTCTCTGCTTTCATGCCATAGCAGCAAAGCAGAGAAAGTCACTTCAAAGACTCAGAGGACTAGAATGACTCTCTGCAGTCCATGCCCACTTCTTGGCACGTTTCTTCCAGGGGCACCTCCTCCTCCTGCTTCTCTGTGCCCTTTGGCCAGTGTGATCCCAATATCCAGCTTCCTTCCAGGGTCTCGGGCCCCTCCCGCCATGGGCATGAGTCTTCCCCACAGCGTCTCTGATGCCTTGTCAGGCAGCCTGCTTTCTTTTTTGGGCTTACTGACACGTGACATTGGGCCTTCCATGATGAAATGAAAGATTCTTAGGCTATCAGAGAGAGAAGTCATCTTAGAGGTCATGTTTTGTATGCAGGTTGCAGAGAGGACTTGTCCTTGGTTGTAGGAGCCAAGGACAAGGGTTGGTCCTGTTTTCTTGCATCCAAGCGGATCCTGCTGAGTGCCGTCACTCTGCCTTCTGGGACGGCCTCTCTACATCCAAGCAAGGAAGGTATTTGTGTGGCTTGTCCCTGCAGCTCTGGGGCACCTTTTCCTCCAGAAGAATTGGCCACTTGGAAGCAGAGGTAGGAGGTGGGCATCTTGGTCTAACGCAGTCCTAACTCTCATGGGCTATGCGTTTGGATTTGTGTAGTCGTCTCTAGCTAGGAACAGGTTCTACTAGCTACTGAAAGAGCCCTTCTCTGGAAAAGGAACTCTCCCTACTGCTTCCTGAGGCTGGTGTCCGTGCTGCCTATGTCAGGAAGGCAGGACCCCCTCGCCCATTCATGGGAAGGGGTGTTGATCTCAATAAGGTCCCAGACTCCTGCCCCAAGAGCAGGATGTGAAGTGGGGGAACCTAAGCTGTGGGATATGGAGAGAGGAGGGGCAGGGGACAGATCTCAGGCTGCATGGACAGCTGTTCTGGAAACACCATGATCCCTCTATCCGCCACTCCCTAACCTCACCTGTCATCCAGCAGCCTTATCCTGGGGAATGAAGAAGCAGCATTCTCTCCAAATTTGTCAGAAAGGAGAAAACCCCATCATGGGGAAGGTGCCTGGTTACTTGTCCATGTACTTGGCACATGTGGCATTGTGGCATAGTGTTGGCAGACGGTCACCAACAGAGTAATCAAGATGACATCCTTCATGGGGCTTACATTCTATGGGAACAATGATAGCAAACCAACAAATAAGTTTGGCGAAGAATGAGTGATATGAAGATGCTGAGGCAAGAGGAAGGGCTGGACCTTAACGTGAGAAGGTCAGGATTCTATACTCCAGAGGGCAGGGAAGGCCTCTTTGTTGAGGAGGGACACTGGAGAGAGATTAGAGCCAGTATCGCATGAATCCCATGGATAGAGAGCTGAAGCTCCTCAGGACTTTTAATGGCCGTACACAACAAATTCACCTGGAAAACATGGACCAACCCTTGGACACCTGAGTTAAGTCACCTTGAAGAGAGGCAGATGGTTGCTCAGACCAGCCTGCACCATGGAGTTTGACTCCATGCTGACTGTGACTGGCCGGGTTGCAGCCCTCCTGGACACCTCTCAGCATAAAGGCCATGACAGTGGTGCCACCACCCGAGGTGTGCGGTAGCCATTTCCAGGATGGGCGGCGCTCTTTCCAAAGTCCCTATTCCTGTCAGGGAAAACTGCTTTCAAATATGAATAGCCGTTTCTGGATGATTCTCTTTGGCGTTTCTTCTCCCAGCTGGCTGTTACATTGTTTGCATCGCACGCCGTCCTGGGAGGCAAAGCGTAGCCCACCTTTCTTACTGGCTTCCACAGTGTCTGTTTACCAACATTGAAAAGTCCAATTAGGAACTGCAGCAGCCTTAAAATACTTCATCTGCGGCAACGTGGGAACCCATGCGGAAGGGCTCCTTTTGTATCCTAAAACCACTTACGTTTTCCATGCCTGGGGGTGAATTTGTGGTGGGACCAGAGAACCAGGATAAGCATGAAGGATTGGGGAAAGAGACCCTTCAAGAAAGGAAGCCAAGCTCCTAGATGGGTTCCTCTGCAAATAAAGGCCGAAAGGTGCGACTCCCAAGCTATACCTTGCCTTGGGGGGGCTGGCCTGTGGGTGGCCCCCACCAGGTGCTCCACTGGTGCCAATGGTTGGTCATGATAGCAATGACCTGATTCCCTCCCTGATGCCCAAGGCCCAGCCAGAGATGTTGGGCTTGAATAGTAGGGGCAGGATGCAACTGAGAGGCATCCCGCCAGGCCTTTCTGGCTTGTGGCCAATCCAGGGTTCTTCTTTCAGGGGAGCTTTGCATGGTCACTTAACTTGAAGCCCATATGGTCCCACGCTGTGAGGAGCGCATGCCAGGCCAGGCTAGGTCACAGCAGCAAAACCGAGGGTAGGCACTTCATCACGATCAAGTGTATGCCTGTTTGTATACTATACTATCTATGTGTTTGTTATAAAATGAAACCAAAAATACATTTTTTAAAATCAATGAGTTTTTCCCCTCCTGGCTTCTGCTAAATCCTATTAGATTTACTTACTTAGATTTATTTTAAAGATGAGAGGTGAAGGCATGGCTTGAATTTAGTCAAGTGCAGCCATGCATTGGAAAGTGATGGCAGGAAGGCTGTGGACTGTGGTTCGTCATCTGGGTTTGTCAGTACACAAATATGTCTACACCGGGACAGGTCTACACAGCCTGCCTCTGCTTATGCAATCCTTACCTCCACCCCTTGTCGTCTGTGCAGGGGATTACTGGATTGTCAGGAGACATGGTCAGGAGGTACTCTGTAGCAGAATTTACTCATTCATTCATTCATTCAGCAAGCATTGATGGAACATTTCTCCTGTGCCAGGCACTCTTCTTGGCATTAGGGCACCGAAGTGCACCAAACAGCTGGGAGCCCATTTCTCCTTTGCTATGCCCCGCCAGGCACTTCCCTCCATGGACAGCCCCTCCCTGGGATAGGACTTTTCTAGCATGGCATGGTCCCCTACTCCCAGGACCTCTCAGTCAGTGGTGGCTGGGCACCGTCTCTCTCATCCAGAGCCTTGCTCTGTTGGCTTCCTGAAGATGATCCTGTGGCCCAGGTGGACACCACCATCTATTGCAGCAAGAGGAGTGAGACTGAGGCAGTAGCAATATCTGTGCTTGCTCAGTCATCTAGCAAATATTTCCTGAGGGTTCCTGTTTGCCAGGTCCTTTTCTAGGCATCGGAGATCCAGCGTTTCAGAAAGGAGGCAAAACCCCCTCCCTGCCTTTAGGGAGCTCACGTTCTAGAGGGCAGTGAACAAATAACTAGTAGTTTAGATGGTGAGAAGCTTATGGGAAAAAATAAGGCAGACAAGGAGTTAGGGAGCACGGGGGGTGCTACTGCTTTCCAGAGGTGGACAGAGATGACAAGGCCTGTGCGGTGACACCCAGGGATTTGAAGGAGGCCAGTGCTTTTCTGGGAGGATGTGGGGAGCACACTTGGGTGAGGTCCTGAGGACAAGAGCGTGTACAGTTCAGAGAACTTTGTTGAAGAGGGGAAGGGACGGGTCACAGAAACGGCCCAGGCCTGTGGCCACACGGAGGACTCTGGCAGAGGCTAGTTTCACGGGGTGTGCAGCCCACACAGTCCCTCAAGCCCCACGCTGAGAAGGTTCTGCATGTGGTGTAAGGGTGAGCTGTGCCTGAGTCAGAATTCTTAATGATGTTTGAGCCGAGGGCCCCACATGTTTTTTTTTGCAGTGGGTCCCACAAATGCCATAGCACCTCTGACCCTGGCTTTTCCACCAGGTAGGAAGGAAAGCCTCTGCCGGATGTGAGACGATCTGGAGCAGGCTGGCTGTTGGGCATGGGGGACCCTAGGGTGGGAAGGTAGGAGGCCGGGGAGGAGGCTGTTGCCCCAACCGAACCCAGGATGGCAGTTCCTTGCTCCTGTGTCAGTGGCAATGTAGATGGGACGCTCCCACCCCGAATCTGCATCTCTCACTCTGTCTCCTTTTTCCATCATTCCTCCATCTCCACTGCTATCTCAAGCCCCTCCTGGGTCCTTCTTCTCTGGAGCCCCACCCTTGGCCTTGACATCTTGGGAGCCCTGGTTTCACTGCTGAACTTCAATCTTTTTCCTCTGTCTTCTTTATGCGACTTCTTTCTGACTTCCTGGGGAATTGACAGCTGTCCGGAAGCTGCAGACAGGCTGTGGTCTCCTACACCAGTGGCTCTCATGTCTGATACTGTGGGCTGGACAGCCAGGTTCTGTTCCCGGCCATGGGGATCCACTGCCACACACCATCCACCCACTCCCCCTCGCTTCCCTCTGTGGCCCACACTGTCCAGTCCCAGAGGGCTGGGTGCTCACAGTGAGGCTTGTGGGGCTTCTGCAAATCCACCTGGTCCACGTGGGGACTGGATGCTTTCTTGTCCTGGGCAATGCTTTGAGCAACTCAGCCATCTTCCAAGGGGAACAGTCAGACGAGGGTCCAGCCTTTCCTGGAGTTGCGTAGAAGGCTCTCTGCAAGCCGGTACCTCCTTGCCTCAGTTTCCCTGGATCACATCCTTCTCACAGTTGTACTTTAAATACACCTCTTTTGCCTGGTTTGATTTGTTTTGAAGTCTGTTTCTTCTCGTTGTTATTTTTTTGTTTCTTAAATACCTTGATAGGCTTTGCAAAGAGCATCTTGAAAAATAGCTTTTTGATTTGAATAAGAAATGAAAGCGAAAGCCACCAACTCTTCAACAGTTATTTATTGTGCGTGGTTTTTTTTCTCCTTCATTTTAATACCCCAGCTCTTTAATACAAAATATCACACATAGAAAAAAGCTTTAAAAAATTAGATGGGGGTGGAGTGGCGGTTGTGGCGTAAATTTGCTTCGTGGTTAAGGCCTTGTATGCCAAGTTTTAGTCTGACTTACATATTTACAGCTGAGTTATAAACCCCCGAAAAACAGGATTTATCATGGAAATAGTGACACAACTTCAGCCAGCCTGGTGTTCTTGGGGGTTGGGGTAATATACTGTGCAGAGAAATCAGTTCATTAGTTAGTTATAAACAAAGGACAGAGATAGTAAATTAGAGTAGGTATTTCAGCAGTTTTCTGTGTATTTATGACACCACGATATGCAGCTGCATTTTATTTCTTGAGATAGTATTTAAGTATTTCAGATTTAAAGCGCGGTTTTAGATATGGCCGTGGTACATTTTTAGCCTGGGTCATTCTAGTTCTTCTGTAGTTTCATTCGTGGTATTTTCTTCTTTCTCTGTTGCTCATTAGAAAAATGTTAAAAATCCATTTTCGTCTGATTAATAATAAAGCTGATCACATGTAACCTAATTTTCATTCAGTGCTGCCCCTGTCTGTGGAGTCATATACAAAGTGACCTTTGAATCGCCAGTGGACTCATAAAGTACAATAAGCACCATTGTCCTGTCAAAAATTGAAGATGTTTTACATCATTACAAAATTTAATGTTCCATCTTTTCAAATGCACTACTTTTCAAAGGCCACATTCCAATTGAAGCTCATTAAAATCAGACTCAAGTTTCCTGTGGTGGGGATGAAGAGAGTTTCGCAGGCAATGGGAGGAAAATGAATCACTCTTTTAAAACAGATATGGTTACATATTAGTTTTGAAAGGTACAGGGATGGGAGAGCCTCTACTGCCGGCAACAGTGCGGCTTTTGTGCTGATAAATCCAATAACTGCCTCCTGGTTCTTTTTTACTTCACCCACTCTGTATCCTATTTACTTATGAATAAATCAGCTCTCTAAATAAAATTGTTGTTTTAAAGTTCATAGGTGGAAGCTGAAGGGGTTTCTGAAGGAAGGCTGTAAAAAAAAAAGGCCTGGCAATTTTAGATTAAATATATATATATATATATATATTCCACTGACTCAGAGACCTGATGTTATAGAACCCTGGTCACTAGAGAGGGTCTCCTAGTTCCTGGGGGAGGTTCGCCCACTAAGTGCAGTGTTTTCAGTAAGTCCCGGTTCAGTCGTCCACTGGGGTTGAGCCACGCGAGGGACCCTGGAATTCTGAGCCCAAGTGTAATACTTGGCTTGGGAAAGCAAACGTCCGCAGCTCTTCCTGTTCTAATTCTTTTTCAGTTGTGGTGCTGGACATCTTGTCTGTTTCTTGGTCGCATCTGAGCACTGAGACTCTGGCCTGGTCTCTATGTAGGTTTTTCTGGCTGGTCCTTGGGTTATACGGCATGAAGAATGAGCTCTCCTCACATTGGGCACTGCTCATGCAATAGAATTGTTAAGGTCCAGTTTTTTGTGCAAAATACTAACGTGCACCTTTTGAACTCTTGCTATACTGGCCTCTTCAGGAGGCAGCCAGGTTGGAAAGTGGTTCCCTTTGCAGAGCAGGAAGGACAACTTGAGGCTGACACTGCTCACTGTAGGCTTGACACTTGGCTCCACTTACTGGACCATGGGGCTTTCCTGGTCATTTATCAGGCACTGGCATTTAGTCAAAAGAGAGTTATCCAGGATCTGCACAGGCTCATTTGTACCTTAGGAGAGCGTTTCAGAATACAAGCTTTGGCATCCACTAGAATTGAGTTTGTGGCCCACGTCTGCCGCGGGAGGCTGTGTGACCTTGGTCAGCTTGCTTAGCTTTTCTGGGCTCCAAATTCCTCATAGGAACAATAATAGTATCGACCTGACATGACTATATAAGATTATGCATGTAAAGGCTTTAACCCTGTTTCTAGGACTTAGTTACTGATCATTAACTGTGAGTTATAGGCTAGTTGTTTTTACTTAGTTTTATCTAGAAAATCACTATCTATGTTCTGTCTTTGGAGTGTGAGAGAGTTTAGAGCTGAAACAAGAAGAGGAAAAGTGGCTTGCCCCGATTGAATGACTAGTAGGTTTTCCACGATAGCTGTAGCAGTTAGCTACTGCTGTGTAACAAACTTAGTGGTAAAAACAACAGCAATTTATGTTTTCTCACAGGTCTTTGGGTCGGCTGAGTGATTCTGCTGATTGTGGCTAGGCTCAACTGATCTTCACTGGACTTCCTCATGCTTCTGTGGGTGGCTGGGTCAGCTGGAGGGTGGCTAATCTAAGATGGCTTTGGCTGGGGTTCCTTAGTTCTGTTCCGTGTGGTCTCATCTCCAGCAGGTCAGCCTGGGCTGTTTCTCATGACAGAGGCTCTTCCAGGAGAGTAAATGGAAACTCACAGGCACTTCTGCCCAATTCTGCTTGCATAGTTACCATCAATCATCCCAGTGGCCAAAGTCAGATGCCCACACCCAGAGTCAGTGTGGGAGGAACCCAGCAGAGGGCATGGATGAAGGAGGCATGAGTCTCATAGGCACTAATGCAATCACTCTCTTTCTCTGCGCACATCCCCAGTGGGATGGACAGTGGTGTGGACAAGTTGAATGCAATGCCTTAGAAGACATTTTAATTCCTTCACTCCCAAGAGGGCACTCTGGTAAGATGTCCCATTATGTTTTTCTGGTATGCTCTAAGGTCCTTCCTACAACTGCCTACATGGAAAACTTCCTCTTTTTTTTCTGCTGGTATCTGCTGGTAGACTTTTTTTTTTTTTGAGACGGAGTTTCGCTCTTGTTACCCAGGCTGGAGTGCAATGGCGCGATCTCGGCTCACCGCAACCTCCGCCTCCTGGGTTCAGGCAATTCTCCTGCCTCAGCCTCCTGAGTAGCTGGGATTACAGGCACGCGCCACCATGCCCAGCTAATTTTTTGTATCTTTAGTAGAGACCGGGTTTCACCATGTTGACCAGGATGGTCTCGATATCTTGACCTCGTGATCCACCTGTCTCGGCCTCCCAAAGTGCTGGGATTACAGGCTTGAGCCACCGCGCCCAGCCGCTGGTAGACTTTTTAAGAAAGCTGTTTTGAAAGAGTTCAAGATTCTGTGGCTTCTTCACAATGTCCTCGTTCAATCCCAGTTGCTGAGTCTGACAGCCTCTGGCCCCCCTCTCCCTGTCACCTCTTGCTGGTCCCTCCCAATGTCTTCCAGGTCCTCTCCCGCTATCTTGCCCTCAGGGGATTCCACTCTTACCCAGTGGTTTTGGGATTGACAATGCACCCGAGCTCTCACAATGGCCAACGTTGGGCCCAGGCCACAGAGAGCCCCAGGCTGAGGACCCCGTCCTTGCTGTTCCCCACTCGGAGTTCTAGGTCCCTCGTATGCTTTCTGGGTTTGCACTACAGGGAAGGGCCCATGCTGAAGAGACCTAGGGTCTTGCAGTGAGTCTCTTCAGTGTACCTCCTGCCCTTGATGGGTGGGAAATGGTGTCTTTCATGGTATTGCCATCCATAGCCTGACCCTAGTATATGTGGGTATAAGGACAACCGGGGTCAGATGGCTGAGAAGCCAAGATGAGTGAGGCACATCTCTGTGTGCACAAGTAGGGGCTCTGTCTGTGGAGTGGGGTACCTGTGTGTGTCTGCGGGCATGCCATGAGGGTATGCCGGGGTGGGGCTGGGAACTAGACTCCCCTAGCCCCTTCTCCAAAGGAGGCTGAGGAGCTGCTGTGTCTCAGCCAATAGATGCTCTGGCCCAGACATCGTCCAAGCCCTCTGGATTCAGGCTCCTATGATTCTGTTTGGAGCTGCAGAAACAATCTGGGTTCAAGGAAATTCCAGTTCATCCCATCCTTTCCTTCCTCCCGCTTAGGCCCCTTTCTCACCAGGGTCTCCCTGTTGGTCAGAGCAACTCCAGCTCCTGGCTGCTTGGAGCTCCCCCTGCTGGTGACCCCACTGACATCCTCGGCAGCTCAAATTGGGGAGAGACTGTGTCCGCAGGAAGCGGACCTCTGTGGCGCTGGTGGCCCCAGCATTTTGCAAGACCTGTAGGAGCCCAATAGTCCTCATTCAATCTGGAAGTGATTTCTCTGGAAGAATTGGGTATTAGCTTCCAGAATTGTGAACATGAAAAACTTGCTTTAGAAGCTCCAAAATCTGATATTCTGTGAGTTTAGGAAAGCAGACCTGATCAAATTCACTATGTAAGTAAAACTATTTCTTTAGAAAAAGAAGTAATAGTCAACTAATAAGTTCAACTAACTGCCTCTAAATTTATAATGGAAAGTTGTAGTTGCTGGCCAGGCATGGCGGCTCATGTCTATAATCCTGGTACTTTGGGAGGCAAGGTGGGAGAATCACTTGAGGTCAGGAGTTCGAGATCAGCCTGGTCAACACAGTGAAACTCCTTCTCTACTAAAAATACAAAAATTAGCTGGACATGGTGGAGGGTGCCTGTAGTCCCAGCTACTTGGGTGGCTGAGGCACAAGAATCACTTGAACCTGGGAGGCAGAGGTTGCAATAAGCCAAGATTGTGCCACTGCACCTCCAGCCTGGGTGGTCGAGTCAGGCTTCATCTCAAACAAAAAAAAAAAAAAAAAAAAAAGAGAAGAGAAAAGAAAAGAAAGTTACAGTTGCTTGTAGTGGTTGAAGATTTGGCTTTGAAGACTGGAAATAACTTTTGCAGGGGAGAGAGAGAGGCTGAGATCAGCTGATGGCTGTGTCCTTTCTTAGGTGTCTTGTGGCTGGAAACAGGATAGTAAAGAAAAGAGGTAGTTATTTCCAAGAGTCGGCACCAAAGAACCAAGACAACTGAATGTCACAGTATTCCCAGGGAATTCTCTGAGGGAGAAAAGAGAGGTGAGGGCCCACGGTCCTGCTTCCCCAGAGGTGAGGCAGCTTCTGGCCACATTGTTGGTAGCAAAGACTCACTGTCAGCTTCAGAAGCTTTGGCTGGCATCTGGGGAATTAGTGCAATCTGGAAGTTCAGGGAGACAGAGGCAAGGACATACAATGGGCAGAACGTGTACCAAAGGGAGGAGGCTGGAGCTCCACAGAGTGTCTACTGTCCAGGGAGGCTGTGGGGGAGATTCTGCTGTTCACACAGTTGAATACAATCTCTACATGCTGCAGCTTCCAGAGTTATCATAGCTGATGACCTGGTTTCTCTTCCTAGTTCGTTTTTTTATTTTCTTTTTTTTAGACAGAGTCTAACTCTTGCCCAGATGCAAGTGATCAGTGGTGTGATCATAGCTCATAGATTACTGCAGCCTCAAACCCCTGAGCTCCAGTGATCCTCCTGCCTCAGCCTCCTGAGTACCTCTGACTATAGGTACATGCCATAATGCCCAACTAATTTTTAATTTTTTTGTAGAGGTAGTGTATTTTTTTTTTTGAGACAGAGTCTTGCCCTGTCACCCAGGCTGTCATACAATGGTGTGATCTCTTGGCTCACTGCAACCTCTGCCTCTTGGGTTTAAGTGATTCTCCTGCTTCAACCTCCCAAGTAGCTGGGATTACAGGCATGTGCCACCATGCCCTGCTAATCTTTTGTATCATTAGTAGAGATGGGGTTTCACCATATTGGACACACTGGTCTCAAACTCCTGACGTCGTGATCTGCCCACCTTGGCTTTCCAAAGTGCTGGGATTACAGGTGTGAGCCACCGCCCCTGGCTGAGATGGTGTATTAGTCTGTTCTCATGCTGCTGATAAGGGCATATCAGAAACTGGGTTATTTATAAAGGCAAAGAGCTTTAATGGACTCGCAGTCCTATGTGGCAGGGGAGGCCTCACAATCATGGCTGGTGGAAGGTGAAAGGCACATCTTACATGGTGGCAGGCAAAGAGAGAATGAGAGCCAAGTAAAAAGGGAAACCCCTTATCAAACCATCAGATCTCATGAGACTTATTTACTACCATGAGAACAGTATGGGGAAAAACTGCCCCCATGATTCACTGCCCACACATGGGAATTATGGGAGCTACAATTCAAGATGAGATTTGGGTGAGGACACAGCCAAAACATATCAGATGAAGTCTTACTATGTTGCCCAGACTGGTCCTGAACCCCTGGCCTTAGGGATCCTCCCAACTCAGCCTCCCAAAGCACTGGGATTACAGGCATAAGACATCCATTGGCCTCTCACTAAGCTCCTTGATTGACTTTAAGCCTCAGACCTCTGTAGGCCTAAGGTTCCTCATCTGAGCCATGACGGGTAGCACTAGGTAGTTCCCTTGGGCCTCAGCAACAATGACAGTCGTGGGACCTGTTGGAAGGAGGCCCTGGTCTCTGAGTGACATTTCTAAGCAAAGTGTGAGAGTCACAGGAGGAGAGTCCCTGAGCAAGCCAGGGCCATGCTGGAGGAAGGAGGACACTCAGCCCCTTTGGTCTTTCTGCAGGCTGGTGGGGAGATGCCCCTGGCTGCCCCAACAGGGATCTTTCTGTTTGGCTGCAGTGCAGGGAGCAACTCTTCTGAGAGGCGGAGAGGCCATTGGCAAACCAGGGTGACTGGCAGGTACTATACCTTATTGGCAGAAGGACTTCCTTGGCAGTTAGAACGGGTGTGCTTTTGGTGTATGTGTATGTATGGGACCTTGCCTGCAGCTCCACCCAGATGCTTGAGAAGTGCTACACACTTGGACACTTCCTTCCAAACTCAGGGCTCCGGGTGGGGCTGACCCCTAGCCCCTTGGTGCTGGTAGGAACAGAAAACAGTACTTTCTGTACATGGACCCTTGAAGGGTCTGTAATCCTCATGAGGGCAGCAATCAATGCATTCCTAGCTCCTGGCACAGTGACTGGCACAGAATAGGCCCTCAAAATATTGTAGAATAGTGAATGAAGGGATGAAATAATAGATGGATGGATGAATGAATGAACAAATGAATGAAGTAAACAACTCTTCAAGCTCGATAAGCTCAGCTATTGAAGGAGACCCTAGAGCCAGGATTGTGGCCCTGGTGGTCAGAACAGGTTAATAGATCTTTGGAAGTATTAGCTGGGCATTGAGAAAGCAGTTCTCTCCCTCAGGGAACCTGCCCATTGGCTCAGGGTGGGATGCTATTGCTTGGGATTACCAAGCCTTTTATGCATCTAGAATCAACAGCCAGCCCCAGCCAACCATAAGCCGTGTGTTCCACGCAGTCTCATCTCTACTACCTTTCTCATCTCCAATGCTGCATCCTCCCATCTCCCCTGATGACCTTTTCCTCCTGCCCTCCTACCCATCATTCCAGGCCCATGTCAAGCCTCACATTGCCCAGCAAGACTGGGCTCCACCTCATGTGCCCTGCTGCAAGTGGTGAGCAGCAGCTGGAAGGACCTCCTCTCCCCTGCTCCTTGCGGGCCTCAGGCAGATAACGCCTCTTAGCTGTCGTGTTATTTACACTCTCAAATTCCCCAGCAGTGGGAGAATAAGGGATCAGTGGTAAGAAAGCTGTTAGTGAAGGTGCTGTGTGTTTAGTCTGGGTGTAGTGGAAAATGTGGCTCCCCCGATGGCCCTGTGGTTGCGATTTCTTTCCCTATGGTGCTACAGCACTCTTGATTAAATAAAAGTGTGTGAATCTCTCCACATGGATATATATCTATGCAAAGTACAGTTCAGAGAATGTGTGAAGACCCTGGAGACTCAGCCCGGAATGCCCTCCAGCTTCTCTCTGCCAATCCATGTCCAGCCTTCGGATTAGCTCTCTTTTTCTATTCTTTAATGAAATCTTCCAGAGCCACCTTGGTCTCCCTCCTCCCTGATTCATCATCATTTCTCAGGATGTTCCTTGCGGAACTTTGCTCTTTGTTAGTATGTTCTAATGTAGCCTTCTGCAGTGTAGGAATTTGTCTTCTCTCAGATCAAAACTACCTTAGGGACATAGTCTTGGCTGGGTGTGGTGGCTCACGCTGGAATCCCAGCACTTTGGGAAGCCAAGGCAGGAGAATTGCTTGAGGCCAGGAGTTCGAGACCAGCCTAGGAAATATAGCCAGACCCCATCTCTAAAAAAATATTTAAAAATTAGCTGGGCATGTTGGTACACGCCTCTAGTCCCAGCTACTTGGGAGGTTGAGGTAGGAGGATTGCTTGAGCCTAGCAAGCTAGTGTCTCACTCTGTTGCTCTGGCTGGAGTACAGTGGCCATGATTGTGCCACTGCACTCCAGCCTGGGCAACAAACCTTGCCTCTCAAAAATAAATAAATAAATAAATAATTTTACGAAAAAGGATAAACAAGAAGAGAAGACACAGTCTTAAGCATTTTGAGAATGCCCGAGGAATATAAGTTGATTCATTTTCAGTAATCTTGGCATTGGTAGGAACAGAAAGTGCTTTCTGTGCATGCATGCTTACAGGGAGTGTAATCCTCATGAGGGCAGCAATCACTGCATTCCTAGGTCCTGGCACAGTGCCTGGCATAGAGTAGACTCCCAACATATTGTAGAATAGTGAATGAAGGAATGAATTAGTAGATGGATGGATGAATGGATGAATAGACAGCTGAACAAATGATGTAAACAACTCTTCAAGCTCGACAAGCTTGGCTATTGATGGAAACCCTAGAGCCAAGATTTTGGCCCTGGTGGTCAGAAAGGGTTAATACATCTTTGGGAGTATTAGCTGGGCATTGAGAAAGCAGCTGTCACTCAGGGAACCTGCCCATTGGCTCAGGGTGGGATGCTATTGCTTGAGGTTACCAAACCTTTCATGCATCTAGAATCAACGGCCAGCCCCAGCCAACCATAAGCCCTGTGTGTTCCAAGCAGCCCAGTCTCAGCCCTGCTACCTTTCTCATCTCCAATGCTGCATTCTCCCATCTCCCCTGATGACCTTTCCCTCCTGCCCTCCTACCCATCATTCCAGGCCTGTGGCAAGCTTCACATCCCCCAGCAAGCCTTTCCTGTTGACACTAGGAAATACAGGTTTTCTCCCACTTCAAGATCAAGGAACTCTCATTGTCTGTACCACATAATTCGGTGTCTGAAACATCAGAATTTGTCACACTGGTTAGGTGTTTGGGCTAATATCTTCATTTATTCCAGAAACGTACGCTGAGCTCATACGTATCAGTCAATCAGACGACATCCTCTATACACGGCCTCCCATCCCCAATCACTCCTGCCCTCCTGGAGGGTACACTTTGTTTGGATCCCAACTATCACTTAATAGCAAAGTATGTATGGGCAAGTTACAAACTATTTCTAAGACTGAGTTTTATCATCCATAACATCTAGCTAACAACAACTTCTCCGAAACAGTTTGCCCAAGTTTAGTTAATGTGAATACCCTCTGCTTGTCCTGGTTCCGTCTCTGTATGGAAGGGATTTTGATGGACAACTGGGTTGCTTCAATGTTCTACAGAGGCAAAAAGGGGAGTAGAAATCCCATAATTGGGTCCCAGCATGGGCTGGTTGGTGAAAATGTGCTGCTGCCACATTCTATTGCCTGTTAGTCACGTAAGTCCTCAGATCAGCCTTCTGGAGAGGAAAACAAATGAATTCAGAATCAGGTGGACAAACAGGTGTAACTGAAAGAGTAATTGACATGAAATCACCTTTTGAAAACCAACCCAGAAAGCCATGGAGTTTCCTACCTTCCTCTCTTTCTGCCTTCCTTTCCCCTTCTGGTACTTAATATGATCGTCACGATTGAATATTAGTTTTAAAAAGGCTCTCCCAGCCAGCCAACTTCTCCAGCCAGCCAGAGGATGGTCATAAGCTGGTAAATTATTTTCAGTCTCCTCTTGAAGCAATTGTACCTTCCGGAAATTGATTACATGTTCAACATAGTTAGCCTGCTTTTTGCCTACCTGTAAAATAGTGTGTGAATGGAGAGTACCGTCAGTATTGGATAGTATTTAATATGCAGTCTTGTAGTCCAAGAAACACTTGTCAACATTATATAATAATCTATGATCAAAACACTAAAACTTGTCAACTTCAAGAGTCAGTTGCATTATAACTCTACAACCGAAGCTCATTTAAAACTATATGAAAGTCAGGAGGATGAGGTTCAATTAAAATTAATTTAAAGTATGGAAAAAAATGATTTGCAATGATATAAATCAGCACTTTGTGCTTACTTTAGAGTATTCCATAAGGGACTCGCTAGCAACAACCAACAAGATTCCTCAATCTGCAAAGGACAAATAACATGGCTCTGTCCACACATATCTTGAAGATTTACAAGGAGTTAAGATATCTTTTTCCTTCTAGATCCCCAACCAGCCTTTTCCACCATTGATACTTTTCTGGACTGAGGCATAGCAGTCCATAGAAAGAAATACAAAGGTCTTTCTTTCTTTCTTTTTTGACTTTTGAGTGTACATGCAATTTCACTGATAGCAGGATCTCAGCAGAGAAATTAACTTCAATAATCTATGGATTACAAGACATAGCAAACCTTCAAAGGAACCTGATGTTAGATTTACTCTCAGAAGGGTTTAAATGACTTTAATAGTTAACAACCCATGATAGAATGCATTTTCCCAACTAAATCAAGATCAGTTGGCATTACTCTCCCATTCACCAAGCCTCTTAATTATGGCAAGCATGGTCTCTATCACCCATTGTGAAACCCTTCAGGTGCTCATCCCCAGGGGGTGCCTGGTTTTGCTTCCTGGCCTAGCAGGCATGGCAGGCTCCAGGCAATATGGAAGGACCTCGTTAGACTGTCCTGGGCAGCCCCCTCCAGCATGCCATCACTCACACCCTTCATTGTCAATTGAACTATTGATCTTCAGCCTCCTAGCCTGGAGAGTTCATTCCCTGAAAGGATTAACAAGGTCATGTTTTAGGTGGCAGCCTTCTGGGGGAGAGCTCTGTCCCTGGACAATTGGCTGTGGGAGTGGTGCTTGCACAGCGAAACCAGTCTAGGCATCCTTTATGAGAGACGAGGGAGAAAGCCGGAGCCTGCATGCATGCAAACCCTTTCTGACCTGCTTATTCCCCATTAAATTTGCAGCCTGCAGCAGTGCTCAGTCTGAGGTCCAGAAGGTTAAGTTGAAGTTGCTTCTGTAATTGGTGCATTAAAAAGGCACTTCTGTTTACTAACGTCTTGCAATCAGTTGGTGCATGCATGGCCTTGCCACTTGTGGCACTCTTCTTCCTCTTGTGGGAGTTCCCCGAGATCTCATAGGCCCCAGCTGCAAAGTGCATTCAATCTTCATCAGGGAGCAACACGTGGCTTTCCAGGGAGCTCCCTCAGGCGGCAGCTGTGCTTTGAATCACAGATGCACCTGCTGGGCTGGAGGTCGAATTGTTAGGCAATGATCTTTACTGGCTTGTGTGGTGGTCTGGGGTCATTCTGGCAGACAGAACCCCAGCAGAACAAGCAGAGCGTTCTATCTCCTAACTATGAACATCACCAGGGCAGCGGCATGCCAGGTGCAGCCCTGAGCCCAGAGTCTCTTTAGATACTGAACTGATGTGCTCCTGACTGCATTAGTGGGAACCAAGTATCCTGATCACTGTCATCAGTGAGAGGGACAAGGTCCTACCTGTTTGGTCCCAGTTGACCCCATTGCGGAAAAGATTGGGAAACTAAGGCTAGCCAATGAGGAGAAGCAGGAAGATGGGAGGTCCTGAAGCGTATGACGTGGCAGTTTCCCAGGCACACAAACCCCATGGGAAATGCAGCCCTGTTTCAATCATTTTCTAATTTTTCTGATCCAAACCAAGAAGAAGGTATCAGTTTGGTGCTACTCTGCCTTTAACACCTCTCCAACGTCTGTTCATCACAGTTTTTAACGCAGAAAGAGAAGGTCTCAGGCCGAGAACTTTTCAGGTAATTGCTTCTGGCTGGTGTTTAATAATACTCTCAGGTTTTCATTGTTTTATTTGTGTGAATATTTTCTAATTATGTTGAGTACTACTGGGCTTCCATTTATGGTTCTGTTATAGAGCTTCCTTTTAGAATAAATTTATTAAAAATTAAAAAGAACGAGTTATCTTTTAAGTAAGGAAATAATAGTACAGGTGACATGAGAGCATGGCAAGAGTCATAGAGGCATTCTAAAGACAGGCACGGTTTGGAAACAGTGGGGTGTGAGGTGTAACTGAAAGAATAGAGCTATTCAGACTTGGTGAAAGAGAGTTGGAGTGTTTCTGAATGTTCTGGAGACTCCCCAAGAGACCTGAGAACTGGATTTGGAGAAAGTTGGAGAACTTTAGATTTAGCTTCTCAATAGGAAGGAACCTCTTATTAATTAGCACTTTCCAACCCTGGGGCCATGCTACGGAGGGCTCCTTGCATTTACAACAATCTGCATTTGCATTGGTCGAAACCATCTGCATTTGCATCTGATCTTGGCAATGGTTGCTACCATCTGCCTGGTTTCCGTGGAGGAAAGGCTCTGCATTACCCCCAGCTACCTCCGATTCCAGGATTCGGTGTGGTAGACCCTTCACTGGCTCTTGCAGAAGATGAAGGGTGGCGATGTTGACTCTTCCTGCTGGAGACAGCAACTGCAGAGCCACAGTTTGGTTAAAGAGGTTGCTTGAACAATGAGAAGAGGGTTTTCTTTTCCTTTGGATTATTTTCTTCTGAAGTTGAGGAGTCCACCCACATCCTTTTCTTCTTGAAATGTTGTTGCCGTTGAAACCAATTTCCTCCTTCTACTGGCAGCCCCCAGGTTATGGATGTTTGAGAATGGAGTGCAAACAGATTATTTTGGGGTGATCTCAGGAAACACAGATAGGGGGCAACGAAATGAAGCAAGGACAGAAAACGAAGTGAAAGGAAGGGTGACCAAGCTGGTCACCCTAATGAGCAGCACTAGGGGACAAGGTAGAGCCTGCCTTAGCGTTCTCCCAGTGGGGCAGCAAGGAAGTTGGTGTTTATTCTTCAGCTCCGCATCCATCATTGATGGAGGCCTGCATCCAGAGGAATTAACCCTCTGGCACTTCCAGCCTGTCCTGTATGCAGCCTGAGTGTGTTTCCATGGCCAGAAAAGTGTCTCCAGACAGAAATTCCCAGGGTTTCCTCCACACAGCCTTTGGTGACTAGGGGTGCATGTGGAGGGGGATATGCGTGAGACACTTCTAGCATCTGCCCCCAAAGGATCATCTTTGAAGACGGTAAAAAGTTGATTATATTTAGAACCAGCCCACTGGGCTCCAGCCAGATGATCCTCTTTTGTGCTGGTGACTCGCAAAGTGTGGTGGCTGGAGAGACCTGGGCCTGTGTCTCCTTCTCTCCAGGAGGCCTGGGTGGTGTCGGTGTTGGCTGTGCCAACTCATGGGGCTTCTTCATGGGCTCTGTGATCTGATGCTTGTGAGCCTTGATTTCCGCCGTGGAGGAAGACTTGGTGGGCATCTTTCTGGCATTTTTCAATATCGGACTCAGAGTTAAAGAATAAACACCCAAGCGCTGTTGTCCTTACATTCTGGCTGACTTCTGGTCAGCGGTACCTTGGCAGCTGCCTTACGGTCCAGCTTGTTCCTCCTGGGGCCCCTCTTCCTAGGGCGCTTGGGCTCTGTTGTCTTGGGCAAAGGAGAGTGGGTGACATGGACTCTTGACTTCCAGTGCCTTTCAGCACGGCTTTCTTGGCCTTGAAAGCCTTTGTCTTGCCTTTGTTTGGGGAAGGCAAAAGCTTCTTTCTTTGGGTTTCACCCTGTCTCTTTAAAAAGGTCCTACACTGGATTTTAACCTCTTCCTTCTCAGCATGTGCTATCAGCCTGCACTGCAACCTACAGTCTACTTGCAGAGCTGGAAGTAAGCACCCATCATTTCAGTACCAGGAGGAGTGGAGACATGGAGCACAAGACTGGAGTCTAGGCCTCACTGTACTGTAACCTCACAGAGTGCGTTTCACTCTCTGGAGCCAGGTTCCCCAGCTGCAGAATGAAGGGCTTGGACTTGATTGCTTCAGAGGATGCTTCCAGTTCTTGTGTTTGTTTTCTGTGGTTCTCATTTCTAAAACAAAGCCTCTTAGATGTCCAGCTGTTGAAGGGAAAGCCGGGCCTTGGGAAGAATAGTTGCTAACCTTCCCAGGTGGCAGAAACTGGCAAGGGGCAAAGGGCATCTGAAGGAGGGAGAAGACCAAGGACTTCTGGTGTGGCCTGAATCACACTGCCCTGTGCAGGGCCCAGATGTGCATGGATGGAAGAGCCCAGCACAGCTGGCCAGCTTCCCAGACAGTTGGATCAACGTCAATAGACAACTGCTAATTCAAGGGGATGGTGAAGTCAAATGCCACCCACTCATTTGGCGGAAGAGAATTCAGACCAGAAGTAGATACTAACAGAGGAAAACTGGCCATTTTTCTTTTTTCTTTCTTTTTTTTTTTTGAGACGGAGTTTCGCTCTTATTACCCAGGCTGGAGTGCAATGGCGCGATCTCGGCTCACCACAACCTCCGCCTCCTGGGTTCAGGCAATTCTCCTGCCTCAGCCTCCTGAGTAGCTGGGATTACAGGCACGCGCCACCATGCCCAGCTAAGTTTTTGTATTTTAGTAGAGACGGGGTTTCACCATCTCAATCTCTTGACCTCGTGATCCACCCGCCTTGGCCTCCCAAAGTGCTGGGATTACAGGTGTGAGCCACCGTGCCTGGCCCCATTTTTTTTATGAAGCAGTGGTCATGTTTGAGATGTCAGGGCAGGGATCCAAGGGTGTCCTTACTGCTCATACTTGTGCAGGACTGCCACTGCCTTCTCTTCCAGGCTCTTTGTATTAGTCTGTTCTCATGCTGCCTATAAAGCCATGACCGAGGCTGGGTGTGGTGGCTCACACCTGTAATTAATTCCGGCAATTTGGAAGGCCAAGGTGGGGAGATCACGAGGTCAAGATTTCGAGACCATCTTGGCCAGCATGGAAAAACCCTGTCTCTACTAAAAATACAAAAAACTAGCCAGACATGGTGGCACATGCCTGTGATCCTGGCTACTTGGAAGGCTGAGGTGGGAGAATTGCTGAACCCAGGAGGTAGCGGTTGTGGTGAGCTGAGATCCTGCCATTGCACTCCAGCCTGGGCAACAAGAGCGAAACTCCATCTCAAAAAGAAAAAAAAAAAGACATGACCAAGACTGGGTAATTTATAAAGGCAAAAGGTTTAATGGACTCACATTTCTACATGGCTGGGGAGGCCTCACAATCCTGGCAGAAAGCAAAGGAGAGGCAAAGGCACATCTTACATGGCGGCAGGTGAGAGAGCTTGTGCAGGGCAACTCCTGTTCATAAAACCATCAGATCTTGTGAGATTTATTCACTACCATGAGACAATATAGGGGAAACTGCCCCCATGATTCAGTTATCTCCACCTGGCCCTGCCCTGGACATTTGGGGATTATTACAATTCAAGGTGAGATTTGGGTGGGGACACAGCCAAATCCCATCACTGTTTCTTGGCTACCCCATTCCACTGTTCCAGTGTATTTTATCTCTGAGTCACAGCCAGATTTGATGGGTTGCTGGGGCAATTTGAGGAAAGAAAATAGTTTGTGTTGGACTTTCAATCACCAACTATAATTTTATTGAAGGACGAGGGAAACACGTCCCTCAGAGATGGGTACCACCCTTCAGAATTCCTTTTCAACTCTAAGAAGGTGGCCTTGGAAAACTTTCTTAGTGCAGTTTGGAAAGCTTAGTACTCATATACTGAGTATGTATGGATAGGTTTCTCCTGCACTTTGCAAATCATTTGAATATTTATAAATTTAAGTATTTATTTTCATATTAAAATTAAAGCTCTATTGTCTTGCAACTAACCTGCCTTGTTCTGCCACTCCAAAACAAAACCTTCTCTAGTGTGATAACCTTTATTTATAGATGGCAATAAGCATATTTAGCAATATTATTATTCATGACCCTTGCACTAAATATCATAATCAGAATACAGATGTGCAGAGTAATTTCCATGCACAAGTCACTGTGCATCAAATTCTTGCAAAGCAAAAATAGCATCCATTTTGGGATTAATTATCCATTGGTGTTCCATAAAGGTAACAAGGCAGCACAAAGGGTTTCGAGTAGCAGGATATGGAGAGACTGTTTAAATTAAGGGGTATCCAACACCTTTGGAATGCAGTGGGACTTTTTTCCCCTTCTGGCTTGATCACTTTCTTTTGTTGGACCCATTTTTAGGTTGTTGAAAGAAAATGGTTCAGGCATGGGGGTGTCTGGATACAAAGTGTGGCTGGATGAACCAAGGCCTCCTTCGCTCTAAACCCCATCTCTGAGTATCTTCTTTACTTTTGTCAGGCTAAAGATGCAGATTAGCAGATAAGCAGCACACGCGGCCTCAGCTCACTAATTGACTGAACAAGACGTGGTCACAGTTTACACACCATTCCATAATGGATTTTCGTGTTTGTGAATCCTAACTGGCTGTGGAAATGAAAAGCAAATGTCTCATAATCACAAATATCTTCTGGGTTTTTTTTTTCCCTAAGCCCAAAGATTAAATCAACTTTACCCCCCATTTGCCAGCAAGTTCATGGTTATAGAAGGATGATAAATGATAGGGTGATGGACATATCCGCTGTGCTACTGTTCAGCAAATTCTTGTAAATGACTGCTAGATATAGCACATTTCTCACTTAGGTGTTACATGAATAATTGGTATATTAAAGAAAGTGTGAAATAAACAGGTATAAAACTTGAAGTGCATTTATTATTTTCTGAGGTTTTCACATCCATATCATTTAGAAGCCATCAACAGGTCCAGCATCTTCTCCCATATTATCTGGAGCCGAACTCTTCATTAGACTTGTTGTAAAAAGATACTTTCATGCCAATGCTATCAGGTATTTATAATGAAAGCCTGGCAGATCAGAGAGAAGATGCTGTGTCAGAAATACCCTCATCGGAGACCTCCCTTGCTCTGGCCTTTTTCTCGCTGCCCTCTTCCCCCTCCCAGCTCCTGCTTTTTGTTTGTGGGTATCAGACCCAATTCCAGGCCAACCCCAGCTTCCTTGGGCTGTGACCAAAATGCTTTGTGGGTAGCGCGTCTTTGAGCAGCGAGGCAGGAACCTCATGAGGCTGGCTTCAGGGAACCCTGAGGTCTTCACTAAGAGGCAGTCCGCTGTGCTGGGGGTAAATCGCCCGACTTCTCAGATGGGACAAGATCTGGGCAGGTTCTCCAAACCTTCTGGCCAACTCTTGTGAATTCAGAGGCAGACAGGCCACACCCAGCCTGTGGCCGTCAGGCCCGGCTCTTCTGAATGGCTTCTGTTGTCTGAAATGGAGCATTTCCTAAAAAGGTAGGCAGGCCCAGCACACCCAGCTGTGACTCTTTGGCAAAGCAAAACCCTTCTAGTCTTTGGCGAGGCGGCTTTGGCTCTGACCCCACCTGGCAAGTGTCTGCAGGCAGCAGAGTTTTGCTGTGTTTGTTTCTCCCTCTTCTCCCTGCCCCACACCCACACCCTTAGAAATTTGGGGCTCTAAGAAGAGAGAAAAGCTGTCAGGACAAGGGCTGGTCATTCATTCAACTGATGGAGACTTCCAAGGTATCAAGGCTATCTCCTTGGTCTTTAGAGCTGCGTTCTGCCAGCCTGGCTGATCTTCAGGCACTTTGGAGAGGATGAGATAGCTAGATTGCTAGATGGAGTGGACTTTTCAAAGCAGAGCCACGTAGAAACTGAGAAGAGGGAAAAAGAGTCTAGACTTAAAGATGTCATTGATTGTCCTTGGAGACAAGCCAGGCTTAGAGTCTGTGCCACATGCAGCATCTTCTATGGAGCTACCGAGAGCTACACTACATGGACAATATCAATCATCAATGACCAAAGTTCGATGTGTGATCCAAGGAACTTTCTCTGTGTTTCCCAGAAGTATAATCAATAGATGCTCAATACCAGAGTGCTCAGAGAGTCGCTTGCCCTGGACCTCATCTTACCTTTTGCCCTTGTCACTATGCCCAGCAACAGGAAATGCCCATTTGACCCAGCATCTGTCCACGCCTGGCTGGCAGCCAGGTGCTCCTTGTGCGCCTCTGTGTACTTCCTCAGGGCATGTGCAGTAAGGCAGAGGCCAGGCCATGGGGCCCATCCCAGGCTTGTCTCCAGAGCTGCCTTCTAGGCTGGGGAGCCTGGGAGCCAGGCTACAGGTCCTCCACTCTTTCTTTCCCCAGTCTCCTCCTGCTCCCCAGGTGAAGGCGGTGACCTGCCTGCTGCCTTTCTCCCCACCTCCCTCCAGCACCAGCCGCTGCCTTTTTTTGCATAACTGGTAACAAGACAGATTAAATACCTGCCTTGACCAGATCATTATGCACTCATCTGCAGAGAGAAGTGCTTTCTTTTTCGCTCTTGTTACCCAGGCTGGAGTGCAATGGCACGATCTCTGCTCACCGCAACCTCCGCCTCCTGGGTTCAGGCAATTCTCCTGCCTCAGCCTCCTGAGTAGCTGGGATTACAGGCATGCGCCACCATGCCCAGCTAATTTTTTGTATTTTTAGTAGAGACGGGGTTTCACCATATTGACCAGGATGGTCTCCATCTCTTGACCTCGTGATCCACCCACCTCGGCCTCCCAAAGTGCTGGGATTACAGGCTTGAGCCACTGCTCCCGGCCTCTTTTTTCTACATTTTTTTTTTAAGACATGGAGTCTCACTATCTTGCCCAGACTGGAGTACAGTCTCGCCATCATCATGCATTGCAGCCTTGGTCTCCTGGGTTCAAGTGATCTTCTGGCCTCAGCCTCCTGGATAGCTGGAACTACAGGCTCATGCTCCCATGCCTGGCTATTTTTAAATTTTTCTGTAGATATGAGGTCTCTCTATGTTGCCCAGGCTGGACTCAAACTCCCGGACTTAAGCATTCCTCCCACCTTGGCCTCCCAAAGCGCTGGGATTACAGGCGTGAGCCACCATGCTCAGACAGAACTCAGTGTTCTCAATGAACTGTCGTTATTTGTCCCTGGAACTGCTCTTCCACTCAAACCTCCACCTGCTTTCTCCAAGCAGTTTTTGTGGATAGAATCTCCTCTCTGTCTCTTTCAAGACCCCAACTCGGTCGGGGAATGTTGACTTGCATAGTTCTAGTTGGGTGGGCACAAGGCCGTTCCCTGACGTCCTGGAGGGTGGAGACATGTCTGCCTCAAGAGTTGAGGTCTCTGAAACAAGCCTTCGCTAGTGTCGGGACAAAAGAGGCAGGGAAAGAGGAGAATTAAACATGGGGAGTCCCAGGGGAGGAAGAAGAACAACTCCTGGGAAAGGAGAGAGGTGCAGTGGGGAGCGGGGTGAAGAGAGGGCAGTCCCACGCCTATAGGATGCCCCCATGGACCCCTCACTTTAAGGCTCTGAAAGCATCCGAAAGGATCTGCTTTTTGCTTTCTGTGACCATGGGCTAATTCCCACCAGGGCCAAAGCGAAGATCGTCTGCGGGACGTGCAATTCTTTCTTCTTATAGACCTAATGTGGCAGAGCTATTTTGGGCAACCATTTAAATAAAAGCCAATTTGACTAAAAAGCAAAATATATTCCACTGAATGACGGCAAAAGGGCAGAGCTTGGAAAGGGAAAGAGAAAAGAAAAATACAGAGAGAGAGAGAGGGAGAGGGGGAAAAAAAAGAAAATGCAAGGCATTCATTTTTCCTTTGTATTTTTTAATAAAAGAACTTCTCTGGCTGCTTAAAGTGACACATTAAAAGATGTATGTATCGTGGCTTTTAAAAACACAATTAGATAACACCTTGTCAAATACTTATATTCTTTGTTGACAGCCCTGAGCACAGTGACAATCGCGGCACAGCCACTGGGGCAGGTGTCTTCCCCTGACACGCCGGCAGCGGAGTCAGCCATTTTACAGAAATGTTACTGTTTACCACTTTAATCATCAATCCACATCTAGTCACAACAATAAGTCAGAAGGAGCAGTAAATTATACTTGTTCAGCCCTGATGAGTTTGAACTGTTTTGCTGAAATTAACTGAAGTAATTATCTATTTTTCTAAAGCTGCAAAAAGGAAAAAAAAAAAGTAGTAATGTTCCGTGGGGATAAAGAATCTTTGCAAAGTAGTCGGCCGTGCAATATTTAAGGAAACTTTTGTGTGAATGTGTGTGTGCGTGTGTGTGTGCGTGGAGGGGACGGTTTCATCTGCTGCAATCTCTCTTTTTTTTTTTTTTAGCTGGAAAAAAAAGTTCTTCCCGCAAAAGGAGACTCTCTTATTGCTGGACTAGCTTCTCTTTCCACTTGGGGAGACCATCACTTTCTGGGGCTGTTTTCTTTCGCATTGTGAATAGTGAGTTCCCAGGATCTGAAGCTTTCTGGCTTCCTGTGATGCTAAGTAAAAGAGGGAACTTTCAGTTGTTACTTAATCCCTTAAATGTGCAAGGCTGACCAGTCTAGGCATTTGGTGTTGAAAGGGCTCTGTCCCTGGGAAAGATCCCTGCATCAGCAGGCAGGGGGTGTATGCCCAGTGCTCAGGTTCCCCTGACTTCTGAGGCATGGTCCCCCCTAGGACCCTGCCTGAGTTGCTGCTGTTTTTTAGGTCTCGTCTCCCCAGGTTTACGACAGGGATGTCTCGTCTCCCCATGTTTACACACAGGGCATTTGTCTACTTCTGCAATAGAAGGCCACGTGCTCAGGAAACAGACAGAGGGCCCGACCCGGGTCAGCATGGACTTTCCCCTCTGGAAAACACAGCCAATAGGACCCACCTGGCAGGCTTAGCCCGAGAAGTAAATGGGTTTCTATGTGCTGATGGGAGTGCAGACTGCCACAGAAGGCAGCCTATAGGTGATGCTCAGTAAATCTTAACCTATTATGTCTTTGGCTACACACAAAGGCATGGTAGGGGCAGTGATTAAGAGCACATAGTCTGGAGTTAGAAGTGGACATCTGACGGGTGGATCACGAGGTCAAGAGATGGAGACCATCCTGGTCAACATGGTTAAACCCCGTCTCTACTAAAAATACAAAAAAATTAGCCAGGCACGGTGGCGCGTGCCTGTAATCCCAGCTACTCTGGAGGCTGAGGCAGGAGAATAGCCTGAACCCAGGAGGCGGAGGTTGTGGTGAGCCGAGATCGCGCCATTGCACTCTGGGTAACAAGAGCGAAACTCCGTCTCAAAAAAAATAAGAAGTGTACATCTGAAACCTGGCTACTCTGCTTTGTAGCTGTGTGATCTCCAGCAGCTTGCTTGCTGTCTCTATGCAATGAGCAATGAAACCTCTATGTAGAATACACAGTAAGCGCTCAGTAATGTAGCTACTGTCATTCCTATATGTATATCATTGTTATTGTTGCATGTGTAGTTTTGTTGTTGTTTTATGCATATTGTTGCTATTATTGTTGCATGCATATTGTTGCTATTATTGTTGTATGCATGTTGTTGATATTGTTGTATGCATGTTTTTGTTGTATACATATAGTTGTTATTGTTGCATGCATTTGTTATTGTTGTATGCATGTTATTGCTATGTGTGTGTGTATACATTGTTTTGAGGTTGTTGTTGTATGCATGCTATTGTTGCATGCCTGTTGTTATTATTGCTATGTGTGTTGCTGCTGTTGTATAGACATTGTTGTTGATGGTGTTGTATGCACATGTACACAGTACTCAGAAAGAGAACAGACACAGAGTAGGCATGCATCATGAATCCAGTTGCTGAAATTTCCTGCCAGCTTCTTGGCTTGGGGAATAAAGGAAGACCCTGCACTGTGTCCCCCTGGCCTTGCCTTCTGGGTTGTCCGATTCTCCAGCAACTCTGCAACAGAGCAGGGAAACTTCAGTGCACCTTCCAGCTCCAGGCAACCCAACTTAGCTACAGAAGCTGCAGCTTTGCTGTGACATTCCCTGGTCTTGCCTAACCTACCTTTACAGAAGGAAGACTTGGTAACGGTTCGCCATCTAGGGAGAGCCTCTGCAGAGAGTGCCCACGAAAACCCCTCCACTGTGAGCCACATAAATAATTTTGAAAGCGCCTTTATAAAGCCACACCAAATACGTATCATTGTCTAGATTATTCAAAAACCTAGGGACTCCACTTTCTTCTTAATTTTCTGCGTAATTAAGGCAAAATTAAAGCAAAACAAATGGCGAGGTGTGGGGGAGGGAGAATGAAGCATAATTATCCACTCCATCTATCTAGACAACTCCTATCTACAGAAAAATTGTTCACTCTACCATGTTTTTATCTGGATAAACATGGTGATTTTACCCCATGGAACATTATTTTCTATGATTCATTGTGAAAAACCAACAGACTCTAATCTGAAGTTCTAACTAAAAAATACTATAGTTTATATTTAAATTTGGGGATAGCAGGGGTTTGTCTCCTTAATTTACTAGTCAATTTTCTTGGGTAAAATTTCTTCTCTCCTTTCTTTTCTTCCTTCCCTTCTCTCTCAGTATTTTTTCTTCCTTTCCTTGCATGTCTGCCTCTCTTACTCCTTCCTTCCTCCCTCTCCCTTCCTTCCTCCCTTCCTTTTTCCTTCCCGCCTTTCCTCCCTCCCTCCCTCCCTCCTTCCCTCCTTCCTTTCTCCCTCCCTCCCTTCCTTTTTCCTTCCCACCTTTCTCCCTCCCTCCCTCCCTCCCTCCCTCCCTCCCTCCCTCCCTCCCTTCCTTCCTTCCTTACACCCTTTCCTCCTTCCTTCCTTTCTCCCTCCCTTCCTTCCTTCCCCAGCCCTTGTCTATTCATTTGCGTATCCGCTCAGCAAAACTTCGCCACTGAGCCTGGCCTGTGTGACCTTGAAAATGGGCTGACCCAGCTCAGACTTGTGCCACTGGCCTCCCTTTATAAGACAAGGCAGAGACTGCAGATTCTTTTCTAACTGTATGAAAAGTGAGAGTTACAACTGCAGCATTGAATGTGGAAAACAATGGCAGACAGTCGAGGACCTGATGAGGTTCTATACATTTCACAAAGCACATTTGTCTAGGTTTTCCCTGGCAACCTTGAGGCATCTTGCCCTATTCATGGACTGTCTTGTGGACTCACAGGATTTTCATTTTTTGGTTTTCCAGAAAGCTGTAGAACCCCTCCAAAAATAAGTGACAAATCCCCAATCTGAATTTGATTCTTGGCTGTAGATTGAGTGTGTGTTAATGTTACAACAATTTCCACCGACTGTCACTGGAGGAAATAGTGGTGATTCTGGATTTATATTCCACCCTCAACTGTTCCTAGCTGGTTTTTTTTTTTTTTTTGAGACAGAGTTTCGCTCTTGTTACCCAGGCTGGAGGGCAATGGCACAATCTCGGCTCACCGCAACCTCTGCCTCCTGGGTTCAAGCAATTCTCCTGCCTCAGTCCCCCGAGTAGCAGGAACTACAGGAATGCGCCACCATGCCCAGCTAATTTTCGTATTTTTTAAATAGAGATGGGGTTTCACCATGTTGACCAGGATGGTCTTGATCTCTTGACCTCGTGATCCACCTGTCTTGGCCTCCCAAAGTGCTGGGATTACAGGCGTGAGCCACCGCGCCCGGCCCCTAGCTGTTTTTTTTTTTTTTTTTAATTACTTTTTTATTCTTAGAGGCAGAATTTCTCTCTGTTGCTCAGTGGCTAGATTTTGGCTCACTAAAACCTCCACCTTTCAGGTTTAGCAATCATCCTGCCTCAGGCTCCCTAGTAGCTGAGATTACAGGTACACATCACCACGTTTGGCTAATTTTTGTATTTTTAGTAGAGACAGGGTTTCACCATGTTGGCCAGGCTGGTCTCAAAACTCCTGACCTCAAGCGATCCTCCCACCTTGGCCTCCCAAAGTGCTGAGATTACAGGTGTGAGCCACCGTGCCCCGCCGGCTGTTTATTAATCTTAATTTTTAAAAGCCACAACCAAAACATGATTTTAGGTGCTATTCAAGGCCAGAGCTAAGGAGACAGGAACCCAGCAGGCTGACCATTTCATGGATGTATCCATACGATCTTCTAGGGTTCCACGCAGTTCCTCACTTCCATGCCCTGATGTGTCCTCTCTCATGTATTGAACATACACCTGCTATGCATTTGAGAGAGGAACAGCATGGGGCATATTATAGGTCAGCAAACAGAGTCTTGGAAGAGGATATAGCCTGGCCGGCACCCCTGGTGAGCCGAGGCAGTGGGTCCCTGCCAACAGTGGTGCAAACGTTCAGGCATGTGCCCCATTCTGCGATGTGTATGCAAGTGCCTGGTAACAGACGGGAGTGTAGCATCAGCGCTTTGCAGAGACCTCCCGGAAAGCTCAGGCATCAAGCACTTTGTGTTTAAGCATTTAAGTGTGGACCTCTTTAGAAGAGTTCTGTGGTTCCAGTGACTCCTGGAAAGGTGAACACTTATTTTATGTGTTGTTTTTGTTGTTAATTAAGCATCGACTTTCTGATCTTTACTGATGGAGTTTGTTGGAGAAAGACTTTGGGTAAAAGGTCTAAACTGTCACTTCTCAGCCCAGGCTGAACAGGCTGCGGTTAGAGCTAAGCCAGAAGTGGACCCCTCCCCTATTCCCCGTGTTCCCACAGTGAGGACGCTGAAATCGACCAGAGAGTTCACTTAAACAGAAACTTTTATTTGATATATGGAGAAACTGAGGACTAGAGAACTAAAGTGATGTACTTACGACCGTGTTCTCTATTTTTCCAGCAGTTTCCCTCCTCATTTCTGCAAGTCCCAGGCAGCAGTCTGGGTGCTGGTACTCCAGCACTGAACATGCAAAACCACAGCTCTCTGGGAGGCTGCCTCAGGGTTGCATTCTAGAAAGTCCACGCTTGTGGGTCACATGGGCAGCAGATCCATGGCAGGATTAGGACCTTCATTCTTAGCAAGTGGGACACAGCCCCTGACAGAGGGAGCCTGTCTGATATCTCTGAGCTACACTATGAGGGCCCACGAATGGCTTCAGGGACAGCAGGAAACCTCTACATTGCATGTAACATTGGAATATGGTCATCTCTGCCATCAGAAGAACGTATAGATGCCATCAGCGCCTCCCATGGACCCCTGACTCCCACAGGGGCTTAGAACCATGTCCTGGAGCCCATCTCTGAGAAACACAAAGCAAAGTGGGCAGCTTGTTCTCAGACCTGGCAGCAAGAGGCATAATTATGAAGAATTGAGCTGGTAAGCCTGCTGTCAAGGCAGTTTCCCGGGAAAGGGTCTGGGATGGGTAGGTCCTGCTGAAGGCACGGTGGCTCTCCCAAGCTCTGCAGTTTGTTTGTGCGATGCTGGAGGGCATGGTGGCACTGTGGATAGGATGGGGTATTAACAGGACCCCGAGACACTCACAACCCATTCTAGACTTGCTAGCCAGGGCTGAGAACTGTGTTTCATGCCTCTGCCATGTGGCTCAAGGGCACTGAAAACAACTTTTCCCCACAGTCATTGGGAAGTAAGGTCCATTCATTCCCAACTTCCCTCCAGGCAGGACGTCCAAGCTGTGCACTTTGCAAACTTCTGCTGAAAAGCTTCAGTCCACCCATTAGCTTTATCTGCGGTGGTGTCAAGAACCCAATTAGGGTGCACGATGAAGTATTGGGTTCTCACTTTGATGCAATACTGAGGAATGGGGAGGCAGGTGAATATTCACAGCTGCACGTGTGATGGAACATCTGCTCATTGGATGCCTGGATTCACATCCAGGTGAGGATTCACATTCTCATTGGATGTCTGGGTTCCTTCTTTCTTCCTTTCAACAGGGTTTGTGGAGTATCTGCTCTATGCTAGCCTCTGGTGAAGCTGGTGGGGATTGTATGGGAAAAAAGGCAGATGATGTTGCTCTCTTTGTGCAGCTCCCATTCTTGTGGGCTCTGAGGCACGTGGATACAATCTCAATACATTGATTTTTATTTTGAGCTATATTTGGAGGCCTTGAAAAATAGCTTCCCAATGGATACACAAAAGTCATAACTGGATGGGTAATATTATTCTCTCCACGAGGTTAGCCTGATTGTTTAAAGAAGTCAGCATTGCTGAAAGCTCAGGTCCTATGGCCTGGTGCCACCAAGACTGCATGTGCACATTCCCATCTTGCTGGAATTCTGGGGCCTGATCCAAGCTACCGATTCTGAAAAGTTCCAGGGTTCAAGGAGCAGTGGATGCACGGTCTGTGCTAGCTCGATCGCACATTGGGAGGATCTCAGGTGCCAGTATCCTATCAATTCTGTGCAAAGGCGGAGAGGTGCTTTAAGCATGGAGTGTGGCTGCTGTGACCTGGGATTCAGGGAGCAAGCGGCTGGCTGGGTACTCTTGAGAGACCTTAATCCTGCCTTTGAAAAGCTGCTTAAAAATAATACTACTAAATAAATCTTCACAGTGGATGGAGCAAGCTAGACGTTGGTACCCATCCCCCAGACAAACAAGGAAAGATTAGAAGCCAGAGTGAGAGATGGTATTAGATGCCCATCAGTGGCATCAGTCTGTGAGGTGTGTCCAGGTGGCTCCTCCTCCTCCACCCCTTGTGATGTTCTACCTTGTGCTTTGCAGCACACGAAGGCAGAATCATAATCACACAGACATCAGGGGCTTAGGCATCTATTTGACGTCTGCCAAGTAGTCTAGACTGGGGCTTCAGGAGTGCAGGGACTGCGTCTGCTCTGGGCAACCCTGATCCCCCCAGGACTAACACAGTGCCCGAAGCAGAGCAGAGGCCTTAAGAGATGCATGGTGAGAAAAACAAAGGAAAGAAAGAATAGATGGATGGATGGATGGACGGATGGATGGACAAATAGCAGTATTTTGTGATTGCAAGGATTATCAACACTTCTGGGGCCTCACCTATATTCTCCAAGCCGTAGATCCTATGGAGATAGCACAGATGCCTCACAACTTTTCAAATCTCTTTAAATGAACAAATAGAAGCCAATTATTTACCTGTAAAAAAGAGTGTGGAGTCTGTTTCTGTTCAAGCTTGGTGAAGGGAATCTTGGTATTTATTTTATTGCTATTATTATCTTATTGAACACTATGGATATAATTTTGCATATGATTAAATATATAATTTAAAATTAATTTTAGAAAAGAAAGCAAGGAGGGGGCACCAATCTTGCATACAGTGATGGGAATAAAAATGACTAAGTTATTTGCAAAGGGCGGTTTCATAAAACAATACGGTACATAGTAATGTCTTTTTTTAAAAAGCACATGTGATTTGAAGCATCAACTTTGTTTCTAGAAATTAATACTAAGCAAATAACTAAATATGTGCACAGACTGAACGCGGTGGCTCATGCCTGTAATCCCAGCACTTTGGGAGGCCAAGGGAGGGGTGGATCACCTGAGATCAGTAGTTCAAGACCAGCCTGATCAACATGGTGAAACCCTGTCTCTATTAAAAATACAAAAATTAGCCAGGCGTGGTGGCACGCATCTGTAATCCAAGCTACTCAGAAGACTGAGGCAAGAGAATCGCTTGAACCTGGGAGGCAGAGGCTGCAGTGAGCCGAGATTGAGCCATTGCACTGTAGACTGGGGGGCAGAGCAAGACTCCATCTCAAATAAACAAAACAAAAAAAAGTGTACACAGGATGAACCACCAGGATGCCCATCACAGTGTGGTTTGCAATAGCAGAAGGCTGGAAACAGCCTGGAAATCCAGGGATCGGGGTGCATTGAATGACTGGTAAGATGCTAAAACAATAAAATACATTTCTCTGAATACACATGGATGGCTGCCAGTAATATGTTATTAAGCTTTTTTTTTAAGTAACAGAAAGTATAAACATAGTAAAATTTATTTTTGTAAAAAGATTCACATTTATAAGATTTGTTTATTCATGAAAACATTTTGAAGACTATATCCCAAGTCTATCTATATATTTGGGTATTATTTTATGTTTGTATAATGGGTGTTTATTATGTTTATAATAAGAATATCTTTTCATTTTGGAAAATATAAAATAAAATCACACTGCAGCCTTGACAAGAATGCGGTGGAGCTTTATAGAAGTGTCAGGAGTTTTCTGTGAAGTGCTATTAGCTTCACAGGATGATGTTATTTTTCTTTATGATCACAGGCACTAACTGGTCACCACATAGGCCTTTGATGAGTTAGCATGAGAAAATGAATTCGTTATTACCTAATAGATGAACTTATTCTTGGTTGATAAAACTTGTCAACAAATTGAGTTTGTAGGTTTTAGGAAATGATTTAAAAGCAACCAACAACTAAGGCAATTAAACCAATACTCTTATTTTTCACCTGAAGCACTGACATTCAGAGAGGGTGAGTGACTGGCCTGAGGTTGCACAGCAAGCTCAGGGCAGAGCCAGAAAGCCCCTGGCCCTGAAACTTTCGTGCATGAATGACTCTGCGTGGTGGGGTTCTGGAGCAGGGATAGCAGCAAGACAGCCGGAGTCCTTCCAGCGACAGCAGGTGTGCAGGCACAAGTCCACATAGCCAGGACTTCAAAGCAGATCGCACTTCTGGAGTCCTGTGTTCATAACTTATTTAATCCTCAGAGTCTCTCTGTTGGGTTGGGTAGTTTCGTTATCCCCATTTTGCAGATGGGAAAACTCAGTCTCCACTGGAGGGACTCACTCTACACGTTCCTGCCATTGATACTGTAGGAAGGTAATAGTGGATGCTGCGAAATGCTTTTTGGGTTTTGTTGTTTTGTTTTAAATTTCCATAGTTTTTCGGGGGTACGGGTGATGTTTGGTTACATGGATGAGTTCTTTAGCGGTGATTTCTGAGATTTTAGTGCACCTGTCACCCTAGCAGAGTATACTGTACCCAATGAGTAGTCTTTTACCCCCACCCCCTCCAAACCTCCCCCACCGCCGAGTCCCCGACACCCATTATGTCTCTCCTATGCCTTTGCATCCTCATAACTTGGCTCCGACTTCTAACTGAGAACATACAATATGTGGTTTTCCATTCCTGAGTGACTTCACTTAAAATAATGGCCTCTAGCTCCATCCAAAGTGCTGCAAAAGACATTGTTTCATTCTTTTCCATGGCTGAGTAGTATTCCATGGTGCATATATACCACATTTGCTTTATCCACTCATTGGTCAATGGGCACTTAGATTGGTTCCATATCTTTGCAATTGTGAATTATGTTGCAATAAGCCTGCATGTGTGTGGGTGTCTTTTTCATATAATGACTTCTTTTCCTCTGAGTAGATACCCAGGAGTGGGATTACTGGATCGAATGGTAGATCTACTTTCAGTTCTTTGAGGAGTCTGCAGTCCTATCCATTGAACTCAGCAAGCAGTTACCATGTTGCAGTGAACAAGTCAAGATGAGACAGACACATCTGGGGCCTTTTGTCATCTGGACTTCTCCAGTTCTGTGGCTGACTCCTGGCTTTGAGATGAGAGTCAACACATCTCCCAAAGGACTGCACTGGAGTTCTAATCTATTTTATTTTATTATTATTATTATTTTGAGATGGAGTTTCGCTGTTGTTACCCAGACTGAAGTGCAACGGCATGATCTCGGCTCACCGCAACCTCCACCTTCTGGGTTCAAGCAATTCTTCTGCCTCAGCCTCCCGAGTAGCTGGGACTACAGGCGCGCACCACCATGCCCAGCTAGTTTCTGTATTTTTAGTAGAGATGGGGTTTCACCTCGTTGACCAGGATGGTCTCGATCTCTTGACCTCGTGATCCACCCGCCTCGGCCTCCCAAAGTCCTGGGATTATAGGCATGAGCCACCGTGCCCGGGCTTAATCTATTTTAAATAGATTAAATAGAGTTTTAATCTATTTTAGATGTTTTTGACATCTCTGTACCTTGCAGACAGGCAGGGACGGTCACCAGCACACAATCAATGTGCTTCCATCACACAGATCCCCATCATACTTCTATGACTCCAGCTTATGTTTTGAGGGAGTCAAACTGCTACATAGGACAGAAAAGACTTTGGTCATTTGAAAAGCCAGGAACTAGTGGAGGGAAGCCAAGAATCCAGGTAGCCAGTCTTCAGTGAGATCCTGAGCTAAGGCCATGTCCAGGTCACCAGCAAATCAAAAGAGCAGATGTTACTGGGAAACTGCTTGAGCCTAGGAGTTCGAGGCTGCCATGAACTATGGTTTCACCAGTGCACTCCGGCCAGAGCAACAAAGTGAGACCCTGTCTCTTAAAAAAAAAAAAGTTCCTGCAAAAACGTATACCCCTATATACCTCTCAGGGACTTCGAAAGGCATCTCCTCCTGTTTTTAGTTGCTACATGCTTTTGGCTGTCATGGGCATCCCGTGGCCTCTGGTCTTTATGGCGGGATGCAGTGAGTTGAGGGCTGTCCAGATGGAGTGCAGAGTTAGCTCTGAGGGCATGAGGTGGTGCTGGGCCACCTGAATTCAGCAGGGCATGTTTATTTCACTGTTCTGAGGCCACTTTACCAGTCTTTAGTCAAGACTCTGAAGGTGTTTGGCTTTCCCCTTTCTTAGGTGACCACAGCTCCATCATGAAATGGTAACACTTTGTGAAGGACCCAGAGAAGAATGGCCCTGAGTGTGAGTTGAGTTGACGTCCAGGCACACAGGGGAGGGTGGCAAGAGTCTGGGCTCTGCAGACCAATCCTGTGGATCATTGGGGTGAACTTCCGTTGTAAAAATCTCCTGTGGTTCTCACTAAGGAAGATACAGGACCTTCACTCTCCCTCTGAACATTGTGACCAGCTTCCTGGGTGCCTAAGGAGTGGGCTTAGGAATCAGAATGTTGCCTCAGAGCTTTGAATAGATTAAAACTCTAGTGCATTCCTTTGGGAGATGTGTTGACTCTCATCTCAAAGCCAGGAGTCAGCCACAGAACTGGAGAAGTCCAGATGACAAAAGGCCTCATATGTGTCTGTCTCGTCTTGACTTGTTCACTACAACATGGTAACTGCTTGCTGAGTTTGATGGAAACAGCCAGCAAAGTGATTGCTTCTAGACCATAATATTATCATTGCATTTTCTACTTTTCTGTTCAATTGCTCTCCATGTACATAGCACAATCTCTTGCCCCATCTCAGCTTTTGGAAAGAATTAAGACTGCTCACAAATATAAAAACAAGACTTTTTTGTACCCCAGGAGGAAGACTACAATTTGGAATCTGAGCCTTTTCTCAGTCAATGGAAAAATGGAAACATGGTCAAATATATGATTCAGGAAGATCCAGCAAAATAGCTCTTGTCCAGAATCACCTCTGGGCACTTTCTATACAATTTCTCATTGCTTTTTTGAGTTTAGCTATAAGGACCTTAGAATGTATTTTTGTAGAGCTAAATTCTACCCCAGACTCTGCTTCTCAAGCACTGAATGACTGGGCCTTAATGTCTTTGAAGCTGTGTTTTTGCAGCTGGCAAATGAAATAATAATTTTTGCCATGACTCTTTGACAGAGCTATTGTGAGGGCCCAAGAAGATGTGGTAAAGGAAAGTGTTTTCTTAGCTGTAAAGCTTTGGAAATAATTAAGAGGTTCATGGTAGTGGCCTGTGATGAGGCTCGTATATTTAGGTTGGCCGTCAGTGTTGTTCAAATGTACACTATCAAACAACTCAGTGTTTCAAGACATTTGTTTATTCAATTATCCATCCACCCAACTGTCCATCCATCCATCCATCTATCCATCATCCATCCATCCATCCATCCATCCATCCATCCATCCATCCATCCATCCTTCCATCCATCCTTCCATCTACCCATCTATCCATCCACCCATCTATCTATCCATTCATCATTCCATCCATCCATCCACCCACCCATTTGTCCATCCATCCATCCATCCATCCTTCCATCTACCCGTCTGCCTATCCATCCACCCATCTATCTATTCATCATTCCATCCATCCATCCATCCATCCATCCATCCATCCATCCATCCATACACCCACCCATTTGTCCATCTATCCACCCATCCATCCATCCACCTATCTGTCCATTCATTCACCTGTTTATCAATCCATCCATCCATCCATCATCCACCCATCTACCCATCCATCCACCCATCTATCCATTCATCCACCCATCCATCCATCCATCCATCCATCCATCCATCCATCCACTCATCCATCCATTTACTCCTCCATCTACGCATCTATCTATTCACCCATCCATCTACTCATCCATCCATATTCATGCCACAGATATTTATTGAGAATCTCCTATGTGCTAGGCACTATAGATACAAAGATAAAAGACAAAAGCACATCCCCAGACCTCAGAAGCTTCTTTCTAGTGGGAGTAACAAGCAAGTATAGTGGATGTTGCAATGCCTTACAACACATTTTCTCATGTTTTAACAACAAAAATGTTTTTATTTAGATCTAAAAAATGGATCTAAATGAGAAATATTTTTTGTGTGATATTGGAACAGGATAGGGTGTGACAGCAACCACATTCCCATCTGGCAGGGCAGTTCCAAGAAGCTGGGAGAGCTGATACTTCCTCACCTGGAGGCTAAGCTGGCACAGTTGGGGATAACTGCAGATCCCCCTTGGTGGCCAGTCCCTGCAGGGCTCTCCCCCTCGGTGGAGGGTGGGGGAGGAGGCTAAGTCTGTGAATGACTGCTCCATCAGCAGGTGCTGTTTTAGGACTCCCTGCTCAGCTGGTCCTGGGGTAAGGTATTTCCATTCAATATCTGTTTGAATCAGGAACAGAACAGGAGCCTAGTTGTCAAAAGAGGAAGAAATGGAGCTTCATGTCATCTCAAACTTTTACGACAAACTAAGTTTCTAGGCCTGCATTCCTAGAACACACCTTCTCCACTGGCCACCCATTTTGTTTTCCTTTTAAATGTTTCCTTCTGAGTGGAGGACAGGCCTGTCACCCGACTGTCATTGCTGCAGAGTGTGTATGTGGCAGGGTGGTGGGGATGAGGACTCAGATATGCAAGGCCACACCCAGAGAGAGCTGCTTCTAATCCTGAGAAGGAACAGCATGCCCATGTTCATGCATTCCTCAGAAATGTATCAAAAGGTAGCCTGTACCAAATGGAGCATCGTTTCTTGAAGAAGCTCTGTTATTTTCCTTCACTGTGTCTGCCGAACTCAAAGAGCTTGGAGACAATTATTCGCTCAGTTGTGGCATTTTCGTAGAGGGCTTGGCATCCCTGCCATTTTGTGTGTAGAGCACTTGTGGAAATAGGACTGTTATTGTTAGGATAGGGTTAGGAGAGGGGAAGACCAGAAGACCCCAGAGCCACTGAGAGTCCTTCCAAACCTTCTGTGGGTAGAATAAGTGACCTGTTCATTTGAAATTGCATCTATCCTCCAAGATGATTGGAAGCAGGAAGGAGTCTCCTCTCTTCCTATCCCTGTACACCCATCCCACTGTCATTAAGGCCGTGGCAACATATGTGGCCACAGCTGAAATCTCAAACGATGGGGATCCTTGAAGTGGGGGACCTCAAGGCCACTCAGTTTGCAAACAGGCGTCACAGAAAAGCTGCCCTTGGGCCCCTCTTATACTCCTTATTACATTGCATTAAAACCCTCTGCTCTGTTCCATTGATAAAGACGGAAATAAAAGGCATTCTTCCTAACATGCTGTCGTTGAACCATGTTTGTTCGCTTACCACATTGTCCTTAATTACTTCCATACTTTTATGTGTAAAGAGCTTTGACTGCATTTCTAAATACACAGGAAACTGGGTAAACCAGAAGTCATTCCTCTCTCCAAATTTGGGCAATATGGGTAGGGAAGGTTTAGCTTTAGGTTTGGCGACATGGCGCGTACTATTTCTGAATAAATTTCCTTGGAATCATTGATCCACTGAGTGTCAAACAAAATGTGATACCCACAAAATTCATGTATGACCCTGACATTTTTCCAGTACTTAAAGTAATTGCCCTTCTGTTTAATAACAGTGTTTATAAAATTACTTTCTGATTGGCTAGGTCCATGGCACACTCGTGTCAATATCTGCTGCAAATATATGCCTGTGCTCTTTGGCCTTGGTTTTCAAAATAATTTTCATCTCTTAAGCATGAATCAGTGGCAGCCCTGGGAGCTAGGAGTCAAGGCTCCTGTGCAAGGATCTTTTGCTGTCTGGTCGTGGCATTTTGGAATTCTTGTGGCAGCCTCCTGGGTTTGCACACTGAAGTGAGGATGGGTCTTGCGTCCTCTGTGATTTCTGCATCCTTGTAAAGGGATTTGAGATGATGAAATGAGCAGCCCATCTTAAGGATTTGGTGCTCCAGAAAGAGACATCATTACCCTCTTGTATTGAGTTTTATGCTCTATAGTTTACAGATTTAGAAATGGGAAATTGTGAATGGGCAATTCACTATCCAAGATCAATTAAGTGGAGAGGAGATGTTGTTAGGATCTGCCTTGTTCTCCCAAATCCAGTAAGTTGTTGAGACTCTTGGATATAAGTAATGAGATTTCAGGAAAGGACTCAAGCACTCTCGGGGCTCCATAGCCAACATTTCTATGCCTGAGTGACCTGCCTGACTTTGTGGGGACCACCATCTCTTTACCAACCAGAGGAAACTAGATGCCCACCTAATTCTTACTGAGATTTCTGGATATGGAGATACCATGGTGAGGGGAAAGCAAGCCTTCCCACCTTAAAATGAGGCTGAACCAGTGACAGGGAAAAGATCTATGATTGGGATTTTCCATGTTGATGTAACGACTTGTAGATCTGTTAACTACCTTGTGTCTTTTATGGTTTCTCTCAGTGGGACTTCCAGGAACATTTTTTTAAATGTATTTTTTCAACTCTTCCTTTCAAAATATCAGATCTACTAAAAGAATTTTAAAAGACAGTATGATGAGTTCTCTCATACCCTTCACCTAGGCTTCCTAAATGCTAACACCTTCCCTTCCCTTAGTTCAATGGTCAAAACTGGGAAATTAACATTGATACTGAAATTATTAATTAATCTGCAGACCTTGTTCGAATTTCACCAGTGTTCCACTAATGTCCTTTCTCGGGAGCCAGGGTCCAATCCAGATTCCATGTTGAACTTGAACCGCCTCCAACGTGAGGCTGTTCTTTAGTCTTTCTTCATCTTTCATGACCGTGACCGTTTTGAAGAGTAACAGCCAGTTACTTTGGAGAATAAGCCTCAGTTTGGGTTTGCCTGCCATTTTCTTATGATTAGATTAAGCTGTAAATTGTAGCAAAGATGCCCTGGGAATGATGTCATGTCCTCAGTGCATCCGGTCAGGAGGAACTTGAGGTGGTCTGTCCTCACTGGTGATGTTAACTTTGTATCACTCGGTGAAGATGGTGTCCTCCAGGTTTCTCAGCTGTCACTTTTCTATTTTTCTCTTTATGATGAAAAAGTATCGTGTGGGCAGACACTCTGAGACAACACGGGTCCTTTTTCTCTTCACACTTCTGCCTCCCAACATGTATATCGGTGGGTCGATCTTGCCTGTAACAACAATTATTATGATAGTCCAATTGCGATTTTCTATTTACCTGACTCCTACATGTCTTAAATTCAAATTCCTCTGTAAAGAAAAGCTGTTCCTTCTCTCCTATTACTTACTCATTTAAAAAAATTAGCATGGATGCACTGATATTTATTTTATTTTATGGGTTATAAATCCATGACCGTCAATATTTTACTGCTCAAATTGTCTCAGATTTGGCCATTGGAAGCATCTTCTTTAAATTTGGTAGGCCTCCATCATTTTTAAGCACTCGGGAAGGGTTTTTTGTTTTGTTTTTATATAAGCACATAACTAAAACTGTACAAAAATGTGTACTTGTATAAGAAGAATTGAGTCTTTCTCCTACTCCAAACTCAGCCTAACCAAATGGAGCCACCACAATGAGTATATTTTAATACATTTTTATGCAAATGTGTATTAACTTTTTTTTTTGGAGACAGAGTTTCGCTCTTGTTACCCAGGCTGGAGTGCAATGGCGCGATCTCGGCTCATCGCAATCTCCGCCTCCTGGGTTAAATCAATTCTCCTGCCTCAGCCTCCCGAGTAGCTTGGACTGCAGGCACACGCCACCATAACCAGCTAATTTTTGTATTTTTAGCAGAGATGGGGTTTCGCCATGTTGGCCAGGCCGATCTTGAACTCCTGACCTCTAGTGATCCGTGTGCCTTGGCCTCTCAAAGCTCTGAGATTACAGATGTGAGCCACCGCGCCTGGCCCTGTTTTGTTCTTTATCTATATTTCATGCATATTTTCCCACATCTTCCATGTTTTTGTTATTAAGTTGTTGCAAAAATAATTGCGGGTTTTGCCATTGCTTTTAACGGCAAAATTAATAATAATTGCGGAGATTTCCTAGTTCCTTTGTAGATAAACTACTCTTTTTAGAGATCTACTATGATTACTTAAGCTTCACTTAACCATTACCCTGCTGATGAACATGTTCCCTCTTTCATAACCAGCCACCTTTAAAGAAAGGGCAGTAGAGGGGAGAGAGAGAGAGAGAGACAGAGAGAGAGAGACAGAGAGACAGAGAGAGAGAGAGAGAGAGAGAGAGAGAGAGAGAGAGAGAGAGACACAGAGAGAGAGACAGAGAGAGAGACAGAGAGAGAGAGACAGAGAGACACAGAGAGAGAGACAGAGAGAGAGAGAGACAGAGACAGAAAGAGACAGAGACAGAGAGAGAGAGAGAGAGAGAGCGAGCGAGAGAGAGAATGTCTAACAAATTCCAAGAAGGAGGACTTCTCAAAGATGGAAACCGTTGCTCATCTGATAGGGTTCTGATTGTTTTTATTTGCATGTCTTTAATTATGAGTGACATTGAGCATCTTTCCATATGTTTAAAAATCACTTCTGTTTCTTTCTCTGTGAATTGACTTTTTGTATCATTTGCCCATTTTTTTTCCCATTGAGTGATTGGTATCTTTGTCGCCAATTTGCAAGAGCTTATTATATATTAAGGAAATTAGCCCATTTCTGTCATTTATGTTATAAATATTTTTCCCAGTTTGCCATATGCCTTTTGATTTTGTTGACTTTTTAACATAGGGAGGTTTTGGGATTTTCATGCTTAGACTTATCAGTCATGTTGTGGATTCTAGGACATGCCTACTCCTTGATTTTATATTAACCCCCATGTTTTGTTTTATTCTCCCCCTTTAAAATTTTTGCCTTTAGATTCTTAACCATCTTTATTTTATTTTTATGTAAAAAGTGAATTAGGATTCCAATTTTATTCTTTTTATCCTTTCTCCAACCCAATGGCTAGCCAGTTACCCAAACACCATTTGTTAAATAATCTTTCTTTATCTCAGCCCTTAAAAAGTCACCTTTCTTATTTCCTAACTCTCAGATGAGTTTACCTCTAGTTCAGTACTCTCCATTTTGCTTGATTGACATGTCTGCTTTTTCTGCACCTGTTTCAAACCATATCAATGTTTATCAAACTCACTGTAGTATCTGGCCAGGCTTATTCTTTTTTGTTTTCCCAGAATTTTACTATCTAGTTTTCTGTTTATATGATATTTAATCTTATTTTAAAAATATGTTCCCTAGAAAATACTCTAGAATTTTTTTTGGCGGGGGAGAGGATGAAAAAATACATGAAGTTTATAGATTTGTGGGGAGAATTAATATTGCTATGACTTGGAATCTTATGTCTAAGAGAAAAATAGGGCTTCCTATTTATGATGCCCAGCCATTCTAAATAATTGTTACTTATTTATACTGTAAGTTAATGTTGAGGTTTATTTCTGGGTATATTCTCTTCTCGCTCTCTCATTTCTCCTCTCTGTCTTTCTCTCTACCTCTCTATCTCTCTTTTATCTCTCTCTCATTGTATTGTGTTGTAAATTCAATCCTTTTCTCAATTATAGTTTTCTAATTGGTTATTGGTAAATCCAATCTTTTTCTCAATTATGGTTTTCTACTTGGTTATTGTTTGGGTTGACTTAAACCACTGATTTTTGTATATTCATTTTATAACCAGCCACCTTGCTGAATTTTCCTACTGTTTTAAACATCTTTTTTCAGCAGGTTCTCATAAGTATTCTGGTATGGAGTCACATTTTTTGCAAATAATAATAATCTGCTCTTTTCTTAAACAAATTTAGAACTTCAGGCTTCTTTTCCATTGCAATGACTAATGTATTTGCGAGAAATGCGCAGTAAGGGTGGTGGAAGTGGACATCCTGTCCCTGACTTCAGCGTGCATGATTTCAGCATTTCAGCATCGAGCATCTGGTTGTATGCATGTTACAGAAATATCCTATGACTACTTGGTTGATTGTTTATTTGTTTTAATCAGAGATTGGTGTTTAAATTTATAAATGCCTCTTATGGAATTTGTGGAGATGATCAAATATTTTTCTCTGACATAATATTAAAATAGTGAATCATATTAATAGATTGCCTTATATTAAAACATCTTTTTATTTAAGGAAATAACCCCATTTGATCAAGGCCTGTTATTCTTTTTGGTGCACTACTGCTGAAGTCTCTGCTTAAAAATGTTATTTAGGATTTGTTATTTGCATTGCTGTTACAAAGCATAATTGACTGATTGATTTTTAAGATTTTTGTCAGGTTTTGATATCCATATTATATTACCTTCAAAAAAAGAATTTGGAGATTTTTCTTTTCCTTTTTAGCTCTTGTACAATTGAAATAGCATGGGTGTCATCTGTCTTGAGAAGGGCTGATAGAATTAACTTGTGAAAACGTAGGGGCCTGGGGCATTTTTGAGGTAGCTCTCTGAGAACTGTTTCCATTACTTTTCTCATGGTCCTTGGCCTGTTTAAGTTCTTTCTCTCTTCTCTGTGGGAACTTTGGTAACTGTCCCTTTCATAAAAAGACATTTATTTTATCTGTTTAAAACTACTTGCACAAAATTAAACATTGTGCTATTTTGCATATATTTTTAGTGTTCATAGTTTTATCCATGCTATTGTTTCTAGTTTTGGGCTTCACGGGTTGAATATACTTTGTTCCTCTTTTTCTATATTGTGAATTGAATGTCCATTTCACGTATTTTCCTGCTTTCTTATTGAATGGCCCACTTTTTAATTCGTATTTTTTTTATTTCCATAGGTTTTTGGGGAACAGGTGGTATTTGGTTACATGAATAAGCTCTTTAGAGGTGATTTGTGACATTTTGGTGCACCCATCCCCCAAGCAGGGTACACTAAATCCAGCGTGTAGTGTTTCATTCCTCAGCCTCCTCTTGCCCTTTTCCTGGAGTCCACAGAGTCCATCGAATCTGAGTAGCTTCTGTTTTAAAGATTACATTCTCCCCCTTATTATATCTTTAACCCCCATGCCACACAATTTTTTAAACCAGAGATTCTGCGGTTTCCCTTTTATTTCTACTTTATCCTGACTAATTTTCATCTTTATAAAAAGTTTTAAATGTTTTATTTTTTGTTTTGTTTATTTTGTTTTCTATTTTAGGAATTAATATCTAAATCCATACACACCCTACACAGAGATTGTTGGCCTGTTTGTCTTAAGCATGGTTATGTACTGAAATTCCATGTGAACAAAATGCGGTCAATTGCATTTTATTCTATGGACAACAAAAAGAGTGTTTGCTTTCTATTTAAGAGAATGGAATGTGGTGCATCTCTGCTGGCTTTATTTGTTCACTGTGCTGTTTATAGTCTTCATATGCTTCCTAGTTTTCATGTATTTGATTTGTGATGACTTGAACATGAGTTAAAGTCTCACCGTTTTCTTTCGGTGGTTTCTGATTTTGAATTTCTTACTTTTTGTGTTTGTTTTGCTTCGTATTCTGCTTTGTGAATCTTTTAGTGCGTAACACTCCACTTAGGTCATTGGGTCTGGTTCAACTGATCATGATGAAGTATCTCTCCCTCTAGTTAAACACCTGCCTTAAGTTTAAACTTACCTGATAAAATTATCAAAATATTTTTTTTTGTAGTACGTGTTCGTGTTCTGTCTTTGCCAATCATCACAATTCTAATTTTTCTGACTCACATTTCCTTAGATGAGCTAAATAAACAGCATAACATTGTGTTTTCCTTTCACCATCCAATGAAATGGATAAACCCACTTCACTATACATACATCCAATGAAAAGCATATTTTTTATAAATAGAGAAGATTGGCTTATTTATACTTATTGATGCAAAAAAAATGTATTTGGTTTTGGTTCTGTGATTTTACATTAAATCTTTCTTCTGCCTTTCCTTCGTTTTGTCTTACGTTATCTGAGCTTTCTTGGTTTTGTTGTGTATGTACTTGTATTTTTCCATTAATAGTATAGAAAAGTTGTCATGTTTTAAATATTCTAATAGTTACCTTTGTATATTTTAAAAATTATTATTATTATTATTATTATTATTTTTTGAGACGGAGTTTCGCTTTTGCTACCCAGGCTGGAGTGCAATGGCACGATCTCGGCTCACCACAACCTCCGCCTCCTGGGTTCAGGCAATTCTCCTGCCTCAGCTTCCTGAGTAGCTGGGATTACAGGCACACACCACCATGCCCAGCTAATGTTTTGTATTTTTAGTAGAGATGGGGTTTCACCATGTTGACCAGGATGGTCTCCATCTCTTGACCTCGTGATCCACCCACCTCAGCCTCCCAAAGTGCTGGGATTACAGGCTTGAGCCACCGCGCCCGGATGGTTTTTTAAAAAATTATTATTCTTGAAATCTAAAATGCTCCAGGATTTTCTAAGACTCTGTACTTTTCAACCCAAAGTCTGCATTCCTTTATTTGAGGACAGTTTTCTTTTATTATATCTTCAAGTTTTTTGTTACGTTTTTGTTATAAGTTTAAGGGTGCAGTTTTGTATAAATTCTTTTTGTATTTGCATAAATTTAAAGGTGTATAAGTTTAGAAGTGCAATTTTGTTATATGAATATGCTACATAGTGGTGAAGTTTGGGGTTTTAGTGTAATTGTCACTGAAATAATGTACATTGTACCCACTACATAATTTCTTATCCCTCACCCCCCATTTTTTGTGTGACTTTTCAAATATTCTTTTTTTCAGGTGCACCAGTCATATGCGTGTTGAATTCGCTTTCTCTTGCTCATCATTTCTGTGGTTCATTTTAGTTTTTGATGTTTTTAAACTTTATTTTGTTTGATTGGTTTGATGGGCAATGCCTTCCTCTATGAACTTCAGATACTAATTTTTTCTTGCCTCTTTTCCAATGCTTAGCATTTGCTACCTAATTTGAGAGTAACTTATGTACTTGCCTGGATCCAAAATGAGATTCAGCTCCGTGAAGTCAGGAATTCTGTCTCCTCCATGGTGCCAAGCAGCAGACCAAGGTCTTCAAAGCGGCTTAATATATGTTTTGCATTAGAACCCCAGTGTGTGGCCTTGAGCCAATGCTGTCCCCAGAGAAGGGAAAGAGCAATGAGAGATGAAATAGGCAGAGGAGACTTTCTCAGGAGCTGAGATCCTGTAGGGGCCACCAAGGCAGAAATAGCAAAGCCCAGAGCTCACTGACTCTCACACACACCCTCAGTATTCCACATTTTGTTTCATTTTTTCCGGTAGTATTTTCACACATGTATGATTCACTTATTTCTCATGTCTCTCTATGTTTATTAATTTTCTGCCCTTCCATGCAGGAAGGCAAGCTCCATGGGGTCAGATATTTTTGTTTGCTTTGCTGGTTTGTAGTATCTCTGATACCTAGATCAGTGCTTGGCCCATAGAAGGTGCTCAGTAATTCTTTTTGAATGAGCAAATGCCCATAGGTGCCAGGCAAGTGATATGAAAGTGATGTAGACTTGATATTTACATACATATCTGTTTATTGGGCTATTCTTTGCTTTTACAAGCAAGAGTATTTTGTTATATCTTACTTAAAGCATGCTACCCCACATCTCCCTTTTCTTTTTTCCTTCTTTTATGCTTTTATTAATAGTAATAATGTAGGTATACAGAAAAGTTCCTTTAATAAAAAGAACACCCTTAGAGCAAGAATACATGCTGGCTGCCAGCCAGACTCTCAAGGTACAATAGGGAGTGGTGGGGACTGTGGAAAACTTCGAGGCTGGAAAAATGCCCAGCCTCAAAGGGCAGCCTCCACTGTGTTCCTGCAGTGCCGCCATAAGGGAAAGTGGGGCCAGTGTTGCCACAGCAACCAGCTTTTAAAACAAAGCTTCTGGGTCTTCCTGTGAAACTTCATTACTGCTAAACGTTGACTCAAACATTTTTAAAACACATACACACAAAAGCAAAACAAAACAAAAAATACAAAACAATGACAAAAAAACTAAGCTTCTTTGGGTTAAGACCAAATAAAGCATGCTGGGTCCTGGAAGAGCCCATGGATCTGCCTGGTGGTGATATTCACCCAGATGGGGAACGGAAGTCCGGCAGGTGCCGGTGATTCCCAGCTTTTCCTCCTGCCATCCAGGGGTCTGTGAGCACCTCCCTACTCTGAGATGGCCTCTCTCCTGGGCCACTGTGCGGAGTCTAAATGTCACCCCATGTGTTGCAGTGGCGGCTCTGGAGCCATCGGGCTGAGGTGTCTAAAGGGGTGTCAACTCATCGGACAGGGTATAATTTCAGTCAATGTGTTCCTGTCTTATATTAGTTCAACACCATTTCCCAGTTGCAAACCTTTTGAATGACACACGAAATGCAAAACAACATAAAAGGTCCTCCCTCCGGCAGATCTGTGTCCATGCAGAACTTTAATTATTCTTTTTGAATCCTCGTAATAATGTGCTACCCCAATTCTGGCAAAAAAAAAAAAAAAAAAAAAAAAAAAAAACAGAAAGAAAGAAAAGTCTGATAGAAAAGATTTGTGTCACCTGTACTAGGATTCCATTTTATTTTTTTATAATAGTCTTTATATTTTTAGAAGCGCTGAACAAAAGGAAGGGGCTTTCTAATCAAGAGTATTCTTTAGATACAGAGCATCAGACAATATTTGTGATAAATAGAAAAGAACTGCTCTGATAGTCTTCTGCGGTGACATTTAGAATATCGCGTTTGTCTTTAGGAAGTATTTTTAGTCAGATTAGAAGAACAGCATCTAGCACACTTGCTTGGCAGGGAAGGGGCAGGTGGCTATGTTTAGGAGTTTTGAGATACTAGATTAAAAAACAAAATTTTCACCAGGAATGAAGCAGTTAGGTATTATTAGATTTTTTTCCCCCTTCTAAAAGCGGCGGAGGTCTCTCCTAGATCATTACAGATGCTTTGAAGGTCTTCCTGGAAGTAACTGACCTTCCTTCTCACACATCATGCCAGAGTTTTCATTCCAGAGTTTTCAAAAGGGCTGTGGCCTCTCCCTGCTGCAAGCTGGGTGTGCAAAGCCTGGCTCTCCTCAGTCAGTGGACTCAGAGGCTGAAATCAAGCATTGTTTTTTCTCTCCAGATTTATCAATCAGTCCATATTAGATGAAATCTGTGCCCAAGAGAGCTCCATTTTCTTTTAAATCTATGCAGGGTGACTTCCAAGCACCAGACCTAAAAAACAGTATCTTTACAACTGCCGGCCGTAATTCAGCGTGATAAAGTAACTATGTTTTGGTTTTAAACCTGAGAGCATGTAAAGTTACGGCAGACACAAGCTGGGTGAGGAGCAGCCGGGTAGGAGCTGGTGTCCCACAGACTGGGCAGATGCCATGGGGCTCTGGGGCCAGCATCGGGACATAGGCCACTGGGATTCAGCTCTGCAGCTGCTTAGAGGCCGGGACCCTCACAGCATCATCTGAGACCACCTGTGTCTCCACGTCTTTCTCTCTCTTTCAGATCCTCTCTCTTTTCAGGTGCCTTTCCTTGATTAATTTGTATTTTAAATGAAAGCAGTTTGAAATAGTGCCCCAGACAGCATGTAGTGCCCTTCAATTCATATCCGCACTCCTCAAAACAGAAGATTAAAAATAAGTTTCTGGCTTCTGCATTTAAATGGAAACCTTTAGTAATCAAAACTAGCTCACCATCAACTTCCCGGCTTGAAACGTCCATTTCTCCTGCTGATGTAAGAGAGAGAGTTAGTTATTTCCACTGGCTTTCAACTGACCCTTAGGCAGAGGGGAAGAATAGGTTCCCTGTTATTTATTTGGGTGTTTTGGGCAATTTGCTGTATATAAAAGCTCTAAGTATGGCAGCAGCTGTACTGCCCCGAAGAAGGAGGTTAATAATGTAGATTTAAATGGTGTTTAGAAAGAGCAAAATCTCAGAGACATCAACAGAGTTCAAGTGTAATTCAGAGTCTATGAACCAGCAGTGTTTAGGGAAGTTCAATTTGCCTTTGGTTTTTTGGGGACAGCCTAATGCGCCAAGTGCCTTCATGTCCACCCAGGGGCACATTTGGCTAGGGGCCATGTGCAGGCCTCCTGCCCAGCAGTGGGTCAGAAGCGGCCGTTCTGGATGTGTGGTTTGAGAACCTACCATTTGGTGCCTTGCTGGAGTCTTATAATAGGCAGCGTCACCTCCACACCTCTTAAAAGTCTTTTTAAAAATAGTCCCTCTAGCAGGAGGCTTATTTGGGATACAGTGCTTTACACCTCTGTATTTTCAGATTATTGGGGGATGCTTTTTATATATGTGGTTTTACCCTCAGCTCCTTGGTTCCCTGCTATGCAGCTGTGGGTTGGAGACCCAGCTTTGGGAGTCACTAGGGGGATGGGGAGGCCAGATATTTGGGGTGGTGCTTTGGGGAGGAAAATAATGATAATAATAATAATGAATATAAACTAACAATATTAGGAGCAACCATTTATGACATTATTTCTTTGTGTTAGGAATTGTACCAGAAGGTTGATATTATTTGAATTATTTAGTACTGTTAAGATGCTGGCAAGGTTGCCGTGACTGCCTCCGCCTGACAGGTGAGGAAGCAGTCTCAGACAGGTTTAAAAATTCTCTCAGAATCATACTGTTGATAGCCAAGGGGAACAAGAGGCAAAATCGTGCTCTCTCCAGGATCCCTCATTCACAGAGCTCCCCAGCACAAGTCAGTTCAAACCATTTCTGGACAGACACAGTACCCTGGATAGACCTGTTTCCTGTTCTGGCGCTTTTATGCCATGTAGGCATGCCAGGGACTCTGTGTTGGTGAATGGCACGGACTTTGGGGGCTGAGGGTGAGGGCTGGAGGCATGGAGGCTGAGAAAGACCTCCTGACCTATTCATCCCTGTCTCAGGACATCCTTGATTAAAAAAAATGGGGTCGGGCCGGGCGCGGTGGCTCAAGCCTGTAATCCCAGCACTTTGGGAGGCCGAGGCGGGTGGATCACAAGGTCAAGAGATTGAGACTATCCAGGTCAACATGGTGAAACCCCGTCTCTACTAAAAATACAAAAAATTAGCTGGGCATGATGGCGCGTGCCTGTAATCCCAGCTACTCAGGAGGCTGAGGCAGGAGAATTGCCTGAACCCAGGAGGCGGAGGTTGAGGTGAGCCGAGATCGCGCCATTGCACTCCAGCCTGGGTGACAAGAGCAAAACTCCGTCTCAAAAAAAAAAAAAAAAAAAAAAAAAATGGGGTCGGGTGCAGTGGCTCATGCCTGTAATCCCAGCACTTTGGGAGGCTGAGGTGGGTGGATCATGAGGTCAGGAGATCAAGACCATCCTGGCTAACATGGTGAAATCCCATCTCTACTAAAAATACAAAAAATGAGGCAGGTGTGGTGGCACATACCTGTAGTCCCAGCTACTCGGGAGGCTGAGGCAGGAGAATCGTTCTGAACCCAGGAGGCAGAGGTTACAGTGAGCCGAGGTTGCGTCACTGCACTCCAGCCTGGGTGATGGAGCGAGACTCCGTCTCAAAAAAAAAAAGTAGCTGCACCATAGAATTGGAAGGGTGGAAGTGGCTAAAATATTTTAAGATGATTTTTTCCGCATATATGGGCAAGAGGTTATATTGCAAATTCAATGCTAATCACAGTTATTTATCAAGAAAAAAATATCCATGTAGAAGGGCAGAACATTTGGTTCCCAAAAAAATGCCTTCTTGGTTCTGCTGCTGGCGGAGTCTGTCTCTACGGAAGGAAGCTGGGCGGGAGACAGCTCCGGCCAGAGCATGGGGACGATAAATAACTCACAGGTGTCAGACACACACAAGAATTACGCGTGTCTGACCTATGAGGGGATAAATCCCACGTCTCTGCTGATGGCCAGAGGATGCATCTTTAAGTGTCATAAAAATTTAGCATTTTTCCCCTTCCTAATTGTCTTCTATAATTTTGCCAGATTTATTAAAATAAGATTTTCTGGGGGTTATTTTTTTCTTTTCACTGGTAGAATGTGCTCTTTAGTATCATTTTACATAATTTAATACAATTTGTTCCATCCATTGATTTTCATGGGGATACAAGCTGTTCGTTTGTGAGAAAGCTGGCATCGGCCAGAGTGCTGGCAAGACGGTACCTCGAGGAGCTCATTCTGGTTGCAAAGTTCGGTGGGGGCTTCGGCCATTTTTAGGGCAGGTTTAGTGGCTCAGGGGCCTGGGAGGCCTCCTCTCCCACTGCCCCTCCTTGAAGATCCAGGAAGGAGACTGTCTGCTGCCCCGATGGGCTCAGGGGCATCGTGGGCCCCAGCACAACGCGAGGAGGCTCTCCCCCAATGTGCAGTCTGATGGAGAAACACAGGTGTTTCTTAATTACTCGTGCAGAAGGGAAGGGGATGCCGGGCGGATGTGCGGCAATGGTGACTGCGCCAGAGAGGGAGCCTGGCCAGCGACAGCCTGCTCCCCCCACGGCCCCCACCCCGGCCAGCTCGGTGCTGCAGTGGGGAAGCCCTCACCTCCAGGCTGCCCTCCCCTCCTTCCCAGCTTTTCTTTATTCAATTGACTAAAGAAAATTGGGGTGGCGGATATTTTAGGAATTTGGCAAATTCCTCCTTTGCTCCCTCTTCTCTCTCCTGCTGCCTTGTGAAGAAGGATGTGTTTACTTCCCTTCTGCCATGATCGTTAAGTTTGGGGTTGTGGATATTGTAGGAATTAGCCAAATCTCTGAAATGTGGAGGAGAGGCAGAATGATGGCACTGGCAGTAAAGCAGGGAGTACTGGTCCCTGGAGGGTGGAGGTTCAGTGCCTCCTTTCATCTTGACGGGACTCCTTTCTGAGCTTGGGAGCTGAAAGGTGTCTCTTTGTTTCTCTGCTATCTGCCTCCTTGTGGGTCTGTTTCTGGAAGTAGATAGATGGTTAGGTCCCAGGGGAGGACGTAAAACTTCTAGGTTGGCTGGGTGACGTAGCTTACCCCTGTCATCACAACACTTTGAGAAGCCAAGGCGGGAGGATCACTTGAGGTCAGGAGTTTGGAAACAGCCTGGGCAATGTAGGAAAACCCCATCTCTTAAAAAAATAAGAAAATAGGTAGGTGTGGTGGTACACATCTGTAAATCCCAGCTACTTAGGAGGCTGAATGAGGAGGATCACTTGAGCCCAAAAGTTTGAGGCTGCATTGAGCCATGGTCATGACATTGCACACTCCAGCCTGGGCAACAGAGTGAGACCCTGTCTCTCCAAAAAAAAAAAAAAAAAAAAAAAAATAGCCAGGCACAGTGGCTCACACATGTAATCCCAGCACTTTGGGAGGCCGAGGCAGGGGGATCACAAAGTCAGGAGTTCGAGACCAGACTGGCCAACACAGTGAAACCCCGTCTCTGCTAAAAATACAAAAATTAGCCTGACATGGTGATGTATCTGTAATCCCAGCTACTTAGGAGGCTGAGGCAGGAGAATCACTTGAACCCTTGCAGTGAGCTGATATTGTGCCACTGCACTCCAGTCTGGGTGACAGAGGGAGACTCTGTCACAAAAAAAAAAAAAAAAAAAAGAAGCTGTCTATGCTGGAGCTGGAATCTGCAAGAATTGGGTTCCAGCCCTGCCTCCATCGTGCTGTGTGACCTTGGAAGGTTGTTTTACCTCTCTGGACTATGGCTCCCTTTTAAATAATGACATTCAAGTTCTCTGTACAGGTGAGAAAGCATCCACAGCCCTTTGGGCTCTCAGACTGTATGAAGCTCTGAGCTGTAGAAGATAGAGACCAGGGAGGTATTTTCCTCTTTTGCCCTTCCCCTGACTGTGTCCTGCCTCTAGGGGTGGCTTGAGATGGGTGGAGGACCAGTGAGGAGAGGTGAAGTTGGGAGCAGTACCTCTCAGCTCAGCTCTGACTCTGTGGGCGTGGCTTGCAGGAGTGGCTCAGCACCAATGGGATGCACATCCTCCCCAGGCTGGGCAGCTTGGGCCATGTGGTCAGGGGGAGTGCACGTGCTCCTCGCTTTGCTGCTCCTTCTCTGAGTGTCCACCACACCTCGACCCAGAACTGGTGTACCCCTGGCCTGCCCCTGCTTCCCACAGGGAGGGCCTGGAAACTGTGGCTGTCATGTCACACGGACAGACAGGGATGCAGCCCCCTCCCGGGTGGCAGGCTCTCCGCACGAGGGTGCCTCAGACAGTGATGAATCATCTCCCCACCAGCACCCCTGGGGGAACGCTAAGTAGGCAAAATGAAATGATCCGAGCTGGCCGTTTGCCAGTGCAGCAGGGCTAATCCTTGCCTTTGTGGGAGAGCCTGGGGCCAGAGGGTCTGCCACCAGTCTCAGGCGCCTGCTGCGGTGCTGGCCCTGTGGCCTTGCCACCATCCCAGGCCTCCTGCTTGCCCCTTCAACTCCCTGTACGTTCCAACGTGCAGACAGCCCTGCACTGAGGACTGAGAACATAGCGCAGCATGCTGCAGAGCTCAGCTCATCCAGGAGTCACTTTTAAAGCACCTACCGAATGCCCACACCTGTGTGGGAGAGGAGACGGGGCCCTCTGCAGCTGCTGTGTATGGGGCTTAGATTTTGTGTGGTATAGCAGGGCACCAGGTATGGAGAGCGGTTATCACTGAAGGATTGCTCAGTGCCAAGTACTCAGCCAAATGCTAGACAATTGCCTTTTGTTTATTTTATTTTGCTTTTTTGAGACAGGGTCTTACTCTGTCTCCCAGGCTGGAGTGCAGTGGCATGATCACGGCTCACTGCAAGCTCCACCTCCTCCTACCTCAGACTGCTAAGTAGCTGGGACCACAGGTGGGTGCCACCATGCCTTTCTAATTTTTTGTATTTTTTGTAGACGGGGTTTCACCATGTTGCCCAGGCTGATCTCCAACTCCCCCAAATTGCTGGGATTACAGGCATGAACCATCACACCTGGCTTGATGATTGCCTTTTACATTCTTGCAACAGTAACAATGACGTAGATGTCCTTATTATGTCGTTTTATAAAAGAAGTGGCGAGGCTCAGAGAGGTCAAGTGACTTGCCCAAGGTTGCAGAGCTGGTGAATGCAGAACCCGCCTTGTGCTGGCCTGCCTGCTGGCCGTAGTAAAGGGGTGCCATGACCTGTCCCCGAGTCCTCATAGGCTTTGGCACTGTTTTTGGGTCTGGAATCAGCCTGGAATTTCTCTCTGCTCCTCTGTGCCATTTCTCAACCAGTGTCCCCACACCTGGCACTCATTCCATTCCCTCCTTGGGGCTGGGCAGGGGAAATACCAAGGGCAAGGGGACTGTGGGTATTTCCCGCACAGCAATTCACAGTGATACAGGCACAATGGTCCCTGTTCAGCCAGAGCCAGGTCATCTGAGTAACTCCATGCTATACAAAACCACCAGGAGAGAACACCCGTTAGTGGGCAGCTCCACCCCTTGTTTCTGCCAGGGAGGGCACTGGGCACAGCTCAGCCCTGACTTTGAGAATGTGTGAACTTAAAAAACAGATACTCTCCAGGGAAGAGAGGGTCATTCTCTTTACAAAAGTTAATCTGCAGAATGTGAGTGACAGGGTGGGCCTGAGTGCACCAGGGGCTACAGCTGGTGCCTTGCTGGGCTGGGCAGGCAGGAGAGGTTGACTCAGGGCGTTCTTTATCTATTCATTCTCTCATTTGCTCATTTATTTATTGAACAATATTTACTGAGCAACGAGAATATCTTAGGCACGTTCTAGTAGGTCGGTGCAAAAGTAATTGCGGGTAATTGCAAAAGTAATTACACCCACCTAATAGATTTGGAAGGCAAGATCCATCAGTAAATAAAGCAACTCAATCTGCCTTCTCCAGGAAGTAGTGTGTGTGTGTATGTACCTGCATGTGTTGTGTGTGCACATGTCCTGCATTTGCATGGCTGTGTGTGCCTAGGCATGCAAAAGCATGGATTTCCTGGAAGAGAAAGGAAACCCCGAGCGGGAATGAGAGCAGGGCTGGGCCTCCATTTCAGCCCTGGCCCACAGACCCTGCCAGCAGCTTCTGCTGAGAGGGGAGCTTTGAAAAATCCTCTGTTCTCCAGAAAGCCCTCCTTGGCACAGCCGACCTCCCTTCTGCCTGCTCTTTTTATCTTAGGGGCTGCGTCTGCTTCCCAGGCTCACATTAGGTCACTGTCAGGACTCACTGCTGGGCCAAGGTCAGCAGAAGCACCCACCCAGGGCTTCAGGTGAGGCCGAGCTGGCGCCACGGGGAGGCTCCCTTTTATTGCTCACCCAGCCACTTGCTGAAAAATTAATTTGCACGTGAATCACATTTATTGAGTCCTTCTGGATCAGATAACAGATGCAGACCAGCCTGTTCTGCAAGGCCATCCAGAGAAGAAATCCTAAAACATTCAGTGGACAAAGGGATGCCTGCTGGCTGAGGCTTGCTCCTAGATGGAGCCCCTCCCTGGAGGTGTGCTTGTGTGTATTTGGAAGGCTCCCCTGGCATCAGAGGTTCTGGGCTCCATCCTGCAAGGGCTCCTGGAGTGGAGGCTGGGCCATGCAGCCGGGCACTCCTGACCGGCTCTCTGGATTGGTTCTCCTGTAGCCCCTCGGAAGCAACCAGGAGCTGGCCCTCCCCTCCCTGGCCATCTGCTTGAAGCATCTGGTGATCAGGTGCAAGCCCCACACCGGAGCATTCAAGCTGAAATGTGCAGTCACCTTGCCACCCACGCTCGCTTTTGTTACGCGGCCAGGCTGCCCCTCTTTGTGTTGGGGAGAACAGTTTGAAGATGGAAATCCGACTGCTGGTGCAGGGAATTCACCATGGCTGAGCCGAGATCCTGCAGGCAAAGAGGTTGGCCAGGTCTCCAGACCCGGCTGTCCCCTCCCACCAGGGTTCATGGACAAGTCTTCAGCAAACGGGTGGGCTTTCCAGAGCAGGGAGAAGATTGCTCATGAATGTCCTCTTTACCCCACTGGGTCGAGCAGGTCTCAGATATTTGGACATAGAGGAGAAATGCTTATTAGTTTCATGCTCCACCATTATCTAATAAGGAAAGGGTGGGTCACTCCCAATGCTAGCGTAGAGTGATCCATGGCTCTTCAAGGGGTGGTTCCCGGGGCCAGCAGTGAGGAGGGATTGGGAGTAGGCTGGGGACCTGCTCCCGAGGCCGACTGCTTCTGTGCTAACTCAAGTGTCTTGGAGGGCAACGTGGGTGTCTGTATTGTTGAAAACATCCTGTTCTTCAGCTTTAATAAGTACCCATCAGAGAGCACTCGAGGATTAATATGGGGGAGTTTTCATCACCAGACAGTCCATTTCATTTTCTGAGCCACTGACGACTCAACTGAGAGCTGTGGACTCACTGCACCAAGAGCTGCTTTCGCCTGATTTTCAGTCTGGTAAAACACAGCCCCTGGGGCTGCCTCCCCAAACCACTATAGGCTTGTCCTCATGGCTGCCAGAGCCCAGAGGCACTGCATTTAGAGTTCTAGCAGGGGTTCAAGGTGATGGTCTTCTCACAAAGGAGAGAATTGGGCTCCTGCTTGAAACTATTAACTGTGAGTAATAGTTAACTGGAAGCAGCCTGTTTTTATTTGGGTTTTAGTAGCTCTGCGTGATCTTAAAGATGAAAGTGATGTCCTACTATGTGCTGGGGATGCGTTTTCTGTTCTTTTTTCTACAATAGCCGTGGGCATTACTCTAGAATGTTGTTATATGAAAAAACGCCAAGAAACAAGTCTGTAAAAACCAGAAGTCCAGCTGGGTGAGGTCGCTCACACCTGTAATCCAGACATTTTGGGAGGCCGAGGTGGGTGGATCACCTGAGGTCAGGAGTTCAAGACCAGTCTGACCAACATGGCGAAAACCCGTCTCTACTAAAAATACAAAAAAAAAATTAGCTGGGCATGGTGGTGCACACCTGTAGTCCCAGCTACTCAGGAGGCTGAGGCAGGAGAATTGCTTGAACCCAGGAGGCGGAGGTTGAGGTGAGCTGAGATCACACCATTGCACTCCAGTCTGGGTAACAAGAGCGAAACTCCGTCTCAAAAAAAAAAAAAATTATCTGGGCGTGGTGGCATGCACCTGTAATCCCAACTACTCGGGAGGCTGAGGCAGGAAAATCACTTGAACCTGGGAAGCCGAGGTTGCAGTGAGCTGAGATCACGCCATTGCACTCCAGCTTGGGTAACAGAGTGAGACTCCATCTTAAAAAAAAACTAAAAAACATAAAAAAAAAAGTACCTATGCAACAATCCTGCATGATCTGCACATGAACCCAGACCCTAAAATATAATAATAATAACAATAAAGAAAACCATAGGAAAGAGAAAATATAAAAAAAATAAAAACACACAAAAAACAAACCAAACGAAAATGAACAAAAGAAACAGAAATCCTGCCTACGCCCCAGTCTCTGCCGCCACCTCTCCTAGTGTAAATTGTGACAAGCAGTTTGATGTTGCTAAAATCACTGATGGCTGAAATTAGTGAGAGATTTTGTTCTTGTGAGACACAGAAAACAGAAGTCAAAATTCCTGACTGACTCCATCAGTTCGTCTTAATCCCAAGTATCCTCTTGAGATGATCAGGAAGATTGAATTCATGGGTATGGACAGTTAAACAGTGGAGAGAGGAGGAAGAGGGCTGCGGATTACAGATTTCTAGGTGGTCCGTGACATGCCTGGCTGTGAGCGTATTACCAGCGAAGCCCTTTTCGATAAGGTGATCAAAGAGGAAGATAGGTATCTTACTTTAAAATTTTTGGAAACTCTCAACATTCCGTAATTGATCCACTTCCTTAGCAGAAAAATGTACAGCCGCCAAAAGTCTTCAACCTTAGATACTGGAATGAAAGCTAAGGTTGTTTATAGGTATGGAAGAAGCTGATTGTGGTATCAGATAGAATCTAGCTACCAAATGCTTCCATAAGAATAGATAACTCAGTATGTTGCTATTCAATTGTATGTATTCTTATTTTTATTATGCACTGACAAATTCTGGTTGTATATAATTATGGGGTACAAAGAGGAGTTATGATTTTAAATACAACTTGGGAAGATGAATTAAGCTGGTTAACATATCCCGTCACCTTAAATATTTAACTTATTTAACTTTTAAAAATAAGAACATAAGTAATTTACTCTCTGGTGATATTGAAGTGTAACAAACTCAACTATTAGCTATATTCACCATACCATGCAACTGATCTAAATGAAAATTCAAAGGCGTTCCTCCCATTGAACTGAGGCTTCAGCTTCTGGTAACCACCATTCTGCTCTCTGCTTCTATGAGTTCAATTGATCCAGAGCCCACATTTAAGTGAAAACACCAGTATTTGTCTTTCTGTGTTTGGCACATTTCACTTCATTTAATGTTCTCCAGTTCCATCCAGATTGTCACAAATAGCATTAGATTTTTATTTTATCTGATTTTTAAAATTTTTTAATCTTTTTGTAGAGATGGGGGTCTCACTATGTTTCCCAGGCTGGTCTTGAACTCCTAGGCTAAAGCAGTCCTCCCGCCTTGGCCTCCCAAAATGCTGGGATTACAGGCACGAGCCATCACACCTGGCCAATATTAGATTTTAAACACCCCCTAAGGATCTTTAATTTTAAAGATGTCATCTTTTTCTTTTAATCAGCACACGAGTGCAGCAAGTGGTGCGCTTTCCCTTGTGAAACATTGCCTGTACTAAGCATGTGCCTGACGTGACACTGCCCCTGCCCCCACCCTGGTTGTATCCCCTTCTCAGGAGCTCAGGCTGCAGGAAGGTCGCTTCCATTGCATCCCCGTGCTAGCTGAGCAGGCCATCCCTCCTGGCGTTAAAGACCCAAATGTCTTTCTCTCTCGCCTCTTGGTGGAGCATGAAGACAAGGTCCCATTGGCTTAAGGCACGGTGCTGGCTTTCTCTGATGGTTGTGCCGTAAGTTAGCAGGATAAGTTTGACAGTAATTTAATTTTCATTGACAAACGCTGTCATAATATTGAGAACAAAGTGATATATTGTATCAACAGTAGTGGTCGACGCTCAGCCAGTCATATGGACTGGGCGAGCACCATATGGTTCTTCTAAGCTCGACTTGGAAAGCTCTGGCTAAGAACTTGACAAGCTTAAGATACCAGTCAGGAAAAATGATTACCCTTGAGAGGTTCCTGCCATGCCTCCAGTCTCTGAATTTCCTAGGGAAAGGAGGGGGTGCTTCCTGGGTGCCAGCCAGGGTCCACCACACCCCGGGGTTGGAGCAGTCCCTCAAGGGCACCTCGGAAGGAGTGTGTCCCCCACACACTGGGGCCAGCCACAGCCAAGCAGATCCTCTGCTGACAGCCAGCATAATCGAAAGTCCTGAGATGATAAAACACCATTGATTTCCTGTTGGTTTGTGTTTGTTCCTGGCTGTGGTCCTCTCCACTTAATGCCGGTGAATGTTGCATCCACGCGTGTGAATGAGGACTGAAGTCTGGCCCACGTTACAAACTCACACAATCCAACCAGAAAAGGAGACAGGAGTGCAGCTCGTTATAACTGCAGCTCCAGACCCCCTTCTGGGCCAATCAGAGCCAGACCCGTGAGTCGATTACGTGTCAGTCTTTGTGTGCCTGGGTGCATGTGTGTCTGACTAAACTCTTGGCCAAAAGCTCAGCTAGACGATTTGACCAAAAGTGTCACCACTGTCAAAAGCAGTCTCCATTTGCTCTGTTTTCCTAACACTGAGCTTATTTTAATTCTGGTTACTGTACATAGAAAAAAAGCAACCAATGAGCAAAGTTACAAACAGTCTGAGAGAGAAGAAAGCTGTATGTGTGTGTGTGCGCGTGTGTATGTGCATGCCACACACGCACATGTTTAGGGACACACCATATCCCCATGCACATTCGGCTGGTGTCCTTGTCTGGCTTGCCAAACATTCGGGGACCTTCCGTTCTCTGAAGGATTCCCATTCCAAACAACACTAAGTAAAGAAACAGGCATATAGCGTGGATTGGAGATGGTGCAGCGTTGGCACGGCCCTTCTGCCATGGTGAACAGGTAGCTGGGAAAGATGACAGTCCAAATCCTGCCCTTTTTGGAGTTTATCATTTATTTGGATTTTGTGGTTGGTGCTTTGCGTTTATTATTATCTTCACAAAGAGAGGGAGAGTGTGCAGTTCGCAGAACTGGGCACTGGTACAGCTGCTCTCCAAGATGGCTCCCTGCCTGAGCCAGGGCTGTCCTTCTTTGCAAGGCACTCTCTTGTCCCACCCTGCGTGGATCCTGGGTTCCCAGGCACTCTGGCCAGGAGCAAGGGGTGCCTGCAAGGTGCAGGGGGGAACATCTAAGTGCAGGTGGTTCTCTGGAGGCCCCAAGAGCTCCTGGGTATGTCTGGAGGTGTCCTTGGTCTTGAAAGAGAGTGTTGACTTGAAAAAGCAGGGCAGATTGGAGGAGCAGCTGCCCTCCTTGTGGATGGCATCCGTTGGTGGCTGTGTAAAGAGGAGTTCCGGACTGCCTCCCATTACCATTTCATTACGCGACAGCAGACCCATACACAGATCCATACGCTGCCTCTTGGATGGGGTTTCCGAACACAGCAGGACACTGCAGAGAGCGCTTACCTCCTCTCCTGCCTGCTGGAAACCCAGCTCCCTGCCATGTGGCACTTTCTGAGCTATGGCTGCAGGCTCTCCCTGGGTATCCCAGGTGATGGGTGCCCGCAGAGAATGGTCCGCTGGAGTGCTGTGCAAGGTGCCAGTGGCTGCAACATTTTCCTGAAGAGTCTCTGGAGAGAATGTGTCAGAAAAACACCCAGCTAAATCATGTTTTCTCACCCAGGTACCCCTGGGAATTGGAATATTTCTTGGTAGGTCCCCAGGGTGGGATGACACCCACTTCACAATGGTGGCCAGCCATGAAAAATGGTGACCACTGAAATGAAGCTGGCTTTTCTTATCTGGACCTGACTCACTAGCATTTTAATGATGAGAGAAATGAGATAAGCGGGTCCTATACAGACAGGGAAGATGAGAGGGTCTTTGGCCCTATCTGCTGATTCCACCATGGGTGATTATCTCCCCCATGGCAGTGTGGTGGAAGGGATTGGGGACCAGATGCCTGTCCTGGCTCCATCGTGGCTGAGCAAAGAATCCCATCCTCATGAGGCTCCTATCTCTTCATAGATAAAAGGACAGTATTGCTTGTGAAAAAATGATGATTCCCTCTATTCTTCATGTAAGAAACTCCCTCCTTCCTTTCTGGGGATGTATCGTCTTTATGTTTAAAGAGAAAAGTCCACAGGGTGGAAGCACAAAAACTTACTCTTTCTCTCTGTTTAAACCCATTTCGTGATACTGCATTTCCACCACCCATTTCGGGTGAAATATAGGTGAGGTCCCACAACGCTTTTGGTCACATTGGAATAACGCAGGTCTTTATGTGCCTTTAAGTCATAGAAGAGCCTCATTTTGGTCATGGAAGCTTATGTTTCAATGCCTTACTCCTAACTCCAAGCTCAATTTAGAGTAGAATCATCTTCTGGAGCTGTCTTCAGCCTGCTGCAGGCCTCGGGATGGGGGCAGGCCTTGACTTCCCTTGTCCCCAGTCTCGTATTTTCTCTTCTCCTACACGTTCTGGCCACCCTGGATTTGAACAGGGCCTGCAGAAGGTGTCAGGGCTGGAAACACAGTCATGGCAGTTGTTTTTTTCTCCTGGGCTGAATGTTTTCTGGAGTTCTTGGGGGCTCTCCCAAGTCTCCAGGATTCTGTCACCTACAGTTTGGGCATGTGGCCTCTGGCTGGCTGCTGGCTGCTAGCCCTTCAGCAGTGAATATCCAGTCTCTTCCAGTTGAGCTATTTCATCCTTTTAGGCAGCCTCGTGGGCAAAGTCCTTGACAGAATTTTTATGCAGAGGGTCCTTCCACAGTGACCCACATCTGGACCTTGGGAAATACACTTCATATCTTCCAACAAACTGAAACTGGAACTGTTTCCCATACAGACCTTCTCTCAACCCACCATAAGAACAGCCTCTAGCCTTTCCACTTTTGCTTAGCTGGGCTTCATGGCCCACTGACACCAAGGGACATGGAACAGGTTCTCTTTGAGGGTCCATCAACTGGGATTGAAGTGAAGGAAGCAACCTCTGTCCATTCTGCATGGAAGGAGGGCTGGTGAGAACATCACACCCACCAACTCCTTCCAAAGAATTCCTCTATTTTGCAACTCTCTGCCTTTTCAAATTCAATCCTTCTATAGCCTCAAATTGGGTCTCCGCATGAGGTTGAAGATACTTCTTGACCAGTCCTGGCTCTCAGTTTGGATAAAGCAAGCATTGATCCTTTTTGACGTGTGGTTTGGAGTTTCCATCCAAAGAGTAACAAAAACACATATTTTAGCATCCTGCTACCCTTGACAATCAGGTAGCTCTTCTTCCAATCCAAATCCAGTTCTTTTTCTAGCACATCAGTCCTCTTTTCTCTTTTGAGATACTTGGTGAGAGCAGAGTTTATTGGTTTTGCACTTACAATAGCCCTTCTGGTACCTAAAAATTGATTGAGCTAGTTGCTTCTCACCTTGCTTTTCTGAGAAAGACTGTGCCCTTTTTTTTATAGCAAGAGTTAGACAAAGGTAGCAAGGTATTTTGAGGGTTTTTTGCAAGGCTGGTGTTATGTAGACAAAATAGATTGACTCCGTAACTTTGCCTTTTGCTCTGCTGTTGGGTGTTTGTGACATCAGAGCACAATCTAAGCATCCCTGTGGCTTCCTCATGGCCCACCCAGAAGTAGTCCATGCAAACCCTGAAAACTCTTTCCTGAATGTTCCCGTCTGCGTCAGACAACCTGGTATCAGCTTCAGGACTGTTGTCTTGTCACTACTTCTGGTCTCTGGGGAATACTAAGGTCAATCTTGATGAAAAGCCAGAAAACCAGGGGTCCTTCTGAACCCCGACCTCTGTTCCATTTGAGCATATCTCTTCTATCAGTCATGAGGACTTGAGGGTCTTAACATCTCACACTGCTGTGTTAGTCTGTTCTAGAATTGCTATAAATACCTGAAACTGGGTAATTCTTAAATGAAAGAGGTTTAATTGGCTCATTAGTCCTGTAGGCTGTACAGGGAGCATGATGCTGGCGTCTGCTCAGCTTCTGGGGAGGCCTCGAGAAACTGACAATTGTGGTGGAAGGTGAAGTGGGAGCCAGCACTTCACGTGGCCCGAGTGGAGGAAGAGTGAGAGGGGGAAAGCGCTATATGCCTTTTTTTTTTTTTGAGATGGAGTTTCGCTGTTGTTACCCAGACTGGAGTGCAATGGCACCATCTCGGCTCACCACAACCTCTGCCTTCTGGGTTCAAAGAATTCTCCTGCCTCAGCCTCCCGAGTAGCTGGGACTACAGGCGCGGACCACCATGCCCAGCTAATTTTTGTATTTTTAGTAGAGACAGGGTTTCACCTTGTTGACCAGGATGGTCTTGATCTCTTGACATCGTGATCCACCCGCCTTGGCCTCCCAAAGTGCTGGGATTATAGGCGTGAGCCACCGCGTCCAGCCTATATGCTTTTAAACAACCAGATCTCCAGAGAACTCACTCACTATCACAAGAACATTACCAAGGAGGGTAGCGCAAAAAACTATTCATGACACATCTTCCCCCTTGATCCAGTCGCTTCCACCAGGCCCCATCTCCAACATTTTACAACTCTCTACCTCAGATTTGGGCGGGGACACAGATATAAACCATATCAACTGTTTAGTCCTCTGACTCACTGGAGAGAATGTGTCTGGGCTTCTGATGGGATTTAAGGTAGTCATGGGCCAGATTAGCACAAGAGCAAAACTTTATATATTTTTGCAGTCAAGAATGGGACACACTGTGGTGCTAAGCAAATGGGATCTTCTTCCAGTTTACTCGTTCTTGAAGTGTTTCAAAGCTATCTAGCTTTTAATTTCACATAGTGTACTCTTAGTTTCACCATTTTTCAGTTGACTTATTTTAGAGATTCCAATTTTCTACCTAAACTCCTTGTCATCTATGTTCTTAAGTATATCAGGTATAGTTACAAAGTCTGTAACTGTAGAACTCAGTATTTGGATCTTCCGTGGCCTGATGACCTTCGCTGTTGCCTGATTTTCTCTATGTTTTTTACTCATTCGGTCTTCTTTCTGGGTGTGCCTGGTAATTTTTATCAAATGTCAGACGTGGTGTAAACACATTTTGGAGATACTCTTTGGCTCTATATGAGAACTGCCACACAGGAATATAACATAAACCACACGTCACTTAAATTTTGTAGTAGCAATGTGAAATAAGCAAGAATTACTAGTTAATTATTTTTAATAACATGTTTTGTTGTATTTAATCTGGTATACCCAAAGTACCATCATTTGAGAAGGTAATCAATATAAAGAGCATTAATTGGACATTTTACACGTCTTTTTTGTACGGAGTCTTGGAAATCCAAGTATTTTACCCTCACAGTGCTTCTTAATTCTGACAGAGCCTCATCACAAGTGCCCAGGAGCCACATGCGGCCCTCAGCTACCCTGCTGGACAGCACAGCATTAGACGGTGCTATCTTCCTCTAGGGAGGATTTACTTCTGTTCCCAGAGGCCACTGGGCTTTGGGTAGTCACCTTAAGTCAATCAGAAATTGAGCAGATTTTAATAATTTATTTCTTTTTTATTTTTATTTATTTATTTGTTGTTATTTTTTTTGAGACAGAGTTTCGCTCTTGTTACCCAGGCTGGAGTGCAATGGCGCGATCTCGGCTCACTGCAACCTCCGCCTACTGGGTTCAGGCAATTCTCCTGCCTCAGCCTCCTGAGTAGCTAGGATTACAGGCACGCGCCACCATGCCCAGCTCATTTTTGTATTTTTAGTAGAGACAGGGTTTCACCATGTTGACCAGGATGGTCTCGATCTCTTGACCTCGTGATCCACCCCCCTCAGCCTCCCAAAGTGCTGGGATTATAGGCGTGAGCCACCGTGCCCGGCCTTATTTATTTTTGAGAAGCTGTCTCATCCTGTCATCCAGGCTGGAGTGCAATGGCATGATCTCCGCTCACTGCAACCTCCATCTCCCAGGTTCAAACGATTCTTCTGCCTCAGCTTCCCGAGTAGCTGGGATTACAGGCACCTGCTACCACGCCCAGCTAATTTTTGTATTTTTAGTAGAGACGGGGTTTTACCATGTTGGCCAGGCTGGTCTTGAACTCCTGACCTCGTAATTTGCCTGCTTCAGCCTCCCAAACTGCTGGGATTACGGCATGAGCCACTGTGTCCAGTCTTAAGGATTTATTTCTTACCTGTTCTTATGCCTAACTGTACCCCTTTAGGGATAAAAGATGAATGCGTGGGGTGCTTAACAGGAAACTTTTGCCTTACCAGGCCCTGTATTCTGGTGTTTATCTTATTGGTTCCTTGGACTATCGAAGTCTCTGCTTTGCTTCTTAGCATCTCGTTGGCTGCCATTTGTAAGTTCATAACTATCTCAAGGGGCAAAGCAAAGTCCAAAGCATTCTGTGCTCCTTCCTTTTCAGAATCTTGACCTGTCAAGTCCTGGCTCCTTTGATCGCTCTATTACACCTTAAAATTATTTATATACACACATACTGGCCAGGTGCTATGGCTCATGCCTGTAATCCCAGCACTTTGGGAGGGCAACGTGGGCAGGTCACTTGAAGTCGGGAGTTTGAGACCAGCCTGGCCTACATGGTGAAACCCCATCCCTACCAAAAAATACAAAAATCAGCTGGCTGTGATGGCATGTGCCTGTAGTCCCAGCTACTTGAGAGACTGAGGTGGGAGGATCACTTGAATCTGGGAGACGGAAGTTGCAGTGAGCCAAGATGATGCCACTGCACTCCAGCCTGGGTGACAGAGTGAGATCCTGTCTCAAGAAAAAAAAAAAATTGTTTATATACATGCATACATACACCACTATTTTTTTCATGCAGCTTTTCTAGTTGTGCTCAGTAAGACAGTTGATTTGGTACAAGCCTTTTTACCATAGCCAGAAGTACAAGTAAAGTAACGTCTTAAATAACTAAAACCAGATTTTCCTCTTCTGTTTGGCAATCAGCACGGTTTCAGCCTTTGAGAGAAAACTTATTTCTTTACTTCTGACTCAGCACACCAAAATCTCTGGGGACAAAGATTATCTGTCCAGTTTTAAGGACTGGCAAATTGAGGCATCATAAGATTGTGCCTTAGAAGAGTCAAGGCCAAGATCCTCAGGCTTCTCACTGCACAGTCCTACCAGGCTGCAAGGCAGGGAGGTTTGCTGACCTGGTATTGGCACTGGTATAGCTCCTGAAGGAGGCACAGACACTCCTTATAGGAACATGAAGAAATGGTAGCAGTGGCCATCATTCCGGGCAAGCTTACGGTTTCACAGAGATCAGAGGCATATTCAAAGGACACTCATTTCTTTTCTTTTCTTTTTTTTTGAGACAGAGTCTCACTCTGTTGCCAGGTGCCATGCTGTAGTGCAGTAGTGCGATCTTGGCTTACTGTAACTTCTGCCTCCTGGGTTCAAGCAATTCTCCTGCCTCAGCCTCCCAAGTAGCTGGGACTATAGGCGCGTGCCACCACATCCAGCTAATTTTTTTGTATTTTTCAGTAGAGACGGGGTTTCACCATGTTGGCCAGGATGGTCTCGATCTCCTGATCTCGTGATCTGCCCACCTCAGCCTCCCAAAGTGTTGGGATTACAGGCGTGAGCCACTGCGCCCGGCCAGGACACTCATTTCTTATGCGGCATTTACTAAGATGTTGTCTTATACCAAACTCTGGGCTAGGGCCTTGTGTCAGCAGCAAGAAGCTGTCATTCACAGCTCTGCCATTGGGGATCACGTCTCCTGGGGCACATCCTGGTTTGGTATGAGGGCCCTATCTGGGACATAGACGCAGAATGCTGTGGACACAGACAACCCCACGCAGCTGTCTCATTTCCACCTGCCCAAGTCTCTAGTTCAGCTTTAGTATCACTTAGTTATCTCTGGATCAGCAGCCAAGACCTTATAATGGTTCAAATATGAAATATTTAAATAAACAATGTTTACCATGTTAGTGAGATAAAATCTTTAGCATTAATAGAAATTTAACTTTTTCGCAAAAAATGGAAGTTAATTGAAGCTTACTTTTAATTCACTACATTTAACCCAATCTGTTTTGCTTTTCAAAAAAGAAATCAACTTGTGTTTTCTTGAAAGAAAAGCAAATTCTACTTTTTTTTCTGTTCTGATTATTTAAAAAATAGGAGAAAAAATCTTCCAGGCACTGCTTACTGCATGAAGATTGCCACGGTTTTAGTTTTTTTCTTTTCAGCTTTCTTCCTCGCCTAGTTTTTATGGAATTGTACTCTTACTGTGTCGTATGATTTCAGCATGTCATATACATGTAATATATATGTGTAGAATGAAAGTTTTTCTCATGTTATTAAAGCGTATATGTATAAATGTATGGCTGCATTTATTGAGAGAAATAAAATTTCATTATATAGTTATTTGCCCTATTGTTAAATATGTCGACTGCTTCCCATTTTTTGATTATTACAGATATAATACAAAGAATGTCTTTGAGCATAAAGGCAGCTCCTCGTTTTCTCCCTTCACCCTGGTGCTTTACAGTATTTCTCTAGGGAAGACTACCAGAAATGGAATTACTGCATCAAAGCCAGGGGATATTTATATCCTCTTTCACTTAATTTTAAACCTCAAATTTACTCCTCCAATGGGAAATCGCTTCCCACCAAATCTCAAGTCCAAGACAGGAATTGGGTGGCTTCTCTTGGTCAAGATCTAATGCCTGTCCCAAGATGAGACCTAGCGGACGGCAGTGAGGTGGGGCAGGTCTTCTGAAGTGTGGGAGGGGTTGGTTGTGAATGAAAAGTGAACCTGATTTCAAAGTCAAGGATAATAGTACGAGCTAAAGGAAAGCCTATTCAGTGAGATTGCTGATGCACTTGCAGGAAAACCTTTGGAGACAAAAGTACAGCAAAGTTTGCAGGACCACCTCCCTCTGCAATGGGGGCCGTTGCTGATACGCATGGGTGTTGGATTTTGGCAACCGAATCCTATTTTAGATGCATTGTGAGCTGAATCCTATTTTAGATTGACTCATGTAAGGAACCCCGTGGTGACTCTATAAATCAGAAAGTTCCTTTGCATTGCAAATTGCCCTTTCCTAAGTAATCTTCAGCTCCTTAATTTTACAAATTGTATATTGGAAATCTTTTATTTCTGTATATTGGTTGTTGTAAAGTACACTTGGAGGACACTTGGGGCCCATTCGGCAGTGGAGTTTGGGGGTCTTGTAGGTATGTTCTTCTAGTCAGTCCTTTCCTGGGGGTTGGTAGTTTGTCCCCCATCTCTGGTGGGCAGCTGATGGCATTTGCCTTCCAGGTTAAGCCCCAGTGATAAAGTCACTGCCAGGACCCTCAAACTGAAGGAGGAATGGACCCCAAAAGCTTCAGGGGAGACTAAAATGTGTTGGCTGATGAGAAGGTAGAAGGTCAGGGAGACTCGGGAAAACTTGAGGCATGATAGCATTGGGCTCTCATTACAGAGAGGAGGCTGAAGTTTCAGAAGGAGATTCTGATCATCAGAAGTGCCTGCAGGAGGTCCTTGACTCTAGCAACATATTAGATCCCACTGAGAAAGGAGAGACTGTTGTGCTGCAGACCATTGTCCAGATGGGTTTCAGGAGATGATGCAAAGGCTTTGTCTGAGGGTGAAATGGATGAGTCAGTCAGTGCCTTCTTTGAGTGGATCAGATATCAATAGCCTTGGATCTCTTTGTCCTGAACACCTGAGTGAAAGAGACTGTATAGGGTGTGACAGCCCAGCTCCCTAAGGGACACAGCTGAGGTGTGTGGTTGACAATGGCCTCAGCACTGGGGCTTTCTCTTATCCATTTATGTCAACAGCAAAAAGCCATGGAGCTGGGTCTTAGAAATCTAACATTGCTCAAAAGTCATATCTTAAGTTATGACCTTTCTCGACGTATTTATAATGACTGATTGGATTTCATAAATAAAGCCAGCTTTGCATAAATTAATAAAATATTTCACTGGGTGGCACCATTTCCCAAGTTATTGGGGATCCTGTGGTGGGGGCCTGGCCCATGCTGCTTCTCTTGCTGGGTTCATGAATCTAACCTTTACACTGGGGCTGTGTCCTTTATCCCAGCCTTGGCTGCTGAAAACTGTGCTAAAATGTCACTGAACTTTGCAAGTTACTGAATTTGCTTGGGTATTACTTAACCCTCCAAACCTCATTGGAGGTGGATATGGGAGAAACACTCCAAGACCCACACTTGACTTGGGAAGATTTGGAAAGAATCCCATGACGTCACATCTCTGCTGGGGCTTGGAGGAAAATTTATACGGGTATCAGTAATTATTTAATAATCAACTTGTCCTAAACTTTTATACCATTTATGCAGTGTTTAATTTACATTGATTTCTTCATTTTACATGTAGTAATTAATTTTGTCTTACTGACAGATGATTCTCAATGACTGATTTCAAGACACATTCCGGACAGGTACTTTTTAACCCTTCGTTTTGCTTTAAAGAGACTTATTCTGCTCTGGGGTTCTGCCAGCTATCACAAAGCAATTTCTGGAGGGGGGATTTTGGGGGACCGATGTGTGTGAAAGCAGGGAGGTGGGAGGGGAGTTTTCACGTAGATTGTATGTTAACTTAGGGTAGCTTTGGGTGGAAGATTGGGAGTTGGGTCGGGGAGGGGATGCTTCAATCTCCCCCAATTAACCCTTTGCTCCCCTTAGTGATTATTGCTTTAGTCCATGCTTGAGTGAACTCCAGGATACTGGAAAAATTTTTCTGTGCTTTAGAAGACGAAGTAGAAATTCCCAGATTCAATTTGAATCGAAAATGGGGGCAAGCGATGGAATGAACCAAATCGAAAGACAAGCGTTTTCTGTTATTGATTTCACTTTTCCATCTTTGTCACACGTGTTGTAAATGTCATCAGTCTGAAGGTGGGAGCTTCAGAGACAAGTGTTTAAAATGGCGGCAGAGCCACAGATACCAAGTGAGCCCTGTGGTTTCACTTCACTTGTTCGAGAAGTGCTTGTCCACTTCAGTTGTCCCTGGGAGATGATGTAAGAAGGATCTCCAGTCAAAATAGAGTGGGGAGCATTTTGGTTTGCTCTGCTTAGCTCTTTCTCTTCTTATGTATGTTTAAAAATTTCCTTCTGCCTTTCATTCTTACTTTGTAGTCTCTAAGTATGAATTCATAACTATTTGGTTTAAGGTATGTACATCTCCATAGTTAAAATTATAAAAATGGAGAGAAAGCTTACAGTGGACATTTCTTTAAAAAAAACACTTTTTTTTTTTTTTTTTTGGTGGGGAAATCAATGCCTTGGTGCCTTAGCATCTCAAGAGATAACTTTTGGGGAAATACTCCTGTTATTATTAATGAGGAGGGCATGGATCCTTCATTTTGCAACTTTTCATCCTCAGTGACCTTTTAAATATGGAAACTGTTGAAGTCACATTTTAATATTAATGAATGGTGTAAAAGGTAAATGAAGTTCAAATTATTCTAATACTTGCATGTTAGGATCCGTGTCTATAGCCATATCTCCTCCATTGGCTTGTCATAACTTTGTAAGTGGCAAAGGGATTTGAGCGCCAAGTCCCACAGATACGGGTTGTCGGCTAGTGGCTGCAGACCACTTACCGGATGGCGCCACCCGGCAGCAAGAAGCTTCCGATCTAGACACATACGTCCTGATGCTTTCCGTCGTTATTCTGACCTAGACCTTCACCAAGAATCAAGACGCATTCGTTCGGCGAACAACATGTCTGTGTTTTTGGAAAGTCCTACATGCCTTTGCCCAGCCTGGCTTTTTGCTGGGTCAGCTTTGGGTTGGAGCCCTGAGGATGGCAGGTCACAGATCTAGTCACCGTCTTCTGCATCTGTAGCTCCGTCTCCCAGTGCGAGAGTTGGGCCCCTTTGGGGATTTCTGCCATTATTTTTTCAGAGAAGGTATTCAGCTCTGGTTTGGCTTGTAGCAACAAAGGTCTTTTTGTGTCTCATGATTCCCTCTGCCTCTTCTTTCATCCCTGTGGCATCTATTATTACCGCAATGTGACTAAGGGGGCCTTTCCCCCACCATGTGCCTCCCCAACTGTCCTGGTAGAAAATAGTGTGTTCTCCTTCCCTTTACATCCATCATTGCCACCTAAACACAGCAGAGCAGCCTCTTGGGAAAGACACATGAGCCTGTGCACACATGTTCCCAGACTGCGTGTACACGCGTGTGGGAACATGAATGCGTACAATGTGTGTTTAGGCAGGAGTGCATTTTGCAAGGCATGAAGGTGTGCTGCAAATGTCCCTGTGTAATGTGTGAATGTGTGCATGTGCAGGTGCGTGCGTGCTGCTGTGTGAAGCCGTTGGTGCGTACGTGTGGATGTGTGACTTTGCCGAACAGTGGGCACAGATGTTGATCACGCACTGTCCAGACCACAGCACTTTAGCTCCTTCTAGACGTTTGCTCCATCTTCATTTGTGTTAATCATTCAAATGCCAATTAGTGGCTCTGCCCTCCTTTTGGTCAGTCTCGTTGTATTTGAGGGACAGTCATGTATTCATCAGATTTCAATAAACCCTTTCCAACGTTACTGTCCTTGTATCAACTGCCGCCTGTCCTCTGACGTTACACCTGCAGGAGAATTCCACCACGTTTGGGCGCATTTCCAAAGCAGGGCTATTGATGGTCTATGTTTAAAAAAATTAATTAAAAAAACTCAGATCTTGGGAAATTCCAGCGGTCTCCTTTTTTTTAATCCTAATCTCTTCAGAGTAATGCTCACAAGTACCCTTGGTCCAGACAATTCTTCATTCATTCTCCACCCCCTACCACACTCACACCCAAACTCCCCACCGCTGGAGATTAGTCCTTTGTGAGTCAGTGCACAAAAGCTTTCTTAAAGTCCCAGTAAATTATACCCCTGGTTTCCCTCTTGAATTCCTTTTTGTTACTTTTTCAAAATATTCTATTAGTTTTGTTACGTATGATCTCCCTTTTGTGAATCCATGCTGAATATCTTTAATTAAATCATAACTTTCCCTATTTTGTCCCTGATTAGTGTTTCCAATATCTTCCCCACTGCTCAAGTCAAGCTTACTGGTGTTTAATTTCTTTGATCTCCCTTAGAGTCGTTATTAAATATAGGTGTTGCATAAGGGCTCTTGGCCACTGGTGCTTCTCCCGTTTCCCAGGGTGTTTTTAAAAGGTATTTGCTAATCATTCCCCTGTTTCCTTGCCTCCTCTTGCACAAATTCTAAGATGGTTCCCATCTGCTTCCAGAGTTATCAGTCTTCAGACACTCTAATTTCTTTCTCACCTGTTCTGCTACGAGGCTGATTTCCTTTGGAATTATTTTCCTCTCCCTGGGAAATGCTTGTCTGTTGCTGGCATCTGCTTTCGTCTTCCCTTTATGGACATGAAAGCAAATAATTTATTTTTCATTTTCTTTAGAAGTTGTCATTCCTTCTTCCAATCAACCATGTTCTATGCCTCCTTCTGTTTTTCAAAAAGGCGTTATAAACCCAGTTCCAGCACCTCCTTGCTAAGCCCCCAATTTGGAAGTGGTGTTTCCTTTCCAAAGGGTTGGCAGCATCACCAACGTTTAACTTGGGGCAGGGAGTGCTGACCCTTTGCTAGGGAAACCGTTTTGGACATCCCCAGCTGTTCTACAGCAAGCAGCATGGAGTCCTGAGGCCTCCCTGACGACCGGTGCAAGAGGGGCCTGGCTCCTGCTCCAGGTTCCAGGGAGTCATAAAGTTTCCCACGTGCTGCTTTGAAAGTCTCTCATCTGAAGTCATTTTCAGCTGGGAAGTTAGCCTTCGCTTTTCTTCTGCACCGTGCCTCTGATTTTCCTTGCACCTGAGGGATGCGTCGGTTCTCCTATGGCTCACCCCACTCAGGCTGTACTGTGGGCTCATCCTCAAATGCAATTTGCTTCTTTTTCCACCTGTGTTCCCAGGGCACAGACTAAAAAGGGCTGGCCCATGCAGAAGATGCACACCCATGGGCTTTCAGATGTTCTTAGCTGCAGGCACCCCTGTCAAGGCGGTGGGCCTGCAGGAAGCAGTTCCTAGCCCCTGACCTACAGTCCCGTGCAAGCCTCCTCAGAAACAGTGTTCCTCTCAGCTTGACCTCATTTCCTTTTCCAGTACAACCCAGATCTGCATGCTGAAGCATCACTCTCAGGTTGCGAGACCAAATCAAAAGGCCAAATCCTTCCTGCAAACCCACAGGTGCTCGACCTACATCTCACAAAGGAGCCTGGCCCCAGTGGCTGTCTCAGGGGCCCTGGGCAGTGGAGTGGCAGAGGTGCGAGCCCCAGCTCCTCCAGTACAAGCTACTGGACTTCTGCAGGAGAGCACCTTCCCCGATCAAGTGGCAGAAACGACATCGGCCAATGTTTCCACAAAGTATGAGTCACAAATAGTCCCTGTGACATTGTTTCACAGCACAAGGCAAGCAGCCCTGTCCCTCGTCCCTAACACAGGAGTGCCTGAAATTTGCACACGCACAGGATTTGAAATTTTAAAAGCTCAATACAGGTAGTAAATGCACATGCTCCAATCAGTTTTTAAAAAGTATATTTAATTGGGTCAACTAGAATGTTACTTTGGGGAAAAATAAAGATCGTTTAAACTGGTTCTTTCAGTTCACATGTTTTTGAAAACTGATTGCCTGGTGCAGAGTAGTTCGTAATACCATCCAGACATGCCAGTGATCAGTGGGTGGGCTTGGGGTTCCCCCTGAACTTTGGGGGTTTCTTCTTCAGCACTGACCACCGTTTCTCCACTGAAAGAGTCTGTCATCCCTTCACTTCAGGGCAATGGGGCGGGACGGCTGGGGTCCTGATTCCATAGTTAACCAAGATCAACCCTGGGTCTTGAGCTACCTCACTGTGTGCCCAACAGCTGCCCCAGCAGGGAAGACAGACCTCTGTCAGCCTCTGAGCAATGCTTCAGAAGCAATTTATAGATGGACTCAGTGAGCAAAAAGTAAGAGTCACAGGTGCTTCATAATAATTACTTGCACATTTCCAGAATCGGACATTCTGTCATTTAATAGACCTAAAACTAAAAAGCTTTTGTCTGTGAAAGGTGACCAATAGAAACCGGCTTTGGATTATATGATATCCCATAACTTAATCATATGGCTCTTAAGAGGGGGACGTACACAGCTGTGTCTCACTAATATGCATGCAATATGTGTAAACTGATACGCTTTAATTCTAAACTTGTTTTTAGCAGGAAGAAAAAAGCATTTAGATGAGGAACATTAAGATTCAATATTAACCATTTTTTCCCCTTTGGGCAAAATTATTCATCACTTGATATTTATTAAAGCAGCATTTAGCCTTTTTTTTTTTTTTTCTATTGTGAGATGCATCCTGCTACCAATTTTCCAAACATTCTCAAAGTTATGTGACAAAGTGAAAAAGACACGGGAACAGCCAGTAGCCTCTTTGGGGTCATGGGAAAACAATAGACTTGAAAGATACACACTTGTTCTTTTGAAGCCCAAAAGTCATCCTAACCCCTAGGACCTGGTGACGGGGGCGAAGTTGGAGTAATTAATTCAGAAGGGGCTGACTGGTTTTCCACCTCTCCTATTACATGTATTTGATTTGCCCATTCTCTCTGACGTTTTAATTGTTAGTTTATACTGGTTCAATCTGAAATGTTTAAGTATATTTGCTTTGACAATCTTGACTAAAAAAAAAAAAAAAAAAAACTAAGACAAAGGAATTGTAGATTAGAGACTTTATTTTCAGGGCAAAATGATACGGGTAAGTGAACATCAACTGACCAGAAATTATTTGCTTCTGTCTGTTAGACACGTAATGGAGTCATTTAACTAGTCAAATTAGGAGCTGCAGAAATGCACCATGCTTCATTACTGAGTTCGAATGGGCACCATTTTACATTTACGTCAAAAATTATCTCATAGCAAATTAATGTTTTCATTGTGCGGAAAGGCTGAAGCTGTGCAGTGTTAGCGGCACCTAGAGGCCATCGCGAAAATACTTCAAAGGGATGATTTGCAAACAAGGACAAAATGATCAGTAGATTAGTGGTAATGGTGAGAGCCCTGACCCCGTTTGAAAGTAAGAACACAGTCACTGAATGAAATTGGCTGTCTTGGTGACCATATGAAGCTCTGAGGATCCATGATGGTTTTCCTAAACTCGGCCTAGTTCTAAATGAGCCGAAAGAGCCCCAAAGATTTCTCTCTTCTTCCTGTTACTCTTTAAGTTCTAAAAATATGTTTTGTTTTTTTTTTTTAAATAGTTTGAATTTGCTTTTTCTTTTACTTTGGGCATAAATTATATCGGAATCTCATATTTTAGCCGATGAGCATTTCTGTAAAGAAGCAAGGAGAGATTTTTCCTTCCACATTGTAAATTGGCACCCTTGGAATCTTTCTTTTGTCATTGGTAAAAACTTGCCCTCCATAGAAAAAGGCAATTCATGACACTATTTTGCCTTACAAAATACTGAACTGGGTAAATCCTCCATCCAAACAGATTAGCCAGGTTGGTTGTTGTCCCAAGAACATCAGTCTCTGTTCAGTTCAGCGAGAAATAATTTGAAATAAAATAGCAAAGCCCTCCCCAATAAAAATACGTGTTAAAATGATCTGCAAGCCGTCAGTGACTCTGGGACATTGGAGAATACTGTCACAGCAGAAGCAAAGGAGAGAATGGAAGCATATAAATAGCATTGAGAACTCGAGAATATTTCAAGACAATATTGATGTCTAAAATATATGTGAATGACTGCATAATGATCGAGGCAGACATAATTCAAAGTACAGTCAGAATCTGGCCTCCAACTCGGAGCTTTAAATTCTCCAAAAGACATCTGTTTGCTGAGAAAGCCTCGCCAACAGCTGCTCCACATGAAGGGGAGAACCCGGGATAAGGTCGGGAGTTGGCAGGTAGGGGAGCCTCACAGGGGTCAGGTGGCGTGCTGGAGGGCAAGCGCCCACCTTCACTCCACAGGTACTGGAAACAGGGCTGCTTTGGACGAAGGTGAGTGAGGTGCCTGCGTTTCCTAGAACCAGGTAGCAAATGATGCCTGTGTGTTTCATCAGAAAACTCCCTAAGTTTTCAGCATCTCCGAAGGCCTAGTTGGGCGCCGCGCCTCTTGGATGCTGACAAGAGGATTTGATGTTGCCTCTGCGGTCCTTAACTTTGTTTACCCAGCTGCTATTCTTCTAATACTTAACTCCTTCACCTTGCAGAAAGCAAGTGGGTCGGTAGGAACGGAAGCTCCAGGTGTAATTTTTCAGAACAAAATATAATGCTGTGATCTATTTTTTTAAAAAAGAATAAGCAAGAGGAAATTGAATAGCACCCGTTTCACGCTTAACTATGGTTCACAAATGATAGTTCATAATTAAAATCCTGTCTGCAAACCTATTCTGCAGACCCCAAAAGAAAACTTCCTCACAATGTCACCAACTCTCCAGTTTCTGTAAAGATGCCGTATTTTCAGATTTCAAAGAGAGGATCTCCTTTTGAAAATAAAGAATTGTTGGGTATCCTATGAGCCTGCTAAGTACAGCATTTTAAACCCACGCTGTGTGGAAAAATTCAAGAATTTTGCAGCGACCTTAAGGCCACAGATCGGATAATGAAAAATGGGGAGATGAGGGCAGTGTCTGAAGGAAATTCGCTTTTGTTCTAACAGCAGCTTTGTGTGTGTGTGGCTTAAGCGAGTGGTTCAATAGAATTTCTTTGAAACACAAACAAAAATGTTAAGAGCTGGTTACAAGTACTCTGGTCTTCTTTTCTCCTTAAAATGCAGGAAGAATTTTACCTCTTCTCATGAATCTTGTCTGCTGAAATGTCTCGGTCTTCATGTTATGTTTACCAAGGCCAGGCCAGAGGATCAGATAATTTATAACCATTCCTATTGGGTTTTATGTAATAACTTTGGAACTCATATAAAGTAATGATCCACAAACTCTTTTAATGTTCATTATAAAATATGAAATATTTCTCAGAACCACTGCAATTATGTGACCAGACATAACTGTTTCACACATGAGTAAATACAGGGAGGTTTAACATAACTTTATTATCTCCCTGTCTTTTCTTCTCATTGATGTGATAATACTGTTTTAATATTTTTCTAAGGAAAAGTTAAGTAATTTTAGAATCTCTACTGAGGCCCGCTTTATTGGCTTTTGTAATAGAACTCTCAAATCTAATTGTATTTATGCTCAGAGTGACACCACTAAATGTCGTGAGTGGAAGGGAAGGGCCCCCAAAGCTGTGTATTCTGTAATTATCGATAGATGTGTCTCTGCTGACGAGGCCTGGGGATCTGGGGACAGTCGGGGAAGTAAAGCTGAGATGGCAGCACACATTTCCACCGTCATCCTGAGACGCCGAGAGGTGCTTTTCTGAGGAGTGAATGAGCCCCGTCGTTCCGTATGACTCACCAGGAAACTTTTCCCCTTTTGCCATGTGTGCTGTGTCTGGCTTTCCTGGGTCTGGAGTCAGAAGCAGGCAACTTCTACTTTCACAGAAGCCTGATCTCCAAAGGGAGTTTTCCCGGCTTCCTGTCCTAGTGATTTGAGCCGAGTGGCGTCGTTCTGGTTGCTTGGTCTTCACCTGGGGCGTGGGCTCGTGTGGTCTCTGGTGGCTGTAAAGTCTCCTGCAGTGACGCCAAGAGGGATTATTCTGGAAACCCACTTCTTCCTCTCTGTGCAGCCATGGAAGTGGTGACAGCAAGGCAGGGAACCCAGTGACAGCGCTGGATGCATCTCTCCCGGGACCGAATGGCAACTATTTTTAGCCTAGTAAGGTTGGGCGGAAAAGATTGAACACGAGGGAAGGTGCCCTTATGTGTGCATTTGCGAGTCCGGCAGAGGAGAGGGGGTTTCATCAGGCTCAACTCTTTTATCTTCCTTGGTCTGAGACAAGTGTTTCTCAAAGTCTCGTGTGCAAACAAGTTACTATGGATCTTGCTATGATGCTAGTTCTGACTCAGTGGTTCTGGGGAGGACCCCCTATTCTGCCCTTCAGCCCCGGGATCATGGTCATGTTGCCGGTTCAGGGACCACACGTCAGCTCTGGAGGTAGCATCTGTCTTCTCACTGCACATCCGCTTTTGGGAGCAAAGCTGACACAGGTCGTGGAGGACTACGTGGGGCTCTCTGAGAGGCCCATGAGGACAATGAAAAACTTGAAGAGTGTCCTGATGGCTGGAGCCAGATTACTGTTGTGTTTTGTTCGGCTTGTGTGACACTATACTTTTGCTTTCAGTTGGTTGTACACAGTCTAAAAAGAAAAGATTTTTAAAATTTACAAATCCAGGTCTTTGGGTTCTCTTGACAAAGGAGAATGTCCAGGACAAGGAATAGAAGAGAGATGGGAGCAGCTCCCTTATGGAGGCGTGGCTCTTCCCTTCTCCAACAAGGGGTCCCGCCCAGCCTACCTTGCTCATTACACAACAGTCTGCAGACAGCGCAGTTAGACCCCAGGGAAAGAGGGCCACTGCCCTGGCACACACAGGGTATTTGCATTGCTGAAGGCTGCATGCCCTCCTGCTGCAGGTTCTTGTCTGGAGTTGGCAGGAATGAAGAATGCTTGCCCCATCAGAACCCAGGATTCTCCCGGGTGCTTTAGTTCTGCCTTCTGGCAAGTGCCGTCTTCCTCTTTGAGGAGCTGTTCCTTAGCTCTCTAGTTCTCACAAGCAAGCCACTGGAGAGGGTGCAATTCCCAGCTAATTAAAGGTCTTGAGATCCTCCCCTCCCTGTCTCTGAAGCTCCTTCGAAACGAGCAGGCTGCATGCGAAGGCTCCTTGGCTGCTACCCGGCAGCAGGTGTGAGCCGAGTGCTGGTGCCCAGGCTGCGTGGGGCCCAGTGCTGAGGGAGCCTGGCCTTCACCTGGGCATATCCAACAGGTGTGGCTGCTGGGTAGAGAAGTCACCCAGTTCCTAGGTGGGCAGTATTGGGGATTGTCACAAAATCTGGAATGTTCATTAGTATGTGCAGTCATCTGATCGTCTTCTCACTTGGCTCTCTTCACTCCTCACCAGCCCCCATATTCACCCCATCCCTGATACCTCCTGGAAACCAGTGGGTTGTGTTGGAGTCAGATGTGGCAAAAAACAGCCTAAGTCAACAGTCATTGTTCCTAAGGCGAAGAAACTGTGGAATGCTTGTGTACCAAGGTTTCTCCATGACTGCCACTGATTGAGTGATGAGATTAAGGTGAAACCAGAAAGACCTTTCTGCTTCCCTGGGCAGTGGCCATCTAGTTCTTTTAACTGGGAGAATGCTGTCATCATGGGTCTCAGTGCCATTTGGGGCATTGAGGCATGGCTTTTTTCTGCATGAAACCCAGCAGCCCAGTGCCCCTGAAGGCTGGTGGCTTGGGTAAATTTGACAGCTGGCTTTGAGTCAGGCTCTGCTGAGCTCCACACTTCAGCTGTGTCTGCGGCTCACCCCCCACACCCCCTATACTGGGCAAAGTCACTGTGCTTAGAGCTTTGACTTTCCTTATCCCCAAGTGGCATTCAGGGCTAACTTTTCAGAAATGTTTACTTCTGAATACTGGTTAAAGGCAGGATCTTCTGCTGCCAAATTTCTCAAGCTGTCACCTGCACAGTGAATAAGTGAGGAGTGGCCTGAGGCACCTGGCTGTGCTCCTGCAACTAAACACTCCGTTCTTAGGGACTTTAGCAGTGGGTACGTCTAGGAAGTTAGGAGGGCTCACAGGACACTCAGATTGACAGCTCTCAGCATTTGGTTGCTGGTTAAATAGATCTCACATGAGTTAAAATTTCCACGTGTTCTTCCTTTTCTAAGATAAAGTAAAACCAGCACATAACGAGTCCTGTAGAGTATTGCAGTGACACTGCATGGGGGTAGCCAGGTGACTGCAAGAGCTTCCTGCTCTCTTCATCATCTTTTCAGAGAGCGTTGTTTGTTTTGGTTCGTGAAAATGAATAAGGGAATCTATTACATATCACATTCAGAGAAAATGGTACGTGGTACCCAATTGTAGCCACATGAAAGAGGAATGCCATACTGAGAACCCGGCATGCTGATAGGTGCAGGGAGCTGGAAGTCACTGAATGGGGAGGGGCTGGAGAAACTGAGGGAGGGTGAATTCAGCCCTCCCCTGAAAGGAGTTTGCTGTCAACTCAGGGAAACTGAGCTAACCCATGCAAGCCACATTGGTATCCAAGACATGGTGGGAAGAGAGTGAGGCTGGGGAATAGGACAGAATTGAGCAAAGATGGGGAGGGTTTGGCTAACACCTATGGTTTTACAGATTTATCCAAGGGAGGAATCTAGCAATGATCTCCTTTTGTTCTTTAGTGTCCTTTCCTCTGATCAGTTAAAAATTCCACGTTCATGTTGACTTGGTGGCTCACGCCAGTAATCCCAGTGGTTTGGGAGACTGAGATGGGTGGATCACTTGAGCCCAGGAGTTCGAGGCTAGCCTGGGCGACATCAGGAGACCCTGTCTCTACAGGAAATATAAAAATTAGCTGTGCATGGTGGTGCACACCCGTAGTCCTAGCTACTTGGGAGGCTGCAGTCAGAGGACCACTTGAGCCCAGGAGTTCGAGGCTGCAGTGAGCTGGGATTGCACCACTGCACTCCAGCCTTGGCGATAGAGCAAGACCCTGTTTAAAAAAAAATTCACTTTCAGTGATGTCTGCAAGTATTTGAAAGGGCTCAAAAATGTGGCAAGTTTTTGCCTCCACAGCAAGATGGCATTCTAGAGTCCTGAGACCCTCCCCTTGGTTCCTCTCCAGTGCTGTCCTAGGCGTTACTCAAAGGAACGACGGCATGCTTTTCTGAACTGGGGACTACTTAGAATAAAACAGCTGCATTTTATATGATGAATTTAATTCTTTTCTAATGAATTTTATCAGACAGCTTTTTGGAGCACACATTGGAATATGGCAGCGCCGGACTATTTTCTAGCATAAGAAAATAAATTAACTTAGGATTGTGAAATCACATTAAAACAATATGAAAACTCTGGCATGCTTTTGGTTACCCCTTGGCTGGAGCACATTGCACCGTCTCTACTCTGCTGGAAGCACGCTGTCACTCTGTCTCCCCGTGCCCTGTGCAACAACGCTCACGGAATTGTTGGCTGTCAATATTGTTGTGTGTACAACCCAGGCAATGAGGTTAGTTCCTCTGCAGCACACTCTCCAGAGAGTCAAAGAATGTCATTCCCGTCTTGGCGGGGACACGATCATACATCTGCTCTCTGGTCTGTGACACCTCACTGTCTCTGCTTTGGCTATGTCCCTGGACAGCAATGCCTGTCATCATTTTACGAGGCACAACAGAAGAAAGCCTGGTTCACCCCTGACACTGCGGGACGTGCAGGGCCACCAAGCCAGTGTCATTAGGTGCCCCTGGATGTGGAGGGCCTCATTCTGATGTTCCTGCTTTGCATGGGGTCAGCCCGAACCATGGAGATGGCAGGAGAGATGCGAGGGCTGGGCGGATGGCCTGATTGGAAATTGAGAGGCTGCTTTGAAGGCCTTTCTTTCCTTTAGTTATCTCCTTCACAAAGCCTCTGTTTGGAGCTATTTCACAGACAGTCAAGGCTGGACGTTTTGTAGGGACACTGGAAAGAATCAGCAGGGTAAATATTTCATCCCAAACCACACAGATGCTGGTGATGCTGGTGTGCAAAGTGCAGAAAGAATATACCCAAAGCATGTCCCTCTGTTCTCCCAGTAGTGTGTCTTTGCCACAGAGGGTCCAGGGTAGCCAGCTGGACCCTCCAACCCAGGAGCACCTTGCAAAGTCAGAGGCATCTAACAGATTGATGGAGAGCTCCAGAGAGGGTGCTGCATGGGTTTAAGCTGGAACCTGATGTCACATAAGTCACTGAAAATGCCTCAGCTTCAGTCTTCTCTATGTAATGACTATGAAAATAGAATCTACCTCAGAGAGTTAATCACTCCACAGACTTGGAGAGTCCACAGGCAACAAGGCTCCAGGGAGGTCACTGAGAAAGCAGCAATGTCCTAGAGGCAGCCACCAGCAGACTCTGTGCTGAAGCCACCTCTCCTGTGGCAGCTGGGAGAGTGCCCTCTCTTGGTTCTCCTGCCACTCCTCCTCTGACGTCTTGACTCTCTCTCCCCTCTTTGCTCTCCAGATCCCTGGAGCTCAGCCCCACTTCTCTTTTTGTTTCCCCTGCACTATCTTCCTGGAGGTCTCACCCTTGCAGATATCAGGCTTCTCTTCTGCCGATGGTTCAAACAGGTGCTTACGACCCTCCTGTCTTCCCCAGGATTTCTTCTCTGATGTTCTCTTTGATTTCTCCACTTTGACATCTCACAGCCTCAAACCTTGCAGTTATCCTTGATTCCTCCTCTCCCTCCAGTCCACCAGAAAGACCTGTTAATTCCATCTCAGAAAGAAATCCAGAATCCTGCTTTCCTTCCATCTGTACCCCGAGGAACGGCCATCATCTCTTACCTGGATTATGCTGAACTGATCTATCAGAACTTACCCAAATCTGTTTAAACACTTCAGCTAGAAGGAGCTTCTGGAAGTGAAAGTCAGACCATAGAGCCTCTTGTTTAAGACCCTTCAATGGCTTTGCATTTTCCCCCTCCCCCTTTTTTTGTTCCTTCAGATGGATCTCACTGTATGGCCCAGGCTGGAGTGCAGTGGTGCAATCTTGGCTTACTGTAACCTTTGCCTTCCGAGTTCAAGTGATTCTCCTGCCTCACCTCCTCACCTCCTTAACATTTGGCCTAGTTGGTAGGTACATAAGTAAACATTCATTTTTACCTCCTGAGTCGCTGTGACTACATGTGCACACCACCACGCTTGGCTAAGTTTTGCATTTTTAGTAGACACAGGGATTCACCATATTGGCCAGCCCAGTCTTGGAGTACTGACCTCAAGTGATCTTTCCGCCTTGGCCTCCTAAAGTGCTGGGATGGCAGGCATGAGCCACCATGCCTGATCTTTCCATTCTCTTTTGATTCGAAGCCAAGCTCCCCTCAGCCACGATGCCCAGAGTGATCGGGTCGCTGCCAAAGCTTCAGCCTCATCTCTCCAGCTCTGCTTCAAACCACCGATCTTCTCTCTGGTCTTTAAACACCCCCAGCTCTTTGCTGTTCCCTCAGGATCTTTGAATATGCTATTCTCAATGCCTGGAATTAGTGACAACCTCTCTCCCCACCCCAAAACACACACACACACACACACACACACACACACACACACACTCTCTCATATACACACACACCCTCATACACACACCCTCATATACACACACACACTCTCATATACACACACACACCCTCATACACACAAACACACACACCCCATATATACACAACACACCTCCTCATATACACACACATACCCTCATACACACACCCCCTCATATACATACACACATGCCCCCCATACACACACACCCCCTCATACACACACACCCTCATATACACACACACTCTCATATACACACACACCCTCATATACACACACACACTCTCATATACACACACACACCCTCATACACACACACACTCTCATATACACACACACCCCCTCATACACACACACCCCCTCATACACACACACCCTCATACACACACACTCTCATATACACACACACCCTCATATACACACACACACTCTCATATACACACACACACCCTCATACACACACACCCCCTCATACACACACACACCCCCTCATACACACACACCCCCTCATACACACACACCCTCATATACACACACACTCTCATATACACACACACCCTCATATACACACACACACTCTCATATACACACACACTCTCATATACACACACACCCCCTCATACACACACACCCCCTCATACACACACACCCTCATACACACACACCCTCATATACACACACACACCCTCATATACACACACACTCTCATATACACACACACACCCTCATACACACACACCCCCTCATACACACACACACCCTCATACACACACACACCCCATATACATACACACACACCCCCTCATACACACACACCCTCATATACACACACACTCTCATATACACACACACACCCTCATATACACACACACACTCATACACACACACACACCATATACATACACACACACCCCCTCATACACACACACCCTCATATACACACACACTCTCATATACACACACACACCCTCATATACACACACACTCTCATATACACACACACCCTCACACACACACACACTCTCATATACACACACACACCCTCATACACACACACCCCATATACATACACACACACCCTCATATACACACACACTCTCATATACACACACACACCCTCATATACACACACACACTCATACACACACACACCCCATATACATACACACACCCCCCCTCATACACACACACCCTCATATACACACACACTCTCATATACACACACACACCCTCATATACACACACACTCATACACACACACACCCTCATATACACACACACACTCTCATATACACACACACCCTCACACACACACACACACTCTCATATACACACACACACCCTCATACACACACCCCATATACATACACACACACCCCCTCATACACACACACCCTCATATACACACACTCTCATATACACACACACACCCTCATATACACACACACACTCATACACACACACACCCCCCCATATACACACACACTCTCCTACACACACACACACCCTCATATACACACACACACTCTCATATACACACACACCCTCACACACACACACACACTCTCATATACACACACACACGCCCTCATACACACACACACACTCTCATATACACACACACCCTCACACACACACACACACTCTCATATACACACACACACGCCCTCATACACACACACACCTGGCTTTGTCTGGCCAACTTTTTCTCATTCTTTGGCCATTTCTTACCTTGTACTCAAAAATGGCTGTTCCTCTGTTACCCCTCTCTCCATCCCTTTTTAACTTCTTAGCAGTTACTAAGAATCGTGTGTATTTGACTTTGTCATCTTTTATTTTCTGGTCTGATTCTCTCACCAAACCAAAAACTCCAACCAGCCAGAAAGCATATCTGTCCTGTTCACAGCTTTGTCCCCTCCAGGGACTTATAGTGGCCAGCCCAGAGAAGAGGTTTAGTACGTATTTCTTGAATGAATAAATGAAAAAATATACAGAGACGTAAACGTGCTTCACACTTGGCCTAGTTGGTAGGTACATAAGTAAACACTCGTTTTTACTCCTGTTTAGGTTCCTTGTATTGGTCAGCTCTCAGGTGACATGTCGACATCCACGGGTCTGTCATGGATGCTGACGTTTTGCTGTCAGGAAATCTGACTTTACTATTTGTGTGGGGACTTGTTTTTAGAGATTCTTGAGCTCTGGGGCATAGCTGGTGGTGATGTATTGTATTAGTCCATTCTCGCACTGCTGCAGAGAAATACCTGAGACTGGGTAATTCATAAAGAAAAGAGGTTTAGTTGGCTCACAGTTCTGTAGGCTGTACAGGAAGTGTGGCTTGGGAGGCCTCAGGAAACTTACAGTCACGGTGGAAGGGGAAGGGGAAGTCAGCACGTCTTATGTGGCTGGAGCAGGAGGAAAGGAGGGAGGTGGGAGGTGCCACACGTGTTTTTAAACAACCGATCTCATGAGCACTCCCTCTTGTCAGGACAACACCAAGGGGGGTGGTGTTAAACCACTAGAAAGCACCTCCATGGTGCAGTCACTCCCACCAGGTCTCACCTCCATCACTGGGGATTACAATTTGTGTTAGTCTGTTTTCAAGCTGCAGATAAAGACATACCAAATACTGGTAATTTGTAAAGAAAGAGGCTTCATGGACTCACAGTTCCACATGGCTGGGGAGGCCTTGCAATCATGGTGGAAGGTGGAAAGCACATCTGCATGGCAGCAGGCAAGAGAAGAAGTGCCAGCAGGGAAATGCCAGACGCTGTGAAACTATCAGATCTTGTGGGAACTCACTCACTAGCAAGAGAACAGTATTGGGAAACAGCCCCCATGATACAATTATCTCCATCTGGGGATTATTACAATTTGAGGTGAGATTCGGGTGGGGACAGAACCAAACCATGTCACTATTTGACATGAGATTTGGGTGGGGACACAGATCCAACTATATCACATGTGAAGTATGGCCTATAGAGTGAGCACTTGGACTCACCTTTCTGCCGAGTCTGATTATGTTCAGTCTTTGCTGTTACCCTGTCTGACACGGGTGCGTGCGTGTGTGCATGTGTGTGCTTATCCTCTTTAATAGATATCAAGGATTTCATATAGCCCCATCTATGCCTCCTTTGAAAAAGCCACAGATGACTAGTCTAAGGGATTTGTTCACAAATGGTGGTGACAGGCTACTCACTCCGCCTATCCATGGAGAAACAATTGCTATTTTCTTGTCTCTGGGGACCCGCAGATCCAGTTACTTTTGAAGATAAACCAGGAAGAAGGGAGGAAAACCCACACGATGGGAATCCTTCAACTGCCATGGCAGTGTCATGAACCCAGAAGTCAGCACCCAGGCTTTCCTTACAAAAGCGACTGAGTGTCGGAGCATGCACCTTTCCGAGAGACGTCTGACTATTTTACCCAAGAGCCGTCACAGAAAACCATCTCTGATGCTGGGAAATGCTGTGTCGTTGACACCCCTGGTTCTACATGGATCCCTCTCCACCTTGTCATCTCCCTGGCAGCGTGGAAATAAACATATATATATAATTTCATCCTGGAGACTCTGATGTTAAAATATATACATGAAAGAAATCGACTTCAGGCCTCAAAATAAATATATAATGCAGTAAGAACTGATAAACTAATAAATATCTATCACCATTATATTTCATGATTTCCCAAAGATATCTGAAGAGCACTTAATTGTTACTGAGTAATCAATTATTCAATTAACCTTCTTCTCATTGAATATATATTTGATAGGACTTTTTGAAGCTTCAGCTTTAAAAGGTTCCTATCGATTGAAAGTTTCAAGGCCATATGGCCTGAGTATTGGATTTGTGCTGTCATGATTGACAGTAGCGGCTAGTAATCACATGCAAATATTTCAGATGGTGTGAGTTTCAGTGAGAAGGCCACAATGGCGATGTTCATTATATAGACAAATATATTTATGTGCACGTGTGTACATATACATACACAAAATCTCTGCCTCATACATGCTCTGCAGCAGCCCTGTGCATTTACGCATGGCACCTGCTTCGTTGCGTGCAAACATTGACTAAATACAGGCCCCACTCGAGACGTGAGCCCAGTGTTCTGAAGAGTAGCTGCATCATCTCAGAGGCCACCCGATGATTCAGTGATTGGAATTTTGGAAGTCTTCTATTTAAACAAGATAAGAGACCAGCAACGCTCTCGAATTCAAAAATTAAATTGCATGAAGCTTGGAGTTGCAAGTTGAAAAAAAAAATCATTTCGATTCAAGGGCAATCTTTTCTGCTCTGTTTTGCTCTGGTTTACTTCTCTAGACTCTTCTTAGGCAAACTTAGGTTTATAAGAGACCACATTGACTGCCTCTCTTAATTTAATCTTTCTTCCGATGACAGATTTTTGGGGGAGCGTGCAGAATTGAGTGGCGGTCATGATATCCTTGTGTGATAGAAGTCAGCAGATGCACTGCAGTGTTCAAGAACTCTGGGGTTCCCTGCACAGGAAAAGGCTGGTATCATGGGCTCGTAACCCATCCCCAGAAATATGTACTCCTGTGAACACTATGTCGTTAATATAAATGAGTGCAAGCTTTTTGGGTTTTACCCAATATAATATATATAATTATAACAAATAGATATAAAATGTGTGTTCCCTTTTACCCAGCAATTCTACTTATTGGAAGTTTTTCCAAAGAAAATTATCTGACATGTCGGAGAAAGACTTTTGCCTAAGGATATTAATTAACAATTCTTAATAATGAGGAGAAACTTAGAAAACAACTTACATGCCCAAGAATAGGGTTGAAGCTAAAGTAGGCACTTTGACATGAAGAAACACCAGGTAGCTATGAAATTATATTGCAGAGACATAATTCATGACATGGAGAAGTATCGACAGGACCTATAACATTTAGTGAAAAGCTGTATTTGCAGCATACATTTTATAAAAACATTAGATAGTTATGCCTAGAAACACAATATGGGGTGAATTGACTTTCAGAATGGCCAGGGGTCGTTTCTGGGGATTGAGATGGTTCGAGCTCATTCTTCCTTCTTTGTCCTTTTCTTTATTTTCCAAATATTCTATGTGTTTTAATAACCATCCCCTGAAGATCTTGAAATTAACATAACTTAATAGCTCAGAGCTTAAATTATCTAATGCCCCCAACTTTCCCGAAAGCAGCACGTGATTGTGAAGTCCTTCCGGTCCCATCTCCTGTCCTCTCCCCTCTTAATTCTGTGTCCCAGCTCCCGGCTGGAAACACAGTGCTGAGCTGTGGGTGCTGGCATGGGCCCCCCAGAACACAGTCATAATCAAGATATTAGCAAAGACTTTCTGTCCTGAAAAATGCCATAAACAGACTCGGTCTGACCTCCTTAATGCAGGAGCACTTTAGTAATCTGCGCCTAATGATTTTTTACATTAAGTCCCAGCTTGTGTTGGGCCCTTGTGAGGCACAGTAATTTAAGAACGGTCATTTTGCACATTCCGATCTCATTATGTTACATTGTTACTGAATAAAGACTGGTATTATGTTGCTCCCATAAAGGGCAGAAGTGGCCTGAATTTTATCTGCTGAACGAATCAATCTGGATTATGTCAGTTGAAAAGAATTGTGGACTGCAGTCTCTCTTGCAGATGGGGGGATAGTTTTTTGTTTTTTGTATTTTGTATTTTTTTTTTTTTTAATGTATCTGGTGGTTCTGAATACATGAACTAAGATAATACCTGGTGGTGACTGAGAAGTAGTTTTTCTCTCTTATTTTCCAATGAAGAGTGTACCAATTATCATTTCAACATAACGTATTAGGAGATCAATTGGAAACTGAAAGCCATTTCCCCATGTTAATGCTGTGTTGTGTTTAAGCTGCCCCGACGGCTGGTGGGGGCTGTGGGAAAAGGCTGAGCAAATAATGAGGAAAGAGCTTAGAAAATAGACAAGGGTGGGGCTTGGCAGGGGATGTGAACTATTCATCAGCAACTCAACGAGGATGATGGAAATAATAAGTCCTCCTTAAAGAAAAAGGGGAAAGTTTTTTCTTCTGCTTTCTTTCTTTCTTTTTTAAAGAAATAGTTTCCCTTTGGGGAGGAAGAAAAACACATTTAACCCTAACTTTGTCCTGCTTCTCCATGAGCTGATTTTAAACTTCCTGAAATCAGCCAGTACTTCCCTTTGAAATGGATAGTACAGGTTTAAACAGTGGGCATTCTTTAGCAATCAGTTTAAGAAAACAGTGTCTAATTTCGTGTCTGTTCCTGCAAATTTCTTAGCATGTGGTAGTGTCATTTAATATCTAAGTACAGTAATGCTGTGCTTGAACTTAAGAAAATGCAGACAAATCCCCCGAGTGAAATAATTTGTGTGATCTTTGAACTGACCGTGAATAAAATCAAGCCCTTAGTATGTGCCCTTTATTTATACGGTGGAGAAAACCTTTGAAAGCTGAAACTCTGCAGGATATGGTATATGCGTCCAGTATGTTTCTTAAAATAATATGACTCTGTTGCGTTTCATAAGTTTCCCCACACTTCTGCAGACGCCATTATATGACCCCTTCCAAATATTTACCTTAGAAATGAATAGGCTTTTCTAATATTATTACGTTCAGGAGTTGCTAAATTTCCATTCAGCAGACCTAATTCCGCCATCTGTAAAGTTCTAGATTTTATAATACTTATAAGCTGTTTCTAATCTATTTTTACTGCCTTGTTCTGTCCTGAAATGTCAAAGAGTGCAGAATAGGTCTTGGAATTAACATGACAGTTAAGAAACTTGGCAAGGTTTTACAGCAGACTGTGACATTAACAAAATACAAAGGAGAATGGTGAAATTAACATTAATGTATGCTCGCAGACACTATAAAAATCTATATGTCCATGATCAGGGAATTAAAAATTAGGCATGTTTTTAGGATGATGCTATTAAAGACAGATCTTTACTATGAAAGGAAATTTCCATATGAAAAGCAACTTACTAAAAGTAATGCCATAATCCCCTCTCTGGAATGAACAACAGGTTTACCGTCCTAGGTCAAGTAGGCATATGGCTGTCTCTGGCTGCCAATTTTTTTCTAGGCTTCTTTAATCTGTGATAAAACTGCTTTGAAAAGCACTAATAGCATTTTTTCACAGCTGTGAAGGAGATCATATGATACATGCACCTAGAAGGGGATCATTTGTTTAGACTCACAGATTGAAAAAATAAATCATTTAAGGCTCACTTTTAATTTCATCATGGGAAGATTCCAAATAGTGCTATCTAGAGGAATTCCTGCTGAGTTCTCTCTCTCTCTCTCTCTCTCTCTCTCTCTCTCTCTCTCTCTCTCTCTCTCTCTCTCTCTCTCTCCCTTTCTCAGCGGCTGCTAGAGGCAGCCTGTCCTGTCCTAGTTATTCCTTGGTGACTGTAGTTGTGTAAACTGGAATATCCCTGACCTTGAGCTGATGGATGCTGATTTAGGAACCTGCAGTCCTGGCGTTTGAATCAGGCCAGGCTGCTACAGGGCAGGGTGGATGGAGCCTGGGGCTGGCTCCTGCAGGCTCAGAGCAGCAGGCACTGGTCAGATCCCTGTACTCAGCTCCACTCTTGCTGTCTGGGTGATCACAGGCCAGTTGCTTAACTTCTCTGAATCTCAGATATCTCACTGGAAAATAGAGGAAACAAAAATACTCACCTCCATGGGTGCTATCTGCAAACGGCATGGATGTATAGAAAGTCCCTGGCGTGTAGTGTTGTTTAAGCAATTGTTTTTGTTTTTAACTGGATAGTGGTGAGAATCGGGGAGGGTGGGGATGGGGGAATAAAATGCCGGCCTTTGAACACACTCTGCTCCCTGTGGAGATGGTGTGGCTGGCATCAAAGAGCACTTTCTGCTATGAAGATCTCTGATTTCACATGCACTTTGGACCCTTCCTGGCTGGGAGGACTGAGGGCTGACACCAGGGCTGCCTGCCCAGTTCTTTAGCTCCACGACTCTTCACTTCACCACTCCAAGCCTCTATTTGTCTACCTATAAATAGGGTACCATAGTGCCTCCTAGGGGCTCCAAGACAGTAAAGTGAGTTAATCAACCGGAAATGCTTCAGGCCTGGGAAACAATATCCAGTAAAAAAGTAAAAGAAACTCTAAAAATGCATAAGCAGTGGCCAGGCGCGGTAGCTCATGCCTGTAATTCCAGCACTTTGGGAGGCTAAGGCACATGGATCGCCTGAGGTCAGGAGTTCGAAACCAGCCTAACATGGTGAAACCCCATGTCTACTAAAAATATTAAATTAGCTGGGCATGGTGGCACATGGCTGTAATCCCAATTACTAGGGAGGCTGAGGCAGGAGAATTGCTTGAACCTGTGAGGCAGAGGTTGCCGTGAGCTGAGATAATGTCGTTGCACTCCAGCATGGGTAACAATAGTGAAACTCCATCTCAAAAAAAAAAAAAAAGCATAAGCAATAATGTGTTGTTTGAAGAGCTGTCTTGGGGACGTTTCTGTGCTGCTCCCTGAGCACAGCAAAATGGTGGGCCAGTGGAGGAAACTCAGCTCAGCTCAGCTCAGCTGAGAGATCCATGGCCCTGTGGGCTGAGGAGGGCCTGCCTGAGCTTGGGGTTTCACAGGAAAACCACCTTTGCTGGGGGTTTTCCTGAAAGTGGCTCCTGAAGAGTCTGGCAGCTCAAAAGCCATGTGGCTGGCCCAGGAGGGTCTGGCGCTGGGTAAATCCTGTTTCAAAATCATCTGGAGATCCTTGCCTCTGCTGAAAACCACCCTTTCTGTGTTCATTCCAGGTTTGAGGAAACAAGCCAGGTTTCCCTTTTGCTGGACAAAGTGCTCCTAGAAAAGAAGCAGCGTGGAGAGCTTTGGGGTTTGGGTCTTTGGGGGGCCCTAGGCAGCAGGCACAGTTACTAGGGGATCAGAGGGCTGAGGGGAAAGGAGGGGTCCCTGGCTGGAGACATTGCACATTCTGGTACACTGCATGTACAGGTGATTCCTAGTGTGTCTGGGGTTCCTGTGTTGGCCCCTTTTGGGAGACTTTATTTGAGACTCTGAGGTTCAGGCTGGGGTCCCTGCAGCCCCAAAGGGCTCTGAGGAGGAATCCTCGGGGTACATCTCACCCCGGTACCCATGAAGATGGGGCTACCCCAAGTTTGTTGCTTTAGGATTGATCTAGACAGAAGGTGCGTGTCTGCAGACGTGCCACAGACACACGTTTGCATGCGCCCTTGCTGCTCATCGCTGACCTTGTTTGTCTCCCAGGAGGTTCCGAACTTAAGCCCAGCCTTCCAGCAGCAGGTGCACTGCCTCCCCCTTCCCCATCACTCAGGACGCCTGAGCTGCTTCTCATCTTTGATGAGGTGGCTCGGGCCCTGCTGTTGGGTTCCTTCTCACATCAGAAGCTTGCAGGGTCCGACAACGTTGCCTCCTGCCCTCTCTTCTGTCCTCCCTCCCTTTCTCTTTCTCCTCCCTCCCTTCCTTCCCCTCCCTCCTCCTTCCCCTCTTCTCCCAACCTTGCTGGTTGGTGATCCCGGCAGGCACTGGCTGCACTTACGTCTTTTCACCAGTAGATGGCGGCATTTACACATAAGTGGAACCCACATTCTATTACTATTTAGGCTTTGAGAGAGGGCTTTCTGAGCCTCAGAGATGAGTGTTCTAGGAACAGCTCTGGGTTCTGGGGGTAGCAGAATCCTCAGAAGCCCACAAATGGGGTAAGGAGGTAGCTGGAAACCTCACGGATCTAGTTTCCCTTGTCTCAGAGCTGGGACTCAGAAATACCTCTTAATTGTTCCATTTGTTTTCTGTGTGTGTGTGTGTGTGTGTGTGTACGTATATACACACACATATATATGTATATGTATATATATATACACACACACATATATATGTATATGTATATATATATATACACACACATATATATACAAAATATATGTATGCATATGTGTGTATATATATTTATATGTGTATATATAGATATTTTTAAAGACTTACTCACATTGAAAATCCACAATATTTTACAGATCATATGAGGCAATTTCTTGAAAATTCAGAAGAAGCCCTGGACTCATGTCTCTGGGTCTCAGGTGCAGGTGTTTAGTGTCCCCTGAACCTTGGGGCGGCTGTTCTCAGGCCGACCTTGGTGTGAACTCTGGCCCCTGCCGATTCTCCCAGGAATGCAACCTGTGCTGTAAGCTGGGACCTCCTATCTAAAGTGACCTTGTTAGCCTTTGCAGTGGCACTGCACCCAGGACTAATGACTAAACATACTGTGTACTGCAGGCTTCCCGAGTGCCAGGCACTGTCGCCATGTGAATCCATTTACACACCTGGACAGGTGTAATTATCCCCAGTTTACAGAAGGGGAAACTGAGGCTCAGAGGAGCAGTCACCTGTCCCAGTAGCAGAGTGGGGACAACTTGCACACAGGCCTGCCTGGTGGAAAACCCGGGTTAGTGCCCTGGCTGGCCCTTGGGTGCAGGCAGGGGGCACCTGCATCCTCCGACACCATCAGCCTCTCCTCTCTGCATTAGAGGCTTTCTGTGTGCATTTGGGAGGCCTCGCCCATGCCGCAGCTGCCTGTGAGGGGAAAGGTGGGTGGTTAGGAGACCCCAAATGCCAAAGTATCCCCAAAGGCCTGGATCAAGGTTAATTGAAGGGACCGTCCAAAACTGTGTATAAAATAATGTCAGAAGATTTGCTTTTAGCTAGAGTTTTTTTCTAGCCCCTTTTTTTTTTTTTTAATTAACTAATGAGAAATAAGGTAATCTCACCTTTTCAAACTTCCAGACCAAATGAAGACCTACCTGCTCTGGAAGCCCGAAGAATGTCAGGTTGTCTTAGACATAGAGGCCACGAGCAGCTCCCAGCCTATCTGTTACACTGCTAGATGACAGTAGCACAGCAGTAGTGTTGGTATACACCCAGCATGTCCTTAGTGCTTGCAGTGTGCTAAGAACTATGCTGTGAAGGTCAAACCCGAAAGGTATAAATTGTTCTTAGCCTCATTTCCTAAATGGGAAAATGCAGGCTCAGAGAGGTTAAGTAATTTGTCTAAGGTCACCCAGCTGATAATCAGCTGGGCTAGATTTGAAGCCAGGTCCTCTGGGCATCATCCTTTCAAGGCATTGTATGGGAATGGCATGTAACTGGCTCTGAAATGATCGCAGTGCTCTCTGGAAGTGCTAACTGCTCTAAGCTATCTGGATTCTTCTTGGATGTTAAGTGCAATATTAGGAAAAATTGAATTTTTTAGTTCATGGTAATGGTCTCGACCACATGTTCTCTCTCTCCAGGAAGTACGTTTTTGTAAAACTGAGATATTTATTTGCCCTGGAGATTCTCCCCCATGTAGAGACTCTATAGTGGGAGCTCCTGATCTTGTGTTCAGGGGCAGGGGTGTGATTGACTCTCTTCTGCTTTGCTGAGTCCAGCTCGGCCATGGAGACCCCAACCCAGGCGGCACTGAAGGAATTAAGAAACAGACACACCCCAGCACTTTGGGAGGCCGAGGCGGGTGGATCACGAGGTCAAGAGATCGAGACCATCCTTGGTCAACATGGTGAAACCCCATCTCTACTAAAAATACAAAAAATTAGCTGGGCATGGTAGCGCGTGCCTGTAATCCCAGCTACTCAGGAGGCTGAGGCAGGAGAATTGCCTGAACCCAGGAGGCGGAGGTTGCGGTGAGCCAAGATTGCGCCATTGCACTCCAGCCTGGGTGACAAGAGCGAAACTCTGTCTTAAAAAAAAAAAAGAAAAAAGAAAAGAAACAGACACAAAGACAGAGAGGAAAAGTGGGACTCAGAGTGGGACATCAGGGGACTCACAGCATTCCCAGCTGGGAGCCCAGAGCAGTCTCTGACCCATGTATTTACTCTTTACTTCTAGTGACAAGTTTAACAAGCAGATGCTCTGTGCTCTTTCAGAGGGTGAAGATAAACTCACCAGGCAGCTAGTAGATGTTCACTATAGGTTAAAGATAAACTCACCAGGCAGCTAGTGGATGTTCACTATAGGTTAAAGATAAACTCACCAGGCAGCTAGTGGATGTTCACTATAGGTTAAAGATAAACTCACCAGGCAGCTAGTGGATGTTCACTATAGGTTAAAGATAAACTAGAAAGCACTCTATGAGGGAACAAAGGAAAGGGTCACATATCCTGTGTTCAAAGAACTAGTTCATCTGGTGTGGGACATGTTCATATTGGTTACTGTTTTATAATGCTTTGAGCAGTTTTCCTCTTTGGGGGGATGGCTCAGTTTTCCTTGCCACCACTCTCAGCAAACAATACGATTTATCACACATGTAAGACTTGGTTCTTAACATTGCTTGCTAGAATGGGTCCTGCATCCCTGGGCCAATCAAGGCTCCCTTCTAGAATTTTCTGCCTAACACATTGCTAACTCTGTCCTAGGCCAGGCTACAGGTGCTTCTTGGTGTGTCTGGGGTTTGTGTGGGGGCCCCTTTTGGGAGCTTAAAGGCTCAGGACCCTGGGGTCCAAGTTGGGGGTCCCTGCAACACTAAAGGACTCTGAGGAGGGACCCTCTTTATGCCTTCCCCAGCTACCCGTGAGATGGGACCACCCAAGTTTGTTGCTTTAGAGTTGACCCAGATCTGAGATGAGGGGAAGCCGGCTCCAGCTGCTGCACTGCCTCTCACTGCTTGCCCGGGTGCTGGGTGTGAATACACCCACTTCCAGGCCATCTGAAGGGGGGCCGCATGGGAGGCGCCCAGTTCTTGGTCGGTGGGAAAGTCGTTTGTTGCTGTGATCACAGGAGCTCCCAACTCATTCCACTTTCTCTAAGCCAGCTCTGATTCCTGAGGACCACCTGTGTGGCCAAGCCTGGTTCGGGCAAGTGTAAGCTACCAGAGGGGTTTCTGGTTAATTAGGAAAGGGATCCCATACCCCAAATGCCCAGAAGAAGGAGCCAGAGGTTTAGTAGAACCCGGCCAGGGAGGAGCAGCTCAGCGAGGTTGGTTTCTGAGCTGGCAGTGTGGGCAGATGGTGTGTGTGTGGGGGGCGGGGGGTGCGCTTCACATGCCGGGGCACATCGTGCCCATGGTGGCCCCTGCCCCTGGAACTACAGATGTGGCAGGCCTGGAGGCTTCCTAGAGCCCAGCTAGATCATTCTTGGAGGGGAGGGGACAGCAGGAGGAATTCTCCCAATGCCACACTGGAGCTATGCACAGGCGCCTGGCGCTCCCTGCGTGTTTTTGGAGAAGAAATGTCACGGCCTGCAGCTGGGGAAAATGTGTGTGTCTGGTCAGGTCTCCTCCATTTCTGTTCCTCACGCGCTTCCCCAACATGGGCATCTGGCAGGCTGAGCTGGGCAGACGGGTTCTAAGGACCATTTGCGATGGTTGAGGTCCTGCGGCCCCATCCCCCACACACTCCCTTTGGGCTGTGCCTGGCCGTGGTCAGTTTCCCCGGGGACGCAGCCTCGATGTCCGGCCTAATGAGGAAAGAAGGGACAGACCCCTGGAGAGTCGGGGACTGCTAGGCCACTTCCCCAGGCAGGCAGGGCCGTCCCTTGGTCTCCCAGTCCTCAGCCCGCGAGAATCCCACTCTCCTGCTTCAGGGACCTGAGCGCTGGAAATCCCGGGATGGCCGCGAGAGGGCGCCCGATCCTCGCAGAAGAACGGGGCTCCACTTTCCCTAAAACCTGGAAGATGCTTGTGGGGGGCTGCGTAGGGTAGAAGGGACCAACTGACAAACGCCCAAGTTTGCCGTCTCCCAGGGGTATCCGGAGCAAGTATGGAAATAAAAAAATGTCTCTACTGCTGGAAAAAGTGAACGGAGAAAAGACTTCAGGTTAACTACTTTGTTCAATGATCTATTCAGTGTGGCAATGTGCATGAATGGAGGGCCCGCTGTGTGCAAGGCTGGAAGTTTCCTAGGACCTAGCGCCGACTGGGTTGCTCCTGCTTCTACAGGAGGGAGGAGAACAGAGTGGGCAAAAGAGTCACACAGACTCACACCTGCATCTGCCTCTCTCCAAAGTGGCCTTTCCTTCTTGGCTCACCCTGCCCAGGTGAGAGAGGGGGGTCCTGGGACTCACAGGCCTCTTAGCCTCTGGCGCAGCATGGCGGTGTGGCTAGGAGCCAAAAACTAGCAGAAGGAGGGGTACGAGGGAGGCTTAGTGCACTGGGGGCACAATATCCTGTGGCTCCTCTCCCCACCCCATCCTGCCCATCCCTAGGGCCCAGCCTCAGGCTTCCCGGAGACTCCTCCCCTCCTGCTCTCCTTCTCATTCACCTAGTGCACTGGGATCAGCCTGCCTGGGTTCGAATCCCGTCTCTTGCCCTCATTCACTGCATGGCCTTGGAAAATGATAGCATTTGTTTGGGCTGGGTTCTGCCTGTGAAATTCATGCTAATATTGGCTGCACCTGTGTAAGACAGTCACGTGGCTCACATGAGAAAATCTGTGCCTGGAAGGCTGTCCATGGGTGCCAGGCCCATGGCGACCAGCCACTCAATGTGGGCTGTTAATATCATCCTTGTCAGCTCAGGTTGGACGCTGAGCTCCTCCGGAGACAAGTCTTGAGGAGTGAACTATTCACTGTGAAGTCCAGAGACAGTTTCATTTGATTTTGTTGGGGAAAGCAATTCCAGGCTCTTCCTGGCGGAGTCTGAGAACAGAGACAGAGGTTTTCCTTCCCCAGAGAGACCTTTCCGGACTGGTCCCCTGGTGCCTCTGCTGCCCATGCCCTTCAGGCAGGTTCTGAAGGCAGAAGCCATTCCTGGGTCCATCCCACCAGCCCGGGCCTGTCCAAGCAGTGTCTGTCTGTCCGCCTGGCCCTGTAATGTATCCCTGCTAGGCTGTAACAGCAGGAGCACAGAGAAGGTGCTCAGTCCACACTGTGAAATAGATGAATGATTGTCCATTTCATGACCAAGAACATTCTGCTCCTCTATCCAGGCTCCTCTCCCCACTCCATCCTGCCTATCCCTAGGGCCCAGCCTCAGGCTTCCTCTGAGACGTCTTCCCTCCCCTTCCCTTATTTATTCATTCATTCATTCATTCATTCATTCATTTCCCCAGTCACTCAACACACGTGCTTGTGCGTGTCAGGCTCACCACAGGCACTACAGGAACAAGCATGAACACATCATTATCCTGTTTACCAGGGGATCTCCTTGGCGCAGGTCAACAGGCAGCTAGTGGGTATAGCGCAGCATGGGTGGTGCCCTTGGACAAATCCCCAATACATGTTCAGGCTTGACTTTGGGAAAGGGGTCGTGTGGCCAGTTTGAAATCTGGAGGGAATAGGTAGGTGCTGGTGACATAGATGGGGGTTTCCCAGCCGAGGGAGTTGCATGTGATGGTCACTGGCAAGGTTGGCCCACCCAGGGAGCTAAAGGGTCTGTCAGGGAGCAGATGCAGAGGGTGTGGAGCCAGTAATGAGGGACAGGGCTGCAGAGAGACTGTGGTCAGGTCATGGAGGCCTTGTCAACTCAGCGGGGATGATGGTGGCTTCATCTAAGTGGTTCTGGGGCTTCAGGGGTGCAGAGCAGGAAGAACCGGGTGGGGGTGAGGAGAAGGGGAAGGGGAGCAGAGCTGGAGGCCTCAGTTGCTGAGAGGGCACAGCCTCACTGGAGGGAGGTGGCTCTTTCTCAGCCAGCAGAGGTGAAGAGGTGGCAGGCAGTCTGCGGTGACGTGGCGATACGTCTAACTCGTGTTTACGGCACCTGCGCTGTCTCAGGAAGCACTAGGTGTAAATGGATACCCAGCAGACATTTGTGCAGTGATGAACAAACAGCCTCAGCTTGGGCGGTTGCAATTTCAGAATGCATTCTTCTGACCCTGGGAGGCTGCCAAGACCCTTGCCTGGCGAGTTCCCTGAGAACGCCCTTCTAGTCCTGGTGCAGCTGGAGGGATCCCTCGGAGGGTCTGTGGCTACCGGACTGGAGGTGTCAGGACAGGGCTGTCATCTACCCGGGAGTTCTTTTCTCAGTAGGACTCTGTGGATGTGATCACCGCCCTGGGACCCCGCCCACTCAGCCAAGGCCATGCCACCCACTGGGGCTGTCCAGGTCTTCACGTCGGCCACCCAGTTCCCAGCTCGACGTCCATTTTTCCTTGCAATAATATTTTATTCAAAACAAGACAGTTTACTTGGCCAGAGAAACTGAACCCAGACAGAAAGAAAATAACTTCCCTTCTTATTCTGCAGTTGGGAACTTTTTACAAATGATGGTCCAGTTGGGGTGCCCCCTCCTCTGGAGAAGTCTGTGTGTGCAGAGAGGCCATACCTGTGCGGGTGATACAGAGTCTCAGGTGAGCACTGCAGGGCTGCCCACGTCTGTTTCTGGCATTCCAAGCTGGTACCCTCACATGCATGTGTTTAAAATAATGAAGTAAACTAGAGCTAAAACAAGAGCCAGCCTGGGCACCCAATCAGATACGGGCTGTTATTTCTCCCACAAAGCATATTTCAGGGTTCATACAGCAAACAAGGTAAAATCTGAAAGACAAGGTCCGCAGACCTCCTCCTCCTTCTTTGTAGTGGTGTTTTAATCTGATTTCTCTCCAATCCTAGCTCAAGAATCTGTTAGAGGAAATGGATGATGGGAAACCCTGTTTTCAAAATAAACACACCTAATACTCTGCTGCCACTTAGGAGTTCTGTGACCTCAGTCCTTTGCTTGGAATCTTCCAGAATCATAGTCTAAGATATGGATTTAGGCACAGGCCATTTTTTTGGGAGTAGGGGGAGAAGACCCCAGGGGGTACAAGGAGGAAGTGGGGTGGGGGGCAGATGTGGGCATGATTTGAAGCAGGTGATCCCTGTGGGAGATGGAGTTTTATTTCTGCCAAGACCCTCTGAGAAAGTACATGGACCAGCCTCAAGAAAGCTGGGTGTTTATAAGCCAGACCCTCTCCTGTCTTGGTTGAGTGTATTCCTGGGGTATCGAATGAGAGTGCATGTCTGGAGAACCCCCTTAGCCAGAAACCCCCAAATGCTTTTGGCATGTGTGGAAACAGCCTTCAGGGGTGGCCCAGGGGAATGGGCGTGGACCACAGTGCCCCTGTCACAGGAGAATCTAGCCTCTCCCAGCCTCCATTTCCTCATCAACAGTCAGCCGTTCCAGCTCTTCCAGGACACTTCCGGGGTGATCTGTATGATCTGTGTGACCGATGACACAGGAAATCATGACGTATCTGAGCCGAAGCCCGGCACTGTGCCTGGCTCTTCAGGGCCGTGTGTGACATCACTGTCATTTCATCACTTTTCTGTTTCATCTTCCTCTGCCTAGACTCCAGTATGATTTTTTTCAGTCCTCTGCTCTCCTCTCCCTGGGGGCAATTTTCGATTCTCCACTCTGGGGTCCTGAACCCGCTGAAAACATTCTCTCTGTGTCTCAGAAGCTGACTCAGATTTTCCTTTTGTAGACGGGTCTCCTGCCCTGTGCCTGCCCACAGGACTGGCACATCCATCACCCGCACAGCACCGTGGCCCCAGCCACCCAGGCAAGTCTTAAATAAATGCTATGGTAAAGCAGAATCAAGCCAACCAGCCACAGCCACCCTTTTCTCCTCATGTGACTGAAAGCCTGCAGTTTCTCTAAGGCTGCCATCTCTTCCTGCCTCTGGGGCACACATCCCAACCTAACTCCCACACATGTGGCCAGCACCCCAACACATGTGCAAACGCCCATCCCGATTTCAGGCTCTCCATGTTTACGGCTAAAATATTCCTGGGGACCAACACACAGCCTTTTTCTTCTACGTTGTCAGTATGTTAATTGAGTGCTAGTGTTAATCTAATAGAGTTTAGATTTATGTTGGGTTCTGTAGCGAGTCATATTTTAATCAATACACATTCCAACATTTAGATGGACAGATGAGAAAAGCAGCTTCATCTCTGCACTTGGGTTCCATCAGCTGTCAATAATTCCCCATTTGAATCCTTCAGATGGTCAGATTTATGGGTTTGAGTATATTGCATTCATCACAGAAATTAACTTTTGGGGGAAATGATGTGAGAGCTCACATCACATCTCCAAGAGGGAGATATTGAGTTCCAGAGTTGAGGCACTAGGAAATATTATCTGAGAGGAGCAGTTTGGCGGGGTGGCAGCGGGAGATGGGTTAGGGGCTTGGGTGGAGGAGGCTGTCAGGGCACAGTGCTCCTTAAGGCAAGTAGGCATCACTCTGTCTCCCCTGAGCAGAGCTAGGGCTGGCTTTGGGCATCCTGTGCATTGCCCCTCGAGGCCAGGCTGCACTGGGATGGAGAGGGAGTGGCTGCAAAGAGTCAGGTGAAATAGCATGCTGATCCTACCAGGTAAAAGACCGAAAGATTCTTCTCTTGGGGACCTTGGGCTGGTCCCCAAGAGAAGGTTAATTTCTCAGGAAGCAGAATCAGAGTTAAGAAATCAGGTCATCCAGGTTTACTTGAGATGTGGCTGATGGTGTATTGGGAAGAGAGAGAAACCAACAGAGTGTATGCCCTCAACCCAGGTGGGCAGTTGGAGCTTTGGGGAGCTCTGGGAGCCCCTGAAGAGCACTCCTCTGAGTGACCCTGCCTGAGAGGCGAGGGAACTGCCTTTCTCTGGCAAATTGGTCCTGTCATGGGTAGGCCAGCTTGAGCTCTAAATATGAACTCGGTGGCACTTTTCAGCTTGTGCTGCTTGCCTCCATAGCTGGGATGTCAATAAAAGCCTCTGGTATAATGTGTTATCAGTAGGTATTCGAGGTAGGTAGCTTTTGGCATTTCGAGATGGGAGCCAAGTAGACAGGACAAGGCATACTCAGAGATGGTCCCTCCAACCATCCCCCGGCGGTCAAGGAGAATGACACCCTGCTGCTTGGACCGATCACGTGGGCATTGGGCTGGGCTCTACTGCCCACCTGCCCGCCTTGTCAAAATCCCTTCCCCCTGAGAAACTCCTGCAGCTGAAGGTGGTTGAGAGGCTGAGTTTCCGCCACTCCCAAGAGACACAAATAAGAGCGCAGTGCTCCACAAGGCTCAGTTTCTCTCTCTGGCCTCATGTTCTCTGGATTTTATTCCTGTAGCTGTCTATAGGACAGTGCCTATTGACATTGGAATCCATTTGCAGCACCTCTAAGGAACTGGATATGCCATTAGACACTTCCACAGAGATTTGTGTCAGCAGTAGCAACCACTTGTCTCCGTTTCTGCCATGTAAATAGGCAAATGGATTTGCCCTTGAGTTTGCTGATGCAAGGATTCAAGATGCAATGAACCCAGAGCTTCTGCTTGATGGACCCCTCGAAGGTGTCTGTCGCTCTGTGGCCGGTGGGCAGAGACAGGTGAGAGAGGGCACTGCTCCTGACAGGCGAAAGACTGAAAGATTCTTCTCCTGTGGACTTCAGCTGGTCCTACTCTTAGGGAAATTTTTCGAGAAGCGGGAACCAGAGTTTAGAAATCAGGTCATTCAGGTTTATTTGAGATGTAACTGATGGCTTGTCAGGAAGGGAAAGAAAGCAACAAAGTGTGGATTGGAGAAGGAGCTGGGAAGACTCACAGCTGTGTGCCTTGAAATCTCATCTTGAGATTTCTGTTTCTGCTTTGTTTTCAGAGGCAAAGGTAGTGCGTGTCCTCACTCAGATTCCTGTGTCTCCTGGCACCCAGGAAAAAAGAGGGGACATCCTTTGACTTTCTGGTCCAGCTAGTCTTCGTTCAGAGGAGACACAGAGAGGGCTGGAGAGATGACAGCCCTCTGAGTTTCTCTCCATGAAATGGGTGTTCAACAGTGAGGTCTGACAGAAAGGCAGACTTGCTTCTTTTATTTTTGACACAGGGTCTCACTCTGTCGGCTAGCCTGGGGTGCAGTTGTGTGATCACAGCTCACTGCAGCCTCGACTTCCCAGGCTCAAATGATCCTCTCACTTCAGCCTCCCGCATAGCCGGGATTATAGGCATGAGCCACCACACCAGGCTAATTTTATTTTATTTTTTGTAGAGATGGGGATCTCTCTATGTTGTCTTGAACTCCCAGGCTCAAGTGATCCTCCCTCCACTCAAAGTGTTGGGATTACAGGTGCAAGCCACTGTTCTGGGCTGGAAATGCACTTTTGTTTCTAAACTTCACAGACTTTGGGACATTCGGTGACACTTTGTGTCTTTGGCTGCAGTTTATTCTGGGTGCTCATGGGAAATGATTTCCTTGCCTCCACTGTGAGCAAGACGAACCTGAGCTTTTGTGCATAAAATCTGAACTGCACCCGCTGGGACTCCATGGCGATCTGTGAATGCGTAGAGAAGATGGCTTTCACTCTGTGAGCCCACTCTCCACACTGCGGGACAGGAAGTCACGCACCCCCAGCATCCGCCCGCCTTGTGATCACACCATCATTTGAGAACATGTCTGTATTTGCAAAAATGCATTATAACTCCCCTGTTGTTGGAGATGCAGTTAATAAGTGGGGGTAGCACAAAATATGATTTCAAATCAGTTTAATAAAATTATTCATGTAGATTTTAAATCATTTTTACAGTTGATTTAACATTTGTGACTGGTTTATAGATTATGATATAGGATGGTGTTTGCATCTTTGCAATTTTATTCCAATTTAGAAACAGTACAAATATTAATTTTTGCTTCAATAATGGAGCCTTCGAGAATTAAACTTGTCTTTCTTGCACACACATTTTATGAAAATGATTATATTTATGATTTTAAATATATTTTTTGAGGAACTTTTTGCAGGCAGGGAAGCCCTTTTAACAAGGACTTAAATGGGAGTATCTTCTCAAAAGTTTCTTTTGAGACAAGGGTAGACAGTTTTGTTGTTTTTTTTTTTTAATGGAAATGGAGTCATGCTATGTTGTCCAGGCTGGTCTCGAACTCCTGGCTTCAAGTGATCCTCTCACCTCGGCCTCCCAAAGTGCTGGGATAACAGCTGTGAGCCAACATGCCCAGCCAGATATCAACTCGATATTTGGCTTGTGGAAGAAATGGCGTGATGCCTTTTCTACAATTGAAGGAAGTTGTGAAGTTTCTAGATGTGGCTTCTTAAAAATTATAAGCCTAAATGAATGGAAACCTTGGCTCATACCCGGTGGGCTGCCGCCATCTCTCTGGGGCCGGGCCGGCTGGATCTGTGCAGAAACCAGACATTTGGCTGGTGCTTGGGACAAGTTTTGGCTTCAAGATCCCGGCCTCTGTTGGTTTTCTTGCTTACCTCGGGATTACCTGTTTCTCCGTTTCTTCTTGGTGTGTTAGTTAAGATCTCAACAGCCAGGTGACCATGTGCAGGCATTGAAGCCGTCCCCGTCAACTTGGTCTCTGAAAGGTGCCCTCCTGGCTTTTGATGCACCTGTAAAGGGCAGTACTGTGGCAAAGACAGGGCCCTGGTCACTCAGGTTCCTGGACACTCTTGGCCATCCACCTGGGGCTGTGGCCAAGGCGCCTTCCAGCTCAGCACAGTGTGCCTTGGTGAGGACATTCATTCGTCTCCATGCAAGACCGTGGCTCTCAGGCCAGAGCAAAGTGCCCCGGGGATGCAGGAAAAGCTGGCGGCAGGCTGACTGCTTGAATGCTGTCTGGCTCTGACCCCTGCTCGCTGAAGATACAGCTAACTGCACTATTTTATAAATGGTATATGATTGCAGAGACTGGGATGTCCAACAAATTTGATCTTTTGTGATTTCCATCTTTCCTGGCATCAAGAAACTGCTTTAAAAGTCCCCTAAGACCCTGAACTCATAATGCCCAAGTCATGCTGCTGCCTGTCCCCTGTGATTTGGGGGTACCTGGTGAGTCCTGAGCAGGAGTCTCTGTCCAGAAAAAGAAAAGCTCTTACAGAGGGGATGGGGTAGATGGGAGGCTTCTGGATGGGCACAGGTAGCCCCCGGCTATCACCCTGAGTCACCAAAGTTCCTTCCCTGGGAGCAGAAGAGGCAGGGTTTAGAGACTTCTCCTGGCCACGGTTGAGCAAGTCAAAAGCTTGAGTGTTTGGTGAGTTTATATTTAAAGAGCAAAATATCGAGAGGATTTGAGATGAGAAATCAGATGGTAAAGGGTCCATGAAAAAGCAGCATCAAGAAACCATCAGCAACTTGCGAGAGAAGCATAGGGGTGTTGGGGTGTTTTCTTCAGGGACCAGTGGAGCCTCTGTGGCACCACAGCTTTCTACTTCAAAAGGCTGCAAGGAGGCGCTGAGGATGCGGGACGGGTTCAGTGCGCTGTGTGCAGGGGGATTGCTCAGGGTCCCTGGCAGGGATCGGAAAGGCTCATAGCTTTCAGTCTTCCTTGTGAGCCTGGATATCAGCGAGAGGCCCGAGGAGCTGACAGCAGAGCCGATGAGCCCAGCCTGTGACTCCGGCCGTAGGCAGAGAAGGTCTGGCTTCCCTCCTTCCCGTTGCCCACTGTCCTTCTTCACCATCACCTCCAGGAATCAGCTACCTGTCCCAGCCCAGTGTTCCCTTCCGCTCACGGCACTCTCGACAGACACTGTGGGAACCCAAGACAGGAGGCTGATGATGCTCTTGAAACTGCAGATCCCAGGCGCGTCCTGGTGCTGGACCCCTAGGGCCAGGCAGGGGGCCTCAGGAGAAATCAGAGAGATCCTAAGAACCACCCCCTGGGGGCTGAGGCCACACCCGGAATTGCATCCGTCTTCCCATAGGAACGCTAGTGCAGGCATCCCGGGAATCTGCATTTTACAGATGATGAAATTATGTGACTCTCCTCTCCCTCTACCACCAGGGCACTCTTATTTATGCCCAGGCAACTGGGAAATGAGAAGCTGCAAGAGCTGCCAGCTTCAAAGGCTCTGTGGGTCTACCAGGGCCCAGGCAGCCCACATGTCTGGAGCTTCCTTTAGGATTCCTGGGAGTTGCTTGGTATCCACCCGCAAGTCCCCCACACGCCTGTACCCTTACGGTTTAGTCTTAACTTTTGCTTTTTGGCCTCTGGAAGTCTGTCAGTTAAATCTTCATTCAAAAATAAAGAGATTTAGGAGGCTGAGGCAGAACAATCAATTGAGGTCAGGAGGTGGAGGCTGCATTGAGCCAAGATAGTGCACTCCAGCCTGGGTGGCAGTGAGATTCCATCCTAAAAATAAATTAAATAAATACATAAATAAAAGGGTAGCACGTTGTTACATAGAGGACAAGTCCCAGTGAATATCCGCAGGTTCCCTGCAGCCCCCCTCAACACAGAGCCAGCTGAGCATGAGCAGCTTCTCTCAGTGGCAACAGGTGATTTTTCCTCTGTGCAGAAGACAGGGGTGAACGGGCTGCCCAGCCTTAAATCCCGAGGCCACACAGCTGCATTGAGGCCGGTTCAATACAGGCCCAGCACTTCCCATATCCAGGCACCAGCCGACTTTTTATTTTTGAAAGTTAATCCATCTGTGCGGTAGATTATCAATAGCTGCTTTCCCTTAACCACCGCTTCACAGCTATTTGGGATCAGAGAGCAATTTCAGAGCTCGAAGTTAGATGACGGAGGCAAGGCTGTGGGCCAGGAAGGGAGAGAAAGGAGGAGCAGGCAGCTGTATCTTTCTTGGCTGTGGCAGAAACAAGGTGACTGGGGGTGGTGCTCTGGAAACCCTAGGGTGTGAGTCTCTGGCTGCAGGTGCCGGGAGCAAAGCCCACGGGGCTGCTCACCGGGATCTGGGGGTGCAAGGCTCTGTGCAGCTGCCACACAAACTGCCACCCTCCAGGACTTCTAGGGAATGTCCTGTCTGCACTGAGAAGGAGGCAGAGCCCTTGGTGTGGGGCAGCGGGGAAGGGTCAGATCCTACTGTGGCTGCAGGACATCTCAGCAGGAAGGTCAAAGGCAGGTGAGTGTTGGCTCCTAGCAGTCTGTAGGCTTGCTTGGCTGGGTCCCCTAGAGCCTCTAAGAGCCTGGAATTGGTAGTTAACATTTAAAACTCAAGGGATTTCGCATAAGAACCTGTTTCTGGCTTCTCTGGAAAACTGAGAGAAATTGCAATTCTTAACGTGTTTTGCGGGGAGGCAGGGGTCAGCGCTGGGCATCCAGCCACCTGGCCCACATCAGGAACTAGAGTTACTTACTAGATGCACAGGTGAGTGAGTTTCCTGCCACCTGGTCATCTATTGCTGTCTTGACCCAGGGCCTTCACTGTATCCCCTGGGAGAAACCCAGGCCAGGAAAGGAAGGAGAGATAAGGGACACTGGACAAGGTTGGGATGTGTGCTGTGCCCAAAGATGATCCAGGCCAAGTGGGGAAAACGTCTCCTGGGTCTGGAGGCCAGAGGTGACAATCCTGCCTCCTTTCTGTCACACCAGGGACAAGAAAGGGAGAGGCAGGGACCCCATGCACAGACTCTGCTTAGCCTCAACTTGTCTGTTCTGCAACTGTTGTCTGTGATCATGGTGGCACACCTGCCTGCCAGGTGTACCCTGCACCCCGCCCCTTTCTATTCTCCAAGTTTTCCAACAGCCCCATTCTGACTTTCCAACCCCCACGGCAACCACACTAGCCCTGTGATGAATGGCTCCGTATCCTCCATGGATAGGGAAAATCTGTTTTAAGGAATGAGACCCGTGGAGTGGGCAGGAGGGTCACTGGTTAGTTTGCCCCGGGACACAGGAACCCACAAGGGCTTTCTGCAGACCTGTGCACCAGGCCTGTGCAAGGCGCCAGGGAGATGTGTTAAGTTTGAGTCAACAGGGAGCTGTGTGCTCATGTTGGAGCCAGAGTGGGAGATGCTGTGCACTGAGAGGCATCACAGGGGGCTTCCTGGAGGAGGAAGCATGTGAGCTGGCAGGGAGTGGGGTGGGAAACAGGGGGCGTGCCCAGCAGAAAGTGCAGCCTAAGAGCTTTCTGCATGAAGCACAGGAAGTCCTTCCCTGATGTCCCTGGCCTGCTTTACTTGGTATACCAGCCGGGAAGCTGCATGGCATCCTAAGGGCCCCTCCTCCTAGCGCTTAGGGCAGCTCTCTGCCCAGCAGATACTGGTGGTGTTGATCCTTTCTCTGTTACTGTCATAATTTGGATTCTAGGAAGCCAGGCTGCAGGCTGGTTTACCAGGCGAGAGGCTGGTGCCGAGCAGCCTCATTTGATGGGTCCTAATTACTTAGGCGCAGAAGTGGCTTCAGTCCTCCAGGTCCATTTCCACCCTCCGGTCTCTGGGTAGCCCCCCTCCCCAGTGACATCTCCGCCACGCCGGAGAGAACACCCCCTCCGGAATCCGAGATGGTGTCAGCCCAGCCAACGTGGTCTCCAACAGACGTTAATTGTGTCCCCGGAGGAGGCTTCCCTGAAGTTAGGGTCACTCCACTGTGTCTTCCGTAAGTGATTTGTGCATAATCGACAGTGCAAAAGGGAAGGAAAAAAGGGAGGGCAGTCCCAGCCTAGCAGGGTGGGGGGACAAGAGAAAGAGGCCTGTATCGCCCAGGAAAGAGAACAACAAGGGAGGGGCTTGCGGACCCCCGGGGGCCAAAAAGCTGCCTCTTTGAATCTCCAAACCAAGGAGCTCGCTGGCTTCTGACCCAGCCAGGCAAGGGGATGAAATCTTCATGGCATCTCTCGAACCCCACACGTTGTGGGTTTGCATACAGCCTGTCCTCAGTAACCCCCGAGATGAAGCTGCTGCATGCTGAGGACTCGAGGGCGAGGATGTGTTTCCCCAAGAAAGGAGGTATCTATTGGAGACATGATGAGATGTACCATTCGAATTGGTTTAGCTCCCAGAATATACATTTGTGCTGGTCGCGCGTGCACACAGCATACAGTGTAATTCACACACACGCACACAAATGCACGACCAGCCGCATTGAGATTCTTGGTAGAGGACCAGCTCTCAGATCAAGCTGGCAGAAGGATGCAATTCAGATACGACACCCCTTTCTTTGGAAGGGTGCCTTCCCCACCTCCATCCCCAGGGAAAATCTGCCAAATGGGCATAATATTAAGTAACGTTGGCAGGGGGGCAGCTCACGGTCCCTCCTGACGCTGCTTCTTGGATCTGCAGAGATGGTGTCTTTGCTTTCCTGCCCTCCCTCTCTGCCTCCCCTCCAACTGGGAGGGGAAATACGGATAAAGAGCTGGGTGGTGGCACCCTCTCTCCCCCCACACCCTCCATTCGGGCATCACCTCCAGCCCTGGAGGTACCCTCTCCCCAGGAGTGGAGAGAATCACCCGTCTCTTTTTGGCACCAGCACCTCCTGAATGCCATGAGAAGCTGGTGACCTTCACTCTGGTCTCCATGACGACAAGATGGTATATGTTTAATTAGTTCAGGCTTATTTTAGGACCAATTTTCTTTTATTTTAGGGCAATGCGAGCTATGATAACTGTAAGCATGTTTACGAGGCGCGCGAGGCTTAGCTGAAATGTGCCAACAATTCTAGTCAAACAGATGGTGACCCCGGTTTCAACTTGCCCTCTCATTCAATTATTCAGCTGTATTTAATTTTCCTCCGAGCGACTCACGCGCCGTGCCGCCGGCTGCCCTCTAGGTGGCGCGAAAGACCACCTTTATGGCTGCGCTGCAGGGTTGAAAGCCGGGTCTCGGGGAATTTTCTCAGCCTGATGTTGGCTGGAGAAGAGGATAATGAATTTCTGCATTTGAACAATAGTTTCTGCCTAATATCAAATGATGTGAAAGGGTGGAAAAGAATTGGGTCAAATTGTATGTGATTTGGCCATGAGCTCTAAGTAATCTCCTTTCTAATAAAGGAATTTGAAAGACCTTCCAGGCTTAATATCCTCCCAAATAATTTGTTCGGAGTTCAAGGAGTGTTAGAGCTGTTTCTACGATTGTGGATATGTTCTGTTTGCATTTGAAAAACCTCTGCTGTTTAATTTTTAGTCGCTGCCAGCCCGCCTCATCTGGGACTAGGAGGATAACCTGAGCGGATTTGGTTTGCTCTTTTTCTCTCTGATGGTTTCTGCCTGCCTTCTATGCTGTCAGAGCTTAGCAGTATTTGAAAACCGGACGTCCCGGGAATGATATTGCTCACTAAATATCTTTTCAAAGACATGACCTTTCTAGTACAGGAACCGAAGAAGCGTGTGGCCACACCCATAACAACAGACTGGATTTCTCAGAACCTTTGGAATAGGAAACAGTCTACTCAGCTGTCACCTACTCAGCTTCATCCCGATCCGTAACGCCTTTGACCGGAGGGGCTGTACCTTACATACACTCAGTTCATGTTTCCTGTCCATCAACATGGCTCGGTTAATCAAACAACATGGAATTCATACCTTTATTTATCATTCAACTTAAGAATTCATGCCTTTAGCACTGCTTTTTTTTTTGATACATTAAGATAAGCTTGTAACATATCACTTATACATTTTTCCACAAGAATCTCTCTTCAGAAATCTTCTTGGAAAATTGTCTATCTATCCTGTCCTGTATTTGGTCAAATAACAAGGAAAGGAATCATGTGTCCTACCAAGATCAACAATGACCCACATGTACACACACACACACACACACACACACACACACTGAGATGGGGTCTCACTCTGTCACCCAGGCTGCAGTGCAATGACACCATCACGGCTCACTGTAACCTCAGCCTCCTGAGTAGCTGGAAACACAGATGCATGCCACCACACCTGGCTAAGTATTTGGTATTTTTGGTAGAGACAGGGTTTCACCATTCACTGTGTTGCTTAGGCTGGCCTCAAATCCATGAGCTCAAGTGATCCTCCTGCCTTGGCCTCTCAAAGTGCTGGAATTACAGGTATGAGCCACCTCGCCTTGCCTCACAAAAGTCTTAATGCATAGATAAACTCCTTCCAAAGACAACACTTTGAATTTCCATGGATTCATGGTCCAGGTTTTGGTAAAGAAGTTTACTTTATCTGAAATCTCTGACTCCTCATTTTTGCTCAAGGACAAAATCATGGTGATGAAAAGGTTAAAATCATGTGCACCGACTTGATTCCTGGAACTCCATTTTCAGGGGTTTGGCTTTGGTTTGCTTTCCTGCTTTATCTTATCCAGCGATGGCTTGGTTCATTCGTTTTTCGTTGGAGGGTCTGCATATAAACCAGGGAATCTTTGGTTCAGGCAAGGGAAAGGGCTGTTGCTTCACAGCTTGACTTCGTAGGGGCTGATTGACGCAGGGGGCGGGACATGGGCAGTGGCTGGGACCTGATCCCAGGCTGAACAGCCAAGGGTCCTTACCAAGCCTCCCAGTGCAGACGCAGCTGCACCCTGTTTATATCTGTTCAAACTTTATATCTGTTCAAACTTAGCCTCCTGGGGCCACTTACGGTTTCAGGGCATATTCCAGGGAGTTACTTGGGAGTGGGGGCGTCTCAGGTGTAGCTACTCAGGCCACGCAAGTGAATTGTACTTAACACCTCTGCCCTCTGATTAGCCTACCGGATTGGACTCAACACATTCTTTAGATAATCAGAGCTCCTTATCCTTTTGGATAACTTTGTCTTGGTGGGGGAGGGGTCTTTATCAAGTCCTTTGGAAGAATTGGGTAAAACACCAAAGGGGTTTGGGGTGTCCCATCTGAGTCCCTGGAGTCTCTGGATTTTCTGCTCTGTGGGTGGGAATGCACCCCTGTCTCCCACGCTTTACCTTCCCCAGGGATGCAGTGACAGTGAGTAGGGGACTTTGGAACAAGCCCTCGAGGGAGCCCCATCTGAGCTGTTGGAGATACCCTTTCTGGATATCTGTGGGATCTCACAGCGGGGAGTATTTTTGTTTGTGGGTGTGGTGTGTGTGTGTGTGCACAGACACACGTTCATACACACAAACCTTCCTGCTGCTTTGTAGGAAAACCAAACTCTGGGATCCCCATTGGGCTTGGCTCCTTGCAAACAGGGCCCAGGGAAGCCAGGGAGGTACAGACGGAGGGCATGGATCGTGAGGAACAGTCAGGGCAGGTTCACCAGGGAATGTACTCCGTAGCCAAGTCACGATTTAAAAAAATAAATACCATAAAAATCATGGCTTCTCTGAACCTCTGGCTTCAATATGGGATTTGTACATATTACATAATCTGTCACTATAGTATTGTATATTAAAGAAATGGCCGTGCGCAGAGTCAGCCAGGGGGACGGGGGCACTGTCCCAGCCGCCGCCACCGCCCTCCTCTCCATCATGGGCTGGGACGCTGTCAGCCCCACCACCTGCCCCACGGTCTTGCCACGTTGCTGAGATCCCAAGTTACTCTGCCTCCCAGAACATCATTTGTTTTTCTTTGTTCAGAAGACAGGCTACATGAGCATTTGCGTGAGGCCATCTGTATCTCCGCAAAGAAACAATGAATCAGGGTAGAAAACGTCTGCATGGGGAAGATCCCGGCCAGTGGCGATGGCTGAAGACGGGGTGGGGACCAGAGAAACTTTCTCCAGGGTGTGATGCCTGAGTCCCCGCGCCCAGGAAGGGCCCTGTGCAACTTCTCTGCTTCTTCCCTCTCTCTTGTTCTCAGCTTCTGTGTTTACTCCTGACGGCTCCTTTTCCTCCTTGCAGTCTTCGTTTGTTGAGTTCTGTGAAGATCATTTTGGGCGTGTGAGCTGTATCTAGCCAGCTCATTCTGCAGGGGCAGAGATCACCCCCCCAACTCCCAGGAACCACCCCCCGGCAACACACACACACTTTGATTCTTTTGCAAAGGGCCAACTCTGCTTTTTTCCTGAAGGTGGCAGTGAAAGAAAAAAAATGACTCCCTTAGAAGAGTTAGGAATTTTATTACAAACCAGATGGAGCTGCGGGCATCCCCGTTGTGTGTCCCCTACCCTGTGTGTGTCTGTGTGTGTGTGTGTGTGTGTGTGTGTGTGTGTGTGTGTGCACAGCCAGGGGCACTGACAATGGAAGCTGCAGCCCCCCAAGCGGCACTCACTGGGGGCGCAGTGCCCTCCCCTGGCAGCGTGGCACCGTGGCACTGTGGCCCAGTGCCAAGTGGCTGCCGTGCTCAGCCAGCCTGCTCCTCATCCTCCCTCTTAGTCCCTTACCAAGATAATTGAGGATCTAATGGCGAGGAAGGAGCCCAGTGGCTCCCGAGGGCTGTCAGGTATCTGCGCGTCTTCATGTCATCCGTCAGCATTGAGCTCCTCTGTCATCTCTCCTCAGCCTTCAGCGTCACACACTCTCATCGCCTTCATTATCTCGGCTCAGGCCAGCCCTCCCCCCACTCCCCCCATCCAGTAAATGCATCTTTGTGCAACTCTCAGTCTCCGATTATGAATCGATGATCATGTGGTATAAGAGAGATAGATGGCTTTTAGTTCCATCCTGTCTCCCCTAATTGTAAAATATTAGTTACATTACACTGTGTCTTTTGATTAATGGAACTTATTTGGAGTAGCCTATCCGATCCCTCCCCCTTCTAAAGTCCTCCACTGACTTTTGAGAATTGAGTGATTTCACTTAAAGCAGACAAATAGGCCCTTCAGCGAGGAGATAGCAAGGCTGTGATACTGTGGGCAAGACAGGCTGTACAGAGTTGTGTATTCCAAAGAAAGCCTTCAGCCCGGCCGGGCAGACGCTGGGCTGCAAAGGCACACCCGGGCCGAGGAACTTCCTTCCCTTCTTTATTTCATCCTCTTTTTGGCAAATCTAGCCCGTCTTGCTGACTTGCAAAACAGGATATGAAACAAAATTTAATTAAAATTAAATAAATGGCAGATTTGCTACATTCCCACATGCGGCTCATGAGAAACCAGTCGAATCTGAACTTTGATGAATTCGAGCTCTCGCTCTGCCGGGCCCCCTTCTTCGTGTACAGGATGGGGCATCAAAGGGGCGTTTTGCTGCCCACGTCCGACACAGGGAGAGATGCTTGTCTTTGAATGCTGAATTTATTTTACTTGGCACTATTTACTTAAATACGGTCTGTTGATAAAGTAAGTCCTTACCATACAAAAGGGAAGTCGGTGGCGAAATCCCTTATTATAAATAATCACTATCAGTGTAAATTCAAGGTCATGTTCGCTTTCAACCTATGAGCTCAATTAAAAAAGGACTATTTACTGTCGATGTGTAGAATGTCTGTATGTCAGGGAAACAGGGAGACTTCATAAACAAATCAAATTATCAGCAACAAAAATAAAAGGCATTGCAGCTTAGGAATTTCAGCATGCATTTTCAGGGAGCCCTTTCAGGTCTCCGGCTGCATGAAATACACGCAAATATTTATGTCCATTTTGTAGAATATGCTTTGTATTTCATTCTGACCTTTGGATTATTTTTTAAAAAACTTTTATTTGCATGATTCTGGTAGACACAAACTATTATGTATTTTCTGGGGACATGCTATTTCATTTAATGCAGCAGGGCAAAAGATTGATTTTATTATGTGTATAAGAAGCTGGAAATGTTTTACTTTATTTTTTTTTAAAAAGAGCATAACAATGTGTTTATGGCTGCTAAAAAAAAAAAAAAAAAAGGCAGCAAAACAAATCATGGCTGAGTTTAAAATTCATTCTGAGGATTAGATACCCAGAAAACTCGGAGATGAGAGATTGGAGGCTGATCCCCACCGGTTCAGTCCACCTCCCACCGCCTGCTCAGGGGGCCTCATCGTGTCTGGAGAATCAGCATTCACACTTGTTCTGGGTTAATAACTCAGGTGCCTGGATCTCTCCTTCCCAGCACCTGAGCCTGGATTTTGGAATCTCTGTACTTCGTTTTCATGTGTGTTTTGAGTCCTTGCTTTGAAGAGCGTGAGGACTCTTTGTTCTGAGTGTCAAGGGACTTTTGTAAATGTCAGCTGAGTTTGGGCTGCTGTGTCTAATAAACCTCCTTAGGGCTTAAGATGCACTTTCTCCAAATTTTCATCAGCAGCATCACTCACTTAGTTATCTACGTCCATCATGTTTTGAGAGTCTTTTATAGAATATTCTTAATACAGCGTGTGAATGCATATTGACAATTGTTGGCACTTTTATATATTCCACGATACACATTTATCTGTTATAGATCCATAATACCAAATGTGTAGTAAAAAGCTATATCAAAAGGCAGTTATCCCACGTGCATAAAACACTCTCACACAGTTGCTTTAATTTCCTTACTACCGCTTCTAAAACCCCCACTTTATACTGATGGACTCCAATATTTCATTTAAGTGTATGCCTGAGAGGAGATGAGTTGCTTCTAAGGCGAGTGGTAGCTTTGGCTCTTGTTAGGAGAAGCTATGCACTGGGGCTAAGCTCAGAGCATTAGAGGCTGTACGTTGCCCTGGCTGGCCCTCCTGGAAATTCTCTGGGATGGAGATGTTTCACCTCCTGGGGACTGGCTGCAGAGAGGGCTGGTCCAAGCCTCCAGGGACCTGGCCTCCCCTGAATAACAGCAGCCAATATTTATGGCCATGTCCTTAGACAGTATCAGGATTGTCTCCATGCTCTGCTCCATGCTCTGTGCTGAACTCTCGACATGTGTGATTGGCTTAGACCTGGCCATCTACTTGGAGAGAGGCACTAACCTGAGCCCCTCTTACAGATGAGAAGACTGAGGCTTTGGAAGGAAAGAGAGCCTTGTTCAAGGCCCCGAAGCTGTTAAAAGCTGAAGGTAGAGAACTGTCTGCCTCCAAAGCTGACGACAAAATGTTCTCCTTCCTCCTTGAACCTGTCTGCCTGCATCTGGAATTATTTGGAGCTTTAACCTACCCTAATACTGGATATTATCCTGTTGTTTTGAAGATTCAATGAGACGTTGATTTGTGTACAATACCTGATCACAGTAAGAGCTCAAATGCCAAAATCATATCTGCATGTGAGGGCAGAGAGGATGTGATAATCAGCATACCCCATCCAAACAGAAATGTTTCTTTTGGGGCAACCCTCGTTTCTGCTTGCCTTTTTCATTTCTCTAGATCATTTTGGGAGGGGAGGGAGTTTAGAAAAACTCGGTTATTTGGATGAGATTTCTGATGGGTTGTGGCTATTGCTGGGTAATTGTCAGGAAATATACAAATGAGGAGATTCCCTTTCAAAGGTAGATGGCCTGGGCCTTGGGAAGGGGCATGAATGCACTTGTCACGTTTGGAGTGACCAGCGGGACCAGGACCACTGCGGGCATGTGCCTTCCTGAGACAGCATTCCCGAGTGTCAACAGCCAGCGAAAAAGCTCCCAGTGAATTAGAAAGCCTGCTGCACGTGTGAGAGAAGACAATGGTGGTATTAATGGTGGAAAGCAAAAGAAGAAAGCAGGTACAGGTGCTTGTTCCCAAAGGCTGCGAGGAACAGAATTAGATTTTGTTGCTAGATTCCAGAAAGTGAACATTTCAGAGTGGCTTTTCATTTGGCATCACGGATTTTAAAAAAATAAAGTAAACATCTGGTTGTTTGAATGCAAGTGAGGCGCCCTCTTTCCCACCACCCTGCCCCCTGTTTCAGCCAAACTGTGTGTGTAAACACTGTCTTAATTGACTTCAGGTTAGGGAAGTCTGGAAAACAAGCTTAAATTCATAAAACTGGAATGGACATACTTGAGGCCTCTCCAATCATCCAACAGTAGGTATCTATTTATTATTGTTAGGTATCAATGAGGCACGAATGCCAGTAACATTGGGCCGCCCTCCTAGAGGAGACCACTTTTAGGGGAAAAAAGACTCTTCTGGCAAAACAAAGGTCCAGTGAAGAGCTAAGTCCTGTTGTAGAGAAAAGGGAGAAACTGGGCCTACTGAGGACAGGAGGGGACTAGAGGAAGCCACTTGAAAGGGATTTGAATCCGGATGATCGTGCTGGCGATAAGTTTGGTAAGGAAGCCTCATTTAGTTCACATTCAGGTCTAGTCTCTCTCTCTCTCTGTGCAAGGATGTGTCTATTTTGAGACTCAGGAAAGAAATGATTCTATTTGCAAAGTAGATGTTTGTTGGTTGTTTATTAACCATCATGTACAGCTTTCCACTGGATTAACTGGCACCAAATGGCTGCCCTTCAAATCTCATCCTTAAAGCAAGATATTCGGGTTCTCTAGTGGTTCAGAGGGGAGGGGTTTGGAGCCTGAACACCTGGTATCATACCCAGCTACCCTGTTTCCTGCATCACCTGAGCACATGACTCGCCGTCTTTGTACCTCAGTTTTCCCATCTGTAAAATGGAGGTATCATAGTAACGGAACTTACCTTATAGTTTGTGTCAGGACTGAATGGCACATAATCAGCTGTCTCATTCTTAAAACAAAGGTGAGAAGGGTCTGATAAAAACCACTCCTCCCCGCAAACAAAATGATTTTTATTCTCTTTTCGGCCATGCTTGCTTCTTTTTTCGGTTTCCTTCGAGCAAATCACTGTAGAAAGAATTTTGCAGCTTGGCTAAAGATCCTGGCTAACTACTCTGAGTAGTTTATGGCCTGGCGGTCAGTGAGGCTGCTGCTTGCGGTCTGAGCCAGGAAAGGCAGAAGAACGAGTTTCTAGAGAAGGTAAGGGCTGAAGGTGGGGAGGGAGATTTGTGGGTTCAGACCAGAGGCCTCCCAGCCAGATCTCCAAGATCTTTCAAAAGCAAAGCAACCCGCTGACCAGCTGGCTGAACCAGCAGAGTGGAGCAGGGTCTTTCTGTATTAACAGTGAGGTCTGCTCAGGAGACCACCTCCCCCGGCCCCCACCCCATGTGCACGTGAAACAAGGAGACAGACTTTGCATCGGGGCGGTTGTTTCCAGAGGTCTGTGGCCAGGAGACAAGCCCGCCCCCGCTCCGATCCCGCGCCAAATGGAATAGGAAGATCCGGATAATAAAAATCAACTTGTCACCGAGACATTCCTCAACTGTTAACAATCAGATGGGGCTGAGGGCGAGGGGTTGGGAACACCAAAGGACATCAAAGGGGGTCTCACGCCCAGACTCCGCTCCCTTTCAAGGCTCCGTAATTTGGGAAGGAAGGTTGTGTTCTAAATAATTTGCGAGGCTCACAACATGCAGGTTATTGTTTGTGGACAGATGGTGCATTGCGTTTTATCGCTTTTCCTTCTGTGGGCCCTCATATGTGGGACTGATGTGCATTCTGAAGTCTTTGTCTCCTTGCTAAAATCTCTAATCTAAAACAGGCAATCAAGCACAGAGGCAGGGCTTCAGAAGGCATAATCAGAGTTCTAAAAGCAAAGAAGAAAAAAGGGGAGGGGGGAATACCAGACGTCCAACTGCAGTTACGAGGAGGCAGATGTGTTTGCAGAGAACGCGAGAGGTTGTTAGGGTATTCAAAGTGGACAAATGAAAGGGAGTCGGAAGCACAGAGGGAGAGAAAGGGCCACCCTGCGGCAGCGATGGGCACCAGGGTGGCGGTGCCTGGCCTCACCCCCGCCTGCAGCCTCTGCCCGGGTCTCCACCTCCCCTCCAGAGACCAGGGGTCTTTGTCTCTGCAGGCGGTCACGGCCCGGCCTGGGAGGCCCCCTCTCAGATCCGAGGCTGCCCTTAAGAGTTAAATCATGTGGATACACAGGAAGGAAATGAAATAGACGAACTTGCTCCTCTTTTCTTCCTACGGATTTTTTCTTTTTGATTCTGAAGATAGAATTACTGTTTGTAAGCATCTGAAAGTCATTAGAAACCCTGCAGTCTGTCAGGTGCCGACGCAAGAAACTGCTGAAACCAAACGGGTGCCTGCACCGAGGGCTGGGAATTCATCATGTGCTGATGAGCAGTTATAATAATATATGAGCAAATCACAAGCATTCTGCAAATTAATCAAATTTTTTTCCCCTTCTCCCTTGTCTCTGGGAGAGTGGCTTTGCAGGCAGACGTAGGTGAAGCAGTTTTACTCACAGATGGTCGCTCTGGCATCAGATGGAATTTATATAACAGTAATTCTGATTCTTTGCCAAAGAGGCAGCGAACACACCAGGGAGATTGTAGAAGGCAAGTCATGTGGTTTTGCTGAGGTTGTTGTGGGAAGTTTAAGGGGGGAAATCTCAAATTTTCCTCTTTGCCTTTACTGTTTTTGCCTGAAGGGCCAGAACGGAACGCCGTTCTGCCATGGGCGAAATCCGTCGCGTCTTTTCTCAAGACTTGTGCTGAAAGAGTGCTTCGCAGCTGTTGCAACTGCTGGCAGTGACAGAGCCCCAAGACTCCGGCTCCTCGCTGGCTCCTTACAAGATTTAAAGGGGAGAGGGTTCAGAAGGTGGCCAGGCTACACGCTAGGAAGAGGCAGGGCCGCCTCCTCAGACGCCCACAGCGCTCACTTACCCTCCTGCTCCCCATGGCATTGCTAAACCTATAAGGGCTTTTCTTTTCAAGTGTTTTATTAAATGAAGAGTCTAACAACCCTCACTTTAATTACACACGGGCTCCGTTTATAATTCCTCTGGATTTATTCAAGTAGTTGAAAACGATGGTGCCTGGTGATTAAACTGATCATCTTAGTTTAGCAGCTCCAAAACCTGGGAGAGTGTATGTGTGCTTGCACGTGGTCGCTTGTCCCTGGGCCAGTCTATGCTTTGGACACCCCCCAACTCATCCCAAACTTCCCTCTCCTTTGGGAAACCTCATCTCCCGTGGGACAAAGGGACACATGAGTTGACCCTCTTGGGGCCACCCTCGATCACGCCACAAGGCGCCCTTATCCTTGCGGAAGGAAGGATGATACCAAGATGGCGTGTCGACGGCATTATGCAATACGGTCCTGAGGCTGGGAGGTTTTCTTTCCCCTCCCCCTAACGTAAAGCCCGGCCCATTTGTTTTGGTTTACGTGACTACAGAGAAATAAGTGGATTAGACGGAAACTTTCGCATGCTTCATTGCAGCTGGGTGCGGACATCTGTCATTCCCAAGCCATATTCTGGATTATGCCAGCAAGAGAATGCGAAGTCTGACACCTTTGATTTTAGAGAGAGCCTTTTATGGGGGGGCGAAGAAGAGAAGAAAGGAGGCTCATTTCCTTTGTGACTTCATTAAAAAAAAAAGCCACCTCTCTTCTGTGCTTCATTTTATTTATTTATTTCTGCCACGTGACGATGTTAGTAGCACTCCAGGACGGGAGCTGTGCATTGAAAAGTTTATGCTTCCATCTTTCCTTTTTACTTAGTAATTTTCTATTGTTCACAGTACCAATTTGTTGAATTGGGCATGATAAAAAGTAGCTATTTTAAATATATCCAGTGTGGCCATCTATATGGATATATACTATGGGTATGGATTGCGGGTGTCTGATTCCTTTATGGGAAGAGAGATGTGCGATTCTCGCTCACACATAAACTTACATTAATACAATACAACATCACTGCATTTTGATGGAATGTGACTGCTCCCAAGATACTGTTTTTGGTGAGCGGCTCTGCAACCCATATGGGCCCCCCGCGCCCACCATAGGAAATGTACTAATGTTTTTATGAAAGATGTGTGCAAGTAGTGAATTATCCACAGATAACCTTGGATGCCAGCTTTCAGTGGATTGGATATCGATACACTTAAGGCGCTCTGTGCTGGTGGTTTCATAGGTCGGCCTCTCCCCTCGTGGCTTTCCTGGTGCCACACAGAGAACAGCACACCCTTGGTACGAGCCAAGTTCCAGCATTGGCCCCCCCTCCCACATTTAAATTGTGCAATAAAACAGAAACTACAATTAAGGGCTGATGTGTTCATTTTAAGCGAGACAATGGAAAACAGGAAGTGACTGAACCAGCAGAGACCACCCACTTGTTTATTTCACTGGGTGTGTACAAGAATGCAGCTCATCTGCTGGGCGAAAAAACACACAAAGCTTCACCCAGTCTCCCTGCCTCAACCCCAGAGAAAGTGAGATACTGGTTGTTTAGATGAGGTTGGAACAAAGTGAAGACTGGAAAGCCCAGGGCCCACAGGTGCCTGGCTGGTGATGCCTGGGGTGTAAATGCCCAACGGGTAAACGGGTGCCAGGCAGCGGGAATAAGTGCCACCCAGCTCCCCAGCCACTTCCTCTGGGAAGATCTTGCCAGACCTTCTGACTTTGCAAGAGAAGCTGGAAATCCTTGTTTTAATGTGAATTTTTTTTTTTTTTAAATGTAACATTGGCAATGAATTACAATTTTTTTAAAGAAATAGTGTTGGGGGGAAAAATATGTGGGCCTGCAGCTTGTAACCACTAGGAGGACGAATGCATTTTTGTCTACAGCAGTCATGGAATCTATGGTGTGGCCACTCGGTCCCCATCAGGGGAGGGCTGTGGCCTTTTGGGACTCACAGTCAGGGTGGGCAGTGTCCTCCCAGACCCCCACAGAAAGCAGTAAGGTGAAGGGAAAGAATGGGGAGGGGAGGGTGTGGTTCTTGGAGCTGTCACTGGGATTTTGAGCTTCGAGGCAAGAAAGAGGAAAATGCAGAGCTACCCAGTGACCAGGGTGCACCTGAGAAGCTGTTCAACACCCTCCACCAGCGTGGAGAATGGGAGGAAGAGCGTAGTATTGATAGCTGGGGTTGGAGTTACGAAAGGCACCCCATGGAGCACAGAGCACTTAGATTTTTCTGCTGAGGAAAACAGCAAGGCATGGTGGGACATTCCGGGTAGTCCAGGTAGGGACGGTGTGCAGGGGAGAGTGCTGCCGAGTCACCTGTTGGGAGGGGTGGCCTGCACGGAGGAAGGGAGCCAATTGCCAGGCTCTGAGCGGGATGTGGATAGCAAGGTCGGGATTCCTGTGGGCTGAAGCCCTGGAAAGAGGTCCTTCCGTGAACAACATCTGCTTCCTTGTCCGGTGCCTACTGTGTGTGGAGCCCGCCAGAGGGCAGCAGTTTCCAGCCTCCCAGAGGGAAGGAGGAGCCCCACGAAGCCCACAACACAGGAAGCCATTAGCAAGCAGTGCCTGACAGAACATAATTAAGTGCCTAATTGTGTGGTGCCTGGGATAAGTGGAGCTCTGCAGGCTGGTCCTGAGAACGGCTTTAGGAGGAGTTAGGGCTTTGGTGGGTCTCACCGGAAGATGTGGGGGCTGGATGTGGGTGATTTCTAGTAGGAATGGCAGTGTGTAGTAGGTGAGAAGGGATTGCAATTTGGAAAGCCAGGCTAAAGAGGTGAGATACTGTGGTAAGAAATAGGGAGCTATGGATGGCTATAGAGGAGGGGCAGGCATACATATACACAAGATTTGGGCACTAGGCTTGGTATGGATGGTGTGGCTTTTTTCTGTCCGGAGAGGTCTCACTGTTGGTCTGAGGTGGGCTGTTGACCCAGTGGACTTGATGGTACCCAGAAGACGGTTTACAGGGGCTGGGCTGGCTGTCACCACCTCTGCTAAATTCTGTGCCTCCATACAGCCCATCTTACTGCCAACAGGGATTTCAGATAACTGTGTTTAGCCCAATATTGCTAAGGAGAGAAGGGAAGGATATTAAATGTGTGAATCATAGGTGCTGCATCTGCTAATTTTAGACTTCTTATTTTTGCCATCTCTGAGTATCACCCTAATAATTTCACTTAATATTTAAAAATTAATTGGTGAAAAACTTAAAAATACACAACTCTAGCTTTGTTGTAGAGATAATACCCAACTCTGACTCACTAGATTTTGGGTCTTTCTGCTAAGGCTATTAACCTGAAATGTGGTCAGCTTGGTTCCATTTTAAATCACCTTTGGAGCCTGGTTTAATAAGCACCTCTCCCCAGCCCCCCAACGTTGGAGAGAGAAGGGAGTTTCTGGAGGAGTGAGGTGGGCCGCCAGCCCCTCAGCTCCCGGCTCCCTGCCCAGCACTTCCAGGCCATTGCCTCCTCTTTGATTTCTCCCGGTATTTCTTTAAAGACTAAATGCACTCACCCAGAGACAAACTCTGGGTATCATTAGAGTATTATTATATTACACGTCGAAAAATCTTCAGAAACGGAATGTAAGTTCATCGACCCTTTGAAGGTTATTTAATGATAAACATAAATGCTTTCATAAAATCCGGGCAATGATTTAAGGTCCCCGATCAATAGTTGCTGTTGAGTGCACACCGGCAGGCAGGGCAGGCCAGCTTGCCTGACCACCCAGGCGGGCTGGTGGCTCCACTCATCAGAGGAGCCCGGGGTAAGCAAATAAACAGGATTTAAGGCAAAATCTGCATGGCGTCACCTTGGCAGGGTGGGGGATGAAGTTGCCGAGAAAAGGAGCCACCTAGAGGCCAGGCCCCAGGAAGGGTAGCCCTGAGGCCGGTGGCACCGGTGGGGCTGAGCTGGGAGACCAGGAGACTCTGCACCCCCAGCCAGAAGCTCCTCTCTGCTGATGCCCTACTGCAATCTGACTTCATCTAAGCTCTCATCCTAACTGAACTTGAGCCACGAGCTGCAGGGAGACAGCAAGATGCAGTGCAGGTTGAGTTTCAGCTGCAGGCCCAGGTCCTGCCTTTCTCTGGCTTTGTGGCTCTGGATAGATGCTGTGTTAGTCTATTCTCACACTGCTACAAAGACATGACCTGAGACTGGGTAATTTATAAATGGAAGAGGTCAAATTGACAGTTCTGCATGGCTGGGGAGGCCTCAGGAAACTTACAATCATGGCAGAAGGTGAAGGGGAAGCCAGGTACGTCTTACATGGCAGCAGGTGAGAGAGAGAGAGAGCAAGGGGAAATTGCCAAACACTTTTAAAACCATCGCAAGAGCGGACAGTTTCCCCCATGCTGTCCTCTTATGATAGTGAGGGAAGTCTCACTATCATAAGAGGACAGCATGGCAGAAACTGTCCCCATGATCCAATCACCTCCCACCAGGTCCCTCCCTTGACACCTGGGGATCACAGTTCGAGATGAGATTTGGGTGGGGACACAGAACCACACCGTGTCATTTGACAAATGGGATCTCAACACCTGACTTCAGGATTGGCAGAGGAATCAAAATGCACACCCCCCCATGTGAAGTTCAAGGTTACCATGCAATACGCATGTAATAAACAGAGTATTTGAATACTTATGGCCTTTTCTAGCAAACATTCATTTAGCTCTATGTGCTGCACTTTGTGCTAAGCATCAGGCCTTATCTCACTGAATCCTCACAGTAATCCTATCAGGTAGCTACTATTATTATCCCACCCATTTTACAGATAAGAAAACTGAGACTTAGAAAGGTTAACTAGCTGGCCCAAGAGCACACACAGCTCATAAGAGGCAGCTATCAGGCCGGGTGCGGTGGCTCAAACCTGTAATCCCAGCACTTTGGGAGGCTGAGGTGGGTGGATCACGAGGTCAAGAGATCGAGACCATCCTGGTCAACATGGTGAAACCCTGTCTCTACTAAAAATACAAAAAATTAGCTGGGCATGGTGGTGCGCGCCTGTAATCTCAGCTACTCAGGAGGCTGAGGCAGGAGAATTGCCTGAACCCTGGAGGCAGAGGTTGCGGTGAGCCGAGATTGTGCCACTGCACTCTAGCCTGGGTAACAAGAGAGAAACTCCGTCTTAAAAAAAAAAAAAAAGAGGCAGATATCTTTGAGCCCTGGTGTCTGGCTTGAGAATCTACAGTTTTCATCACTGTGCTCGAATAATTAAAAACTCTGCATGCTGGCAGGACAGTGATAATTTCTCAAAATCTGCTGTGCTGCCTTCCTGGATCCTTTGGTTACAGACCCAGCCGGCTGTGGGTATGCCATATGCCCTCCTGAAGTTTTTGTGTCAACAAAACTTAAGTATTACCTGTTGGGTTTTATGACATTGGAACTATCTCTTGGTGTGGGGTGTTGGGTTCTTCCTGTTCACAGAAAATCAATCAAATCCACTTATAAACAAACTTTCAAAATAAACTTTTAATTTTAGTATAGATTTAGATCTATAAAAATATTGCATAGAGGCCAGGTGTGGTGGCTTACACCTGTAATCCCACTTTTGGAGACCGAGGCAGGAGAATTACCTGAGGTCATGAGTTCAAGACCAGCCTGGCCAACATGGTGAAACCCCATTTCTACTAAAAATACAAAAATTAGCTGGACACGGTGGCACATGCCGGTAGTCCCGGACTCTAGGGAGTCTGAGTTTGCAGAATGACTTGAACGTGGAAGGCAAAGGTTGCAGTGAGCCTAGACTGCACCACTGCACTCCAGCCTGGGCAACAGAGGGAGACTGTCTCAAAAAAAAAGTTGCATAGATAATGTAGAGAACTTCCATAGATTTCATAGCCATTTCCCACTCTTATTAACATATTACATGGGTAGGGTATGCTTGTCACAATTAGCGAAGCCATATTGACACATTTTTGTTAAATAAAGTCCATATTGTAGTCTTAGTTCTTTAGTTTTTACCCAATGTCCTGTTCTACTCCAGGATGCCATACTGCGTTAGGTGTCCTGTCTCCTTACACCCCTTGTGGCTGCAGCAGTTTCTCACTTTTCCTGTTTCTGATGACCTTGACGGTTTTGAGGAGTCTTTTGCAGAATGTCCCTCAATTGCAGTCTCTCATGTGTAGACTGGGGTTATGGATTTAGGGAAGGAAGACCACAGAGGTAAATTACCATTCTCCTCATATCAGATCAAGGGCACGTGCTGTCAGCATGACCTTGATCTGCTGGCTGAGGTCATGTTTGTCAGGTTTCTCCATTGTGAAGATACTCCCCAGTCCCTTTCCACACCCTACTCTTTGGAAGGAAGTCACTGTGCACAGTCCACTCTTTTTTTTTTGAGACGGAGTTTCGCTCTTGTTACCCAGGCTGGAGTGCAATGGCGTGATCTCGGCTCACCGCAACCTCCGCCTCCTGGGTTCAGGCAATTCTCCTACCTCAGCCTCCTGAGTAGCTGGGATTACAGGCACGCGCCACCATGCCCAGTTCATTTTTTTTGTGTGTGTGTTTTTAGTAGAGATGGGGTTTCACCATGTTGACCAAGATGGTCTCAATCTCTTGACCTCGTGATCCACCTGCCTTGGCCTCCCAAAGTGCTGGGATTACAGGCGTGAGCCACCGCGCCCGGCCCGCACAGTCCACTCTTAAGGAGTAGGGAGTTATGCTCCATCTCCGTGAGCAAGACATATCTACAGAATTATTTGGAATGTGCGAGGCATTTGTCAACCCTTCCCCCAGTATTTACTGATGCAATCATGTAGGCCAGTGTGACTTGTGGGTACTTACTTTAGACTCTGAGTTAGAATCTGAGATCTTTTATTTACTTTATTACTCAAACGGTTTTAGCTTTGGTATGGGGGCCTTTTAGCAAGCTCTGAGCTAATCTGACACCTCTCACTCCCCCATCAATATGCGGGGTATTTTTTTTTAGTACTTCCTTACTTCCTAGCACTGAATGCCCCAGGATTATTTTTGTATACTTCCTATCCCAGTCCTAGAATCAGCCATTTCTCCAGGGAGCCCTGGTTCCCTTTTTTTGAGAGTGGTGTTAGAAACCAAGGTCACCGCTTCTGGACCCTCTCAGCTGACAGAGTAAGGAAATATATGCTCGTGTGCTAACTCCTCTATATACACACATCTATATTATAAATACGAAGCGAAGCTTCAGTTCACACAGATGTCTTCAATCCATTACCACATAGATCAAAATGCACTTGTAAAATAAGTACTTTTTTGGGGGGTAGCCTTCTAAATTAAAACCCAAATCACAGGAAATTTGAAACCTAAATTTATTTGTACTAAGGATATTCCAAAGTGTTTTTGCATCTTTGATGAGATGGATGAATATTTTTTTTAACTGAAAACACAAATTACGTACCTGATTGGAACCATTCTCGCCTATTTGGAATTAAGAAAAATTTTTAAGTATATATTCAACTGAGAAAACAGCTCTCTCTGTGGGCCTAGTGATGCTTTATGTATATTTTTACCTCTCTCATTGCCCTGCTGAGCTGCCGAGCCTCTTGAACCTGAAGGCAGGATTGCCAGGGTCCTGGGCTGGCATCCTCCCATTTTGCAGCCTCGGAGTCAAGGCAGTAAATATTCAAAGGAAGCAGCAGGTGATGGTGAGGAGCTTCAGGACCCCAAGTGAAGACCAGCTCAGCATCCTGCAGGCCTGACCCACTCACGAACCTGTTGTACCACTATACCCAGTGGATTCCCCTCAGGCCAGTGGGGCCCACCTCTGGGGAGCTGAATTTCCTCCCCTCCCCTCCCCTCTCCTTTCTTCTTCTTTCTCTCTCTCTTTCTTTGTTTCTCCCTCTCTCTCCCTCCCTCCCCTCTTCGTCCCTCCCTCCCACTTTCTTCTTTCCCTCCTTCCTTTGCTCCTTCCTTCCTTACCTCCATTCTTCCCTCCCTCCCTCCCTCCCTCCCTCCCTTCCTTCTCCCTTTCTCCCTCCTTCCTTTCTCTCTCTCTTTTTCTCTTTCTCCTCCCCCCTTTCTTTCTCTCTTTCTCTCTCTCTCTGTCTGTCTTTCTCTCTCTCTGTCTTTCTCTCTTGCCCAGGCTGGAATGCACTAGCATCATCACCACTCACTACAACCTCCAATTCCTGAACTCAAGTGACCCTCCTGCCCCAGGCTCTCAAGTAGCTGGGATTACAGATGCATGCCAACATACCCGGCTCATTTTTAAATTTTTGTAGGGATGGGGCTTATTATGTTGTCCAGTCTGGTCTTCAATAACTGGCCTCCAAAAATCCTCCTGCCTTGGCCTCCTAAAGCTCTGGAGATTTCAGGCCTGAGCCACCTGCCACCCTAAATTTTTAATGTAACCAATTGACCTATAGGGGGAGCCATTTTCTTACCTAGCTTCAGGCATTGCATAAATGTTCCTAATTTCCAGGAGTTTGGGGTGGTGGGGGGCACTGGTTGTGCAGTTCTAGAAGTGTGTTGTAGGAGCCCCTCAAGGTGCCAGGGGGCGGTGGCTGTTCCCAAGCTTTACAGACTTGTGTGTGGGAGCTGGCACTGAGGCTGCTTCTCACCGCTTGATTACCTGCTCCCTTCTAGACAACGGCACTTTCTGCAGTAGAGACATTTTGAGATCCCATGCTCCAAAAAGGATGTCCCACGTGCTCAGTGCCCAGCTTTGATGAGCTTCTGTGCCTGTAAGGGGAGTGCCACGTGATGCTTGAGCAATATCTCACACACACACACACACAAACACATGCAAACACACACAGACACACACAAACATGCACAGACACAAACACACACAGATACAAACACACACAAATGCACACACACAGACACACACAAATGCACAGACACACACAAAGACACACACAGACACAAACACACAAACAGACACAGACACACAAATGCACAGACACACATAAACACAGACACACAGAGACACAAACACACAGACACAAACACACAAACACAGACCCACAGACACACACACAGACACAGACAAAAACACACACACAGACACACACAGACACATAGACACACACACAGACACAAACAGACACACACACAAACACATGAACACACAGACATGCACAGACACAAACACACAAACACACACCGACACACACACATAGATACACCTGGTACACACCCTTTCAGGGGGGTTCATGCACCACCTCCTGAAGCATCTCTGACTCCGAACCAGAGACCCCTCTAGTTAGGAGCAGCAAGTAGGTTGCAGTCCATGGCAGGAGCATGTAGAAAGATGGGCAGTCTTTTAGAGAAGATATGAAGTTGAATTCCTGATCAGAAAGCAGTAAGTTCCATACATGTGACTTTGGATGATCATTTAATCTCTCTGGATTGGGGATTTCATGTCTATAACATCCCTCTTCCATATCTCCCTACTGGCAGTTGTGAGGACCAACTGAGGCCACTCCTGCAGATGCGCTGAGTGGGTGCCAGAATGTTTTCATCAATGGGCACTGTCACCACCCCAGGACTAAACACCACAGCGTTGTCACCTCCCCCTCCCCACTCTTATCCTCTGCCCCACACTTGAGGAGAATCCATCAGTTTGGAAGGTCTGGAAGCCCCATAGACGCAGCCCCCTCTCTTCCACAAAGCCAGCTGCCCACAAGTGTGGAGCTGTAATGAATGGATGGTCCCCCCAAGGGCAGGCATTTTCTACTCCCCCTTAGGTGCGGGGAAAGAGCAGATATTTCCATCCTAGCAAGTAAGAAAAATATCTCGTTTCCCCACTTTTGTTATAAACAATGTACGACTTGCTTTCTCCTTACTCCTCTTGACCCTCCGCACTGTATACATATTTATATATTATTCATAGTGGATTAAAAATGAATGTGCTCTTTACCACGGCTCTACGGCACAGTGACAATACAAATTAACGTATGATGTACTTACTTTTCGCATGGCAGTGATGGGAAATGTTGATGGCCTCAAAGTGAGAGGTAGAGGGGAGTGAGGTGGGGCGGGCAGTTGGGGGGTGCACCCATCTGGCCACACCGCCACGGCTCCGAGCTATAGACGGGGATTGGGAACATTCTGGGCACCTGGTGTGGGGCAGTGCTGGGAAAGTCTTCCCAATTCTCTTCTCCCATGGAATGAGGGCCAGGCTTCCCTGTGGGTCCTGTGTGTCTGACCCCACTCACCTTCCCCATGGAGCTTCTCCTGGACCTTGCTGACCAGCTCCCAGGGCGCTGCGCTGACCCGGGCTTCCTAGCCCTGTGCCTGGGCTCAGGTGTGCCCTCCCCTTGGTCTGCAGCAGCACTGTCTCCCTTTCCTATCTCCTGGCAACCTCTCATTCATCTTTTTCTTTTCTTTTTTTTTTTGCTGGAAAAAGTGCTTGGCGGAGATCCGTAATGTGCCATGCTGGGTGCTGGGTGCTGAGTAACAGCAATCATCAAAAACCCAAAAACAACCCCAAAATAAAAGCTCAGTCCTTGCCCCTGTGGAGCTGACAGTCTGCCTGGTGGGGAAGACAGCCGTGATTGTTTTATTTGTTCAGCTCCTGCTAGCAGCCAGGCTGAGGAAGAGGCATGTGCTGGGATGTGTGTCACAGCCATGGTGGCAGGTCTGGGGTCATCGGGGGAGGCAGTTCCCAGGCAGAGGCAGCTGCACGGGGGGCCTGCAGGATGAGGTTGCAGGTGTTGGATGAAGTAGGGGCAGGCAGAGTCCAGATTGAGGAGATGATCAGGGAGGACTGAGCAAAGGTCCTGGGGCAGGAAAGAGTGTGATGCATTTGGAGAACAGAGAGAAGTTCCCTGTGGCTGGAGTGCAGCAAACTACGGGGGCTTTAACAGAGAGGAGGAGGGGGGATGCTCAGAGGCTCAGATTCCTCCTGGCAGAGGTTCCAGCACCTCCCCATCACCTCTACCATATCACAGCCTGCACTGCCTCCCAATGCTGTTTGGGACCTGGCCCTTGGCCAACTTAGCCTTGCCCTCTAAATGGGGAGTTCCTTCTGGCAAGAGGCCTCATCCACATCAAATTCTATCCTATGTTTGCTGGACTTCCTCCCAGTGAAATGCAACTGTTAACAACTTGTTCCTTTGGGCTTTGAAGGTCCTCTGACTTCCCAGAGCCCCCATTCAAATATGTATGCTCCAAGGAGAGACAGTCCCTTAAGCTTCCATGGTGCTACCTATGCAGGAAGCACAGGACATCGGCATAGGAGGCACTTGCTGAGTCAGCACTTTTGATGAAGAACCAGACAGAGTTTCCCCTGAGCCAACTTAGATCAACAGCACAATGACAACAATGGAAACAGCAGCCATGCCCATGACCAGCAGCCGGCATCTTGGAGTTCTTCATTTACCAGTGTGTCACATGCTGTCATCTGATCCTCACAGCACTCCTGTGATATAGTGTTAGTATTATTGAGTCATTTTCAAGGTGTGGGAATGGAAGCCTTGAGATCAAATGGTTGCCCAAGGTCAGAGAGAGTAGACTGAAGTTCAGGTTGCTAGTGGTTTAGCAGCCTTACAGAGGAGGGAAGCGGTGATGGGAACCCAAGCTCCTCCATCCACTGGGGAGAAGGAGGACCCTGAAAGAAAAGCAACGGTCCCAGAACGAGAGAGCCCCACGTCTTCCTATTTGACCAAAGGCCGTCCTGGAGTGTGGTGCTTCTTAGCAGGTTCAGCTTGGGAGAGGCCATCGCCTTGATGCTGTCTCCAAGAGGGAGCTGGCAGGAGGGGTGATCTAATTCTCTTCAGTTCCACCGCCATGGGAACCTGCTTGACCCAAGTCTGTCTTCATACTTTGCTTCTTCAACACTGATGGACATCAGCATCTTCCTTGCACCTCCAGGAATCTCCAAGTCCAGGTCCAGTCAACCAAGATGGCACAGGCAATGTCGCTGCTCTTTTGCTTTATTAAAATGAAATAGATGGAACTGTGCGGGCCACTGAGCGGCTGCCCTGTCACCTCTGGGGCTGCAGCGGCTTTTCCTCTGGGGATGAGATGACATACCTCCTTCTGGAGAGATCTCATTTCCTCCAAACCCACAGCGCCCTCAGCAGAAATGTCGGGGAGCTCCCGCGTTGTTCCGTGGTTCCATGGGCCCCTCTTGCTGCTGCTGCCTTCAGGAGGATCTCTTCTGTCAGAAATATGTGAAATCCACAGGGACACATTTAGCAGAGCTCAGCATTTTTTCTTCTTTTTTTCTGGAGCCCCTGCTTGTGTTCTCTGACCCGAAGCCAACAGATCCCAATCGCATTGTCATCAGGGGCGTCAAATGACAAATGGTAGAGAGACATTTGGAACTTTTTAGCCAGATTTACTTGGACTCCGAAATGTGTCATGTCCAACAATACTGTGCACAGCAACAGCTTTCTGTTTGGGAATAAATGTTCTCATCATCAAAAGATCGGGCTTTCAGTTACATTTGATTCTTGGAAAAATATAATGCCTTCTTCTGGTCCTGTCATAGATTCTCTCAGTCAACTTCCGCAAGGGTAGCCCTCTCCTTTCTTCAGAGAACTTCCTTCCACATCAGTCCCATGGTAGCCTTTCAGCAAACAACTCAGAAAGATGTGTGTGTGTGTGTGTGTGTGTGTGTGTGTATCTGCCTATAAATAATATGGATATGAAATAAAATTCAATGTAAATTGTGTATAAAGTAACACATTGTGTGTGTGTGAGCCTCTAAAAACACATTTTAATCATAGTCTTTGTAATAATTTTAGAGAGTGAGTGATACTAAGTACTTTACATCATTGGAAATTCATTCTGAAGTCAAACTTCCCAGGTTCACTGTAGGTCAGCTCTCTTATCTGTACAATGGAGCTGATATCATCCCTTGACAAAATTGGCCAAAGCTCAAATATGAGGATAAACATGCAAAAATGTACAGGAAAAACTGTGGAATGCAGCCCTTCAGGGTCTTTAGGTGCCACCATTATTACCTACAAGGCTTCTACTTACTAGATATATTGCAAAATCAGGATTTGTTATGATCCTACATTTGTATAGACTTCTTCCTACAATGTACACGTGCATGGCTTTAGATGAATTTACATGTAGATTTCCATCTCACCCAAGTGAAAATGAAACCAATTCAATACTAATGTCTTGACCACTGAAGTATCCAAATGTGCCAGAAATATGATTTACATTTTGACTATTTTCAAGAAACAGAGATTCAAACTATAGCCATAGGATAAAATCACGATTCATATTTTAAAACTGATTGGTGGAAAAAATGTACTAAGTGCTTTTATACCAAGTTGCCCAAATCAAAAAGGCTTTCATTGCAAATAAAGGAGATATCTGAGGTTCACAGTTTAGCTTGCTGAGAGGCACACGGCATCACTCCTGTGGGAGCATCGTTTGTAGGGAGGGTGGCTTCCATGTAGCATAGAATTTATACACGAAATAAATTATTATTCAGTAATATGACAATAGAAAATACAATAGGCAAGCCGGGTATGGTGGCTCACACCTCGAATCCCAGGACTTTGGGAGGCTGAGGCGAGTGGATCACCTGAGGTCAGGAGTTCAAGACCAGCCTGCCCAACATAGTGAAATCCCATCTCTACTAAAAATACAGGAAAATTAGTTGGGTACAGTGGAGGGCACCTGTAATCCCAGGTACTCGGGAGGGTGAGGCAGGAGAATCTCTTGAACCTCGGAGGCGGAGGTTGGAGCTGAGATCACGCCATTGTACTCCAGCCTGGGCAACAAGGGCAAAACTCCATCTCAAAAAAGAAAAAAGGAAATACAATAGATGTTTCACTGATGAACAAAACAACTGAAGAATGGAAGGAGCAATGTGATCCTGGTGAACTGAGGCAGACTGATCAACAATCCTGAGGTTTGCTCACTCTGTTTCATAGTTCTGCTGGCGTCTTTGGATCATGGTACCGAGGGTTTTGGTTTTATTTTTTATTTTCACTGATTATTTGGAGTTCTTGACTCCAAAGACTTGTCGTGCGACAGTGACATTCTCCATCAATCAATTATTGCCACACAATGAATGAATGAATGACTTATCCCTAGTGTTGTCTGAAGGATGGTAATTAGGACAGTGCTCAGCCTCTGTCCATGAGCTGCCGCAGAGCTGCCCTTGGAAGGAACACAGAAAAGACAGTCCATTTCAGAGAAGCTTTGGCCAAAACCTCAAAACATTTCTTAGGTTTCCTGGTGTCTTGGCTTCTTCTCCGTATTGTTTGGGATGACCTTCACCTGGCTTGTAGGCCTTCAGCTACAGATTGGGCTGCCTTTTTCTTGCTCGATAGTGTTCATTTCCAAGTAGCTCGAACCCCCTCTCAGTGAGCCCTGGGCATCGCTTAGGGGCCACAGGGATGATAACTTGAAGAATTGGCTGGCTGAATCTTGGGGACTCTGTGTTGTCTCTAAGCTGCTTGGCCGGGAGGATCTACCTGGAATTTACTGATGCCCAGCTTAGCCCTGACTTAGATTCACCAGTAAGGTAGGGAGAATGGGCGTGGCTTTTCCCACCCCATTGTCTCTGATTGGCCTCCTAATTCCATCCTCCAGACTATGCCCTGACTCTCAGGTCATGAAGAACAGGGAGCATTTACATCTTTTTTACACTCGTAAATCTGCATTAGAACTATGTCTCAGCTGTCCTTCCCCTCCCAACCCAGCGCCTTCCTCAAGTGACAAAGCCCTTAAGGTAAAAAGGGTGGCAAGGTAGCAAATGCATAGTCACTCTGGGACTCCTTCTCTTACCTGGAATCATGGCACCAGCCCCTGGTGCTGGCTGTGCTCTTCTTCCTGTGGCCGCCTGTCAGGAAGGGCCGACAGCAGGTGCACTGTTCTTGTACTTCATTTTGTTCTTAACTGAAAAGTTTGTAGATTTGCAAATTGGCTTCTGGAAGTGGAAAGGTTGGTCAAATTCAGCCTTGTGGCAGGGACAACAGTAGAAACAGAAGAAGCAGAAACACTATCCAAAAATGTGTAATTTCTGGCCGGGCATGTGGCTCACGTCTGTAATCCCCGCACTTTGGGAGGCTGAAGTGGGCAGATCACCTGAGGTCAGGAGTTTGAGACCAGCCTGGCTAACATGGTGAAACCCTGTCTCTACTAAAAATACAAAAATTAGCCGGGCATGGTCTCACGTGCCTGTAATCCCAGCTACTTGGGGAGGCTGAGGCAGGAGAATCGCTTGAACCCAGGAGGCAGAGGTTGCAGTGAGCTGAGATCATACCACTGCAGCCAAGGCGACAGAGCAAGACTCCATCTTAAAAAACAAAGAAAAAAAAAACAAATTAAAAAAAAAAGAAAAGAAAATCCAAAAATACATAATTAGAAAAGGCAAGGTGATACCAAAAAATAATTACACCTACTTTGTGCCAGGTACTGGGTTTGGCACACATAACACTGAGATGGTGATGGTTCTTGGCCCAGGAATTCACTGCCTTTTGAGAGGACCAGTATGTATACCCAGGCCCACATAGCAGGCATCCCGCTGATCAGAGCCTAAACAGAGGAGTGGGTTTGATCCTGCAGAGAATGAAGTGGTATTTCAGAGGGAGGGTAGACAAGCAAGGATATGGAGACGCTGCACAGTGATGTCTACACTGCAGAGACGCTCTGAGGTTTGATTTGGTGTGGGCAAAAGGAGTTGTGCTTTAGCATGGAATGGAAGGATGCTTTAGGATTGAGCCATGAAAGTCCGGATTGTTCCTCAGGAGGCCGGTGCTCATCCAAGATTTGGGGCAAAGAAATCACAGGCTGAGCTTCTGCTATAGGCACTCGCCCTGCTGTCCCTGGGGAGGACAGACTGGAGGTGGGAAAGTGGAAGCATGAAGGCCCTCCTGGGGCTGCCATGTTCATAGCCTAGACAAGAATTGGTGCACGCTGGGTCTGGTTCTGAAGTGGGCATTGCAAAGGACAAGATTCAACAGGTACAATGGATAAGTCCTGGACACCAGCTGCTTATGTGGGAACAAGGAGACAGTGAACTCCAGAAGTCCAACAAGAAGGAAGAATTTAACACTGGGTACAACTCTTTGAGAAAGTGAGCTTCTGCTCCCAACATCGCATTGCCCTCCTGTTTCTTAGGAACAAGGCTGTTTTGCTAAACAGAGACAGGACTGCTATTACTGCTTTAGAAAAAGTGCTGAATGTGCTGTTTGTTTGTTTTCTGGAGCCAACGATTGGGCCCTCCACTTATTTACTTGTTTATTTTTCTGAGTAAATGAAACCCAGCCCTGGGCCCTGACCTCTGGGCGCTGGGTGAAACAGCACACGAGAGCTTCCAGGAATGGCTCAGCAGCAGCTTCCCAGAAGCAGGGAAAATGCCATTGCTCCAGAAGAACTTCCCCAGCCAGATGTTTTACCAGTTCCTTGAGATGGCAGTCTGTGCATGGCTGTGGCGCATCAGGGTAGAGACATCACTCTTGGAGGATTAGGTGGACTTCCATGAGAATCTGCCTTCTGCTCCAAATTAGAGTCTTTCTAGGAAGGTTTCATTTCAAGGGTCACTATTCAAATTCTACCTTCTATAAAACTCATTCTGACCTTGATTACCTGTTCTTTTTGTTCCTGGTTCCAATAACTTCCTCTGCTGCCCCTGAGGCTCTCAAATTTTACACATTTCCCCAGCTCAGCCTTCCCAGCTCTGCCCAAGAGCAAGGCTTGGGTGACACCCTCACTCACCCCACCCCCAAACATATGCTCTTTGTCATTCTTGGTTTTCTCAATGATAAAGAGTCAATAGAAGGATAAGAAAATCAACTGGCTTTGCTCTGAGGCCTGAGTCAGACTCCCAGATGGACGGATTTTTGGTTTTTGTGCAGATTTGGGGTCAGTGAAGTGTAGCTCGTGGGCCAAATCTAACTATTGTCTTTTTTTATTTGTTTGATCTTTGTTTTGGTCACAGGGTCTTGCTCAGTTGTCCAGGCTTTAGTGCACTGGTACCATCATGGCTCACTGCAGCCTCAGACTCCGGGGCTCAAGTAATCCTCCCACCTCAGCCTCCTGAGTAACTGGGACCACAGGCATGTCCCTGGATAATTTTTAGATCTTTTTTTTTTGTACAGACGGTCTCACCATGCTGCCCAGGCTGATCTCAAACTCCTGGACTCAAACAACTGACTTGTCTCAACCTCCCAAAGTGTTGGGATTCCAGGCGTGAGCCACTGTGCTGAGCAAGTGTTTGTTTTTATACAGCCTGTGAGCTAGGAATGGCTTTTCCATTCTTTTAGTGTTTGAGAAAAAACTCAAATGAGAATAACAGTAGTTCATCCCACATGAAATTTATATAAAATTTAAATTTCAGTGTCCATAAATCAAGTTTTGAATTTCATCAATAAAAAGCTGAGGAATATTTGTTTCCTGTCTTACTCTAGAAATACCTACATAATCTCTTGGATTCTGCATCTTTGCCTGCAAATCTGGGACTATTTACTATATAACCCTTTATAGAAAAAATTCCAGGTATGGGGGCTTTCTGTTTAGTCAGCTGGGTTAAAAACTCTAGCTAGAGGCAGGTGTGGTGGCTTGCATCTGGAATCTCAGCTACTTAAGAGGTGAAAGAGGAAGATCCTTTAAGGCAGGAGCTCGAGACCAGCCTAGGTAACATAGTGAGATCCTGTCTCTAAAACAGGCAAGCAAACAAAATTGCTGGGCATTGCGGTGCACCTGCAATTCCAGCTAGTCTGGAGGCAAAGGCCGGAGGATGGCCTGAGCTCCGGAGTTTCAGATATAATCGCATCAATGCACTCCCAGCCTGAGGTGAGGAATGAGACTTCACCTCTAACAATAACAACAAAAATAGCCAGAGGCCAGGTGCCTTAGCTCACGCCTGTAATGCCCGAACTTTGGGAGGCTGAGGCGGGAAGATCACTAGGTCAGGAGTTCAAGACAAGCTTGGCCAAGATAGTGCAACCCCCGTCTCTACTAAAAATACAGAGAGTAGCTGGGCGTCGTGGTGGGCACCTGTAACCCCAGCTACTTGGGAAACATGAGGCAGGAGAATCGCTTGAACCCGCGAGGCAGAGGTTGTAGTGAGTGTCAAGATCGCTCCACTGCACTCTAGCCTGGGGGACAGAGTGAGACTCCGTCTCAAAAACAAAACAGCAACAACAACATAGCCAGGGAGGGAAAGATCTTCTAAATCTTAGTTTGTGTGCCTGGTGTATTGGCTGCTTTTCTAACCCTTACTATTTGATTTTTGCAAAGTAATAATAATACAATTGATTAGACTGGTGATTGCGATTGCGGCCCTTGGAGCCGCGGGGCCGGGAAGGTGTGAGCAGCAGTGCTGACCGGCCACTCTTTCTGCCCGCAGGTCACAGGCCTTTCCAGTGCCGCTACTGTCCCTACAGTGCCTCTCAGAAGGGGAACCTGAAGACACACGTCCTCTGCGTCCATCGCATGCCTTTTGACAACAGCCAGTATCCGGACCGCAGGTTCAAGCGCTCCAGGGTCGACTCGGAGGCTTCTGGGAATTTCGAGGAGCCCACAGCTGTCAAGGCGGGGAGCTCGGCCGACCTCACAGAAGAGGGCTGCAAGGGCCAGGAGGAGACCAACTGAACAGACCAACCTGTATATTGCAATAGTATTTTACACACGGTTTTAACGTTATGCATCTGATAAAAGTTTGCTAACTGCATTCCAAGGGGAAAAAATCATGTAAAACCCCCCCAATAGTGTATAGAACATTTAAAAAATTTTAAAAGATATCTATATATATATTAAAAGATCCCCCAGCCCTTGAAAATGGCTGCTAAACTGTTACCCAGCAACAAATACTTCCGAAACAACGCAGGTGGGAGAAAAGTGATTTCAAAAACGCTTGGTGTCCTCCGAGCTGGAGAGAGCTGGGGGCCCTTCCCACTCGAAAGTCGTCTTTGTCCAAAAATAATGCTCTTAACCGAAACACGATACCATCTAAATGATTTAGTGTTGCGTTGAAGATGGAGGGGCTGTGTTTTCGTTGTTGAAAACACCTCTATAATCTGACACCAGCTGCCGTCATTTGCCTCCAACCCTAATGAGATGTGTCGGGAGGCAGCTGCGGTGCCAGTCAGACTGGAGCGGTCACTGCAGAGAAAATCAATCCACGTGGTGTTGTAACTGCACTCTTGGAGAAACCCTAGACGGCCCGCAGCCAGCGCCAGGGCTGACCGGCACTGCAGAGGATTGATATCTGAAATGTGCATTTTTACAAAATACACAGCCAAATGAAATCAATGATCAGGAAGTGTCTGCAGACCAATGCCCATTGCAGATTTGATGAGTAATTCCTTTTTTTTTAGATTGAATTGCCATATAGAGGGAAATATTTTGTTCTTTTTTTTTTATTTTTTAAAAAAATTTTTGGATGAAGAAGGAAGTCGTTATTAAAAAAAATTGTAGGGTCCGTTATATAAAATGTTGTTAGGAAAACTAGCTAACCCCATCCATAGTAGATGCTGGTGAGCAATGAAAATTTAGGTAATAATAGATTTTTTTATTATGATTTTTAAAATTCTACTTGAATGAAGGCTGCTCTGGTCCTTATTATCAAATTTTGTTTCCATGTGTTGGTTTTTATAAATGTCACAGACACGAAGTAAGATTTTCCTCTCCAGCAAGCTCTTATGAAATAGCTTGTATTAAAATATGAATCTAAACATCCTGCTGTCTCTAATGACGACAACTGTTTGAGTTAAATGTCTGTTTTTGTAAAACAAATGTGTTCCATATTTTTGTATATTTTAGATTTTTCTACTGATTGGATACTCCAAATTTATCAAGGTCTGCACCACACAGAAGGAGATTTCGAGTGTCAATAATGAAACACTTATTTCAAAAAACGATTTAGGAAGCCGAGTTAAAGGTTTATTCTTGAATCTGCTAGCATGGTGGAAGGTGGAGCTTTTTAACATACTTCCTTTGAGTGACATAAAATTGGTGCTGTTGCTTGTGGTGGTAGAGAAGTATGGAAGTCTCAACTTCTTCTAAAACAAAATCATTCAGACTTAAAAAAAAAAAAGTCAATATTTCCTTGCAGGCTGGGAGCACAGATTAAACCCCAGGGCCTTAAAAACTTCAGCTCTGCCTACAGCAGTTTACAAAAATACTAAACTGCAATCAATGTAAATAAAATTCTTAGTGCTATCCTGAGACCAGAAAGAATCTCAGGCTAATAAGGAATCCGGTTTGCATATGCTGTCAAAAGGGTGTCATCTAACCGAGGTTTCAGTGTAAATGAGGTCGCTGTGCAACTTGGACCCATCTGGCATAGAGCAAGCTGCTTTCTTGTTTTTCTAGTATAGTTCTCACTGCCTTACTTAAATCGAGTTGATAAACTTAATGCAACTGTTTCTATGATCCTAGAGAAAGGACTGAAATGTTGTTGAAAACTTTCCGACTGTAGTACGCTTTAGGATTCTAACTGCACTACTGTGTTTGCTGACTGTGCCAGTCCCTTGCTTTCTGTGCTTGCTCTGCCTTTGGTATCTTAGCAAAGAAAAATTAAAAAAAAGAAAAAAAAAGATGAAAAAAAAAGAAAAAAGAAAAAAAAAAGAGGAAAAAAGTGGGGGAAAAACGAGAGCCACATTCCATTTCTAGCACTTTGGGAGCTCTTTCAGTATTTTTTTGTGTCTTTTCAGCATCCTCCGATGCGACAGGCAATAATTCTGTTTGTGACACTGGGAACACCCCCTCTTCTTTGTGGTGTGCGTGTTGATTCCATTTTGTCCAGTGCTACTGTCCTCCTTCCCCCTCTGACACAGGCCTTCTTTCCGGAACATTTGTAACTTGTAATACAAACAAGTGACAGCCACAGTGAAGCAGCGTCAGTTTCTGAATGTCATCAGGTTCTCATATCTAAACATGTCAAGTTTCTTCCCTGTAACTTCTGTAGTCTGTGATGCTGGTCATAATACTGTCTACATTCCTACGCAAAGAAAAAAAAATCTATCTTGGAGGAAATCTGAGATCAATAGGAGTAGAGGATTTTGTTGCTATGCTTGTAACAAGTAGAAAACTTTGTATTTAAAGTTTATTCTTGGTCATTATTTATTATTATAATACATCAGTTGACAGAACTTTATTCTGGTATAGAAAGTATTAAAAGTTGTTTTTTCAGCAATGACTGTTTTCTTTCTGCTGTTAGAATAAAATGTCTTTGAAGCAGCCCAGTTTTATCCAGTGTTTTACGCAATAAAACCTCTACCTCTGGGAGAAAAAAAATCACATCTTTTCCTATTCACTTATGTTTACTAGGAGGAATTAAACATATTTTTGCAGGTTTGTCAGACTTTGGCAAGACTTTGTCAAACTCCATGTATAAAAAGCTCTGTACTGAGTCGGGCACTATAGCTCACACCTGTAATCCCAGCACTTCGGGAGGCGGGTCACCTAAGGTCAGGAGTTCAAGCGCACGTTGGCCAATATGGCAAAACCCTGTCTCTACTAAAAAATACAAAATCGGCCTGGCTCAAGCCTGTAATCCCAGCACTTTGGGGGGCTGAGGTGGGGGGGATCACCTGAGGTTGGGAGTTCAAAAGCAGCCTGGCCAACATGGTGAAACCCTGTCTCTACTAAAAATACAAAAACCCGCTGGGCGTGGTGGCACACACCTGTAATCCCAGCTGCTTGGGAGTCTGAGTCAGGAGAATCGCTTGAACCTGGGATGTGGAGGTTGCAGTGAGCCGAGACTTCGCCACTGCACTCCAGCCTGGGTGACAGAGGGAGACTCCGCCTCACACAAAACAAAACAAGAAGCCAGGTAGGGTTCTGCAGTACGAATGATCCTCTCAGTCCGATGCTTTTTCAAGCTGACTGAATCTCTATGCCGCATACACAGTGTGTGAGTGGGGATGTGTGTGTGTGTGTGTGTGTGTGTATGCACATGCATGTGTGAGCTGCGCTTCTTTAAATGTCTGCAGACATGCAGTTCAGTAAGGTAAAGCCTATGGAAATACTATGCTCTTCGTATTACAGTAATTATATAAGGCACTTAGAGCATTGGGATCTATTATTTCTCTTTACTGGTAGAAAATCTTTTTTTTTTTTTAATCATTAAATGCAAGGAAGTCTTTTACTTCCAAATTATCGGAGGATAATCTGAATTCTTCCTTTAGAAGAAAAAGAAAAGAACAAAGGGTGAGAAAGTCTCTGGTAGCAGGGACTACTGCGAACACAGAGCGCCGACACGGATTTGAGAGGGTTTGAAGCGCATGCTCAACACGGGATGTGCAGACCTTCTTTCTGATTTGTTTTGTTGTTGTTTTATTTTGGTCTCAAAAACAATCGTGAATAATGCATGCTGCAGTTCTGGAATACGGAGGACCCGCTGGAATGTTACAAGCAAAGACATCTGCCGAATTTTATAGAAATGTGTCAGTTTACCGTATTTCAGGGTGTGAGACTGTGTCCTTGGGTGGGAGCAGATGACTTGAATGAAATCATCGTCAGTCCTGACTGTCTGTTCTTATGAATATTAAAGGTGAGCTAAGAGGTTATAACCAGGTGGTCAGGAAGTGAACCTGTGAGGGAGAGAAGACTGGGATGCAGAAGGCTGAATTAGGGATTCTAATATCTACCCACATCACATACCATGATGGACCTCAAACCCACCAGTGCCACACAAGGCACTACAGTGGCGAGAGGAGAGTAGGAACACTTGGGGCTTCGGTGGCTGCACAGCGTGTTGCTCTGATGGGAGGGGAGGCTGTGAGATCTCAGTAAATGCACATTGTCACCAAGAGGAAGGTGACATTAAATTTTCTGAGTTTTCAAGATGTACTGGACACCTGGATTTTGTATTAAGTCTTCCAACTTTTCCCTGCTGGCTCGAAATTTATTTTAAGAAATTGTATATGAATGAATGAACAGAATGTGGTACACCAAAAGTGGAATATTATTCTGCCGTAAAAAGGAATGAAGCCCTGAGATGTGTGGTACAACATGGATGAACCCAGTGAGAGGAGCCAGTCACTAAAGGCTGCATATGATAGAATTCCATGTACATGAAATGTCTAGAATAGGCAAATCCACAGACACAGAAGTAGATTAGTGCTTGCCAGGGGCCAGGGGAGGTCAGAATGAACAGGGACAGCTAATGAGTATGAGGTTTCTTTTTGAGGTGGTAAAAGTGTTCTAAAATTAGATGGTTATGGTGGTTGTCCTACTTGGTGAATATACTAAAAACCACTAAATCACGCACTTTAAAAGAATGAATTTTATAGTATGTGAATTATATCTCAAGCTCTTATAAAAAAATAAAACCAGGAATCGGAGGCATTTTTAAGAAGCAACAATATATATTTCCATCAAAATATTGCTGAGTTCTCAAACAGCCGTACAGTTGATGATTAGTATAGAACAAATAATATACAAGTTGGGGCGTAATGGCTTAAATTTGAACCCTAGCTATATTACTTACTGGTTGCATAATGATCTTGAACAATTTTTTTTTTTTAGACAGTGTGTCACTCTTGTTACCCAGGCTGCAGTGCAGTGGACCGTCATATCTCTCTGCAGCCTTAAACTATTGGGCTTAGGCATTCCTTTTGCCTCGGCCTCTTGAGTAGGTGGGACCACAGGTCTGCACTACCATGCCCAGTTAGTTTTTAAAATTTTTATAGAGATGGGGTCTTGCTATGTTGCCCAGTCTGGTCTTGAGCTCCTGGCCTCAAAGGATCCTCCTGGCTCTGCCTCCCAAAGTGCTGGGATTATAGGGGTGAGCCAATCTTGAACAATTTAACTGTTCTCAGTTCATTGACAGTATCTATACAATTATGACAATTAGGTGCTATAAATAGGGAAATCATATGCAAATTTTGTGAAGTACTCTATGAATGCTAGGTATTATGATTATTGTGGTATAATGAGTTACAGATAAATTCAAGATTAATTTCACATGTGCAGAAAACTAGAACTTGATAAAATCCCCCATGCTTTTAAAGGTCCCCTTGTGGTCAGGTGGGTGGGATTCCTACACATCCATCTCGTTCAGACAAGACCACCCCAGAAAAAGGTCTTTAACTGCTGTTTCCTAACTTCCTCATTTGAAAAATCTGAGTATTCACAACTCTCTTGTCACTTACAGGGATGGGGGAAAGGGGTGGATGCAACAGGAAAAGGATTAACCTCAGAGGTAAATGTTATTCCATTCACTTGTTTAACAAATATTTACAGAGGACCTCCTGTGTTCCGGGCACTGGGGATGGGTCAGAGAGAGATATGCTGGTAAGTTAGAGATCACTGTCTTAAAGGGAAAACAGATTTAATCACACAAATAAATAAATACTATCTGGAAGAAGAGATTCAAGGAGAACAGTAATTCCTCGTGATAAAAGCCGAGGATTCACTGAGGGATGAAGGAGGGAGGGCCAGGCAGTGGAAGCAGTGCAAAGCCAGTGCTCGGTGTGGTTCGGGACGCTCAGGAGCTGTGTGGTCCTGTTACATCATTCCACTTCCCTAAATCAGCTGCTTCTCCATAAAGTGGAGCATCGAAGTGCCAACAACAGGAAACTCTTTTTGCAGTTAAATAAGATAATATATGTTACAGCTACGCAGAGAACAAGCTAGATGCTGCCGTGGTCAAAGGACAGTTCTCAAAGGTGACAGTGTCTGGAAACCCATGAGGACACGGAAATGGCAATGCCTGCTGCAGACACGTGGCTTTCTCATCCCAATCAGCCAGAAGCCACATGCCTTCTTCAGCAAGTAACCTCTCACATCCAGGTACCTCAGGCCCTTGAGGAGGAGTGGGTGAAAGTTTCCTGGGGCCCATTCAGGGTCTTTATGGCTCAGTCCATGGGCGTGGCCACCCTGGAAGCAGCAGTTTGCTGGAGGTGTTTCTAGAAAGTGGTCAACCATCCTGGATTCCCTGGGACTGATGGAAGGGTTTTCCAGGACATGGGATTTTTATAGTGCTGAAACCATTCAAACACAAATGGTCCCCCTAGGTCTAAGCTGGCTTCCTTTAGAAGCACATGTCTTATTTTGGCCAAGCCAAGGTCATGGCTGTCCCTGAGCTGGGAGGACAGTGGGAAGCCCAGTATGAGAAGGAAACCATGGCTCCAGGGCCCTCATAGTATAGGCTTTGGCACTGGGAGACTTGGGTTCAAAGCTTTCCTGCCATAGCACCTTCTCCGCAAAGATGAGAGATAACAAGGTACCCAAAATACTTAGTGTGGCACGTGGTCATTATTTTATCCTTGCTTGTGGAGTGATCAAATGAATCTTTGCTCCTGCTTCTTACCCAGGTGGGGAATGGCTCAGACATGAATTTCTCTTCCTAGTTGCTAGAAGCTTCTGAGCTGCTGATATCCAGCATTAAGATGCTTCTTTGTGCTGAAACTTTTATAAAGACGATAACCCTGCTGTCTCCCGTAGTTCAGGATTTGCACACTTCCCCCTCTCTGTTTAACATCTGTATTGTAACAGTATATTACGAAAACCTCACCTGGTGTATTGTAAGCACAATCCCAAGGAAATTAGTATTAAATATTGTGATCTTCATTTCAAGATAGAAGGGCTGGGCATGTTCCACCAAACTGGAGGTATGTTTCCATAGGGAAGGAGAAAAATTCATGGTGTAATACAATATTAAAAATGTCACCCAGCTGAGCATTCCATGTAGAGGCTTGTGTAGAGTTTTAATCTCTTCACCTGTTGGTGCTAAGAGAAAAGAGAGAGATGGGGTGGGGGAGGGAGACCGGGAGGGAGAGGAAGGGCTTATGTGAACAGGGAAATCACAAGCAAAGAGGAGGGGGAAAATTTAAATGATCCCAGACTGAACGGTTTTGCTGTTAATACAGAAATACAGTGCAAGACACATTTAATGGGCTCTATTTTTTATTATACTATGCTGAATAATTAAGTTTGAGGCTAAGTGTCACATGGATTTATCTTTTAATTAAAAAAGCATGGTTCACGCATATTTGAGTGGTAGTCCAAATAAATGCAATATAGAAATTTATGTTTGTTTATCTAGGTGTTAATTACCTAGAGATTGTTCTGGATTACTTCTTTTTATAAAGTGTCATAGGCTCGTGTCAGAACGAATAAAGCTTGGCTGTGGAACCTTATCAATTTGCTAACTATAGTGCCGGTCTGACCTGCGCGGGGGGGCGGGGGGGGGCCCACAGGGGAAAACTTTGGGGCTTGTTACGTATATACACGCCCCCATTCAACCCACACCAAATAAAACAGTCGTTTTAGAAAATATTCCTAGGACATAAAGGCACAAATATATCTTCATTGTTTTACAGTCTCTTGTCCACAGCTATTTATAAAACATGTGATTATTTATGCGTTGGGTTATGAGAAGTTCGCTGGGAGAGGCCGTGAAGGAGGCTCTATCAATCCAGTTACCTGGTGCCGGGGGGAGGTGGAGGGAAGGCTTCCAGTGGAAACTGGGCTGGGACAGGAAGTTGGCTACTGTGATTTGTCTAACACGTGTCAACCTCCCTGCCGCTCCCAGAAAAGCCAGACAGAGGGATGACAAAGTTAAGGGTTAGAGGTCACATTGAAAAAAAAAAAAAAAAAAAAAAGCATCACGAATGCGCACTGGGAAAGTGAAACCAGAAGCCCCTAAAAATTGTTCATCATACCTTGAGGCAGCCCTTGCTTTTTTCTTTGTTTACAAGTGATTTTGGGGTGGCAGGTTCAGTCAAATGGCTTGGAAGAAACCGAGGGCTTTGGCCAAGAGGTTCAACTTTAAAGAAACAGATTTCGGAAGGGCAGGAAGAATTCCAGACAGAGTGGGAGGGTCTAAGTTGGGTGCCTGCTTTTGTCGGGGATGTTTGTTTCCCTTGCGTTTTCTGCCTTACTTTCTTTCTCCTGCGCACCACGCCTCCAATTTTGGCTATCAGATACCAGAAAATCAATAAAAGTAACTGCGGGCCCCTGCGGGGTGCACCCAGCTCGGTGGGCTATTCTCCTGGGGTGCCAGAAAGCCTAGAGGAGTCTGGGACTGGCATTCAACTGTGCTCGCTTCTCTCCAGCTAGAGCTGAGGGGAGCCATTAAGACCCCAGACAGCAAACTCCCCTACGGTGGAAGCTCTCTGCTGGGTAGGGTTTCATTTTCGTTTTCTGCTCCCTTCCTCCTGGAGCCCGGGCGGATTGGTGGGGCGACTCACTGTCAGCTCCGTGATCCCGCGCTTGGCTGCGCGCCTGGAGAGGTGCGCCCGGGCCAGGCGCAGAGCGGGGCGCGGCGCCAGGCGGGGGCGCCCGGGGCCTGCGTGTCGCCGCGGGTGGGGGCGACTGTCCTTGGGCGCGCACCCGCTGCGGCCGCGGCCCCGTGGCTCGGAGGGATCAAAGCAAAAAAGAGCTTTGGCCTCAAAGGAAGAACGCCCCGAGTCAGCGGGTTCCTAAGGACTCGTCTTTTGGCGAGGAAGGGGACCCCTGGGCCCGAATGGGGCGCGCTGTGGCCTGGGCCACCGCCGAGGGCGCGCAGGTCCCGAGCGGCGCCTGCTGTTCATTGCATTACTAGGACAAGGATCAGAGCCCGTATCTTTTAAATTATTAACACCTAACTGTTTTCCTCCCAAATCACTGCCCGTTTCCTCCTCAGAATCATTGCCTTTATCAGAAATTGGGTCCCAGCAGCACTGGGGTGTGAGGTGGAGGCACCGCTGGGAGGAGCTGGACAATCTTTTCTGCTTGAGTCATGCCAGCTACTGTGCTGGGTGCTGGGGACAAAGTCAGGACAGGAGAGGAAGGTCCCTGTGTCCTCCTATACCCGCTGCCCAGTCACAGCAGAATTCAACGAACCAGGCGATCCCGGAGCAGACCGAGCTTTAGTAAGTGGGGGTCAATTCATGTTCAAAGAAGGCCCTTAGTGCTGAGCTCTGAGTGAGAAGGACTTGCTGGCCGCCAGCAGATGCCCAGAAGCCTTGTTCCAAAAGGGAGCCCTGAACCAAGAAGGGAATGAATGGTAGGTCTGGGCTTTCGAGGTGGTCAGGGAAGGGGGCCCCCCAGTGCTTCGGGGAAGAGGCCATTGGGCTGGAAATGACATAGAAAAGTCCACGTGGACAAGATTATCAGTTTTTTTTTTAATTAATTGAGCTGAAATTCACATAACATAAAAGTAACTATTTTAAAATATACAATTCAGTGGGATTTAATACATTTTAACTTCCTATTTTCGTTACCCCAAAAGAAAACTCCAGGCCACGTGCAGTGGTTCATGCCTGTAGTGCAGTGGTTCATGCCTGTAATCCTAGCACTTTGGGAGGCAGAGACCGGTGGATCACTTGAGGTCAGGAGTTTAAAACCAGCCTGGCCAACATGGTGAAACCCCATCTCTACTAAAAATTTTAAAAAGTTTGCCGGGTTTTGGTGGGCACCTGTAATCCCGGCTACTCGGGAGGCTGAGGCGAGAGAATCGTTTGAATCACATCCCCGCACTCCAGCCTGGGAGACAGAGTGAGACTCCGTCTCAAAAAACAGAAAGAAAAGAAAACCCCAAACCCTTTCAGCAGTCACTCCCCATTTCCCCTTCTCCCCAACCCCTGGCAGCCACCAGCCAGCTTTCTGTCTGTACAGATTTACCAATTCCGAATATTTTATATATGTGGCATCCTACATTATGTGACCTTTTGTGTCTGGCTTCTTTTACTCAGCATCGTGTTTTTGAGGTCCAGCCACTTCGTAGCATGTATTAGACTGGCATTCCTTTTCTGTTTTGTTTTGTTTTTTGAAACGGGGTTGTGTTCTGTTGCCCAGGCTGGAGGGCAGTGGTACATCTTGGCTCACTGCAACCTCCGCCTTCGGGGCTCAAGCAATCCTTCCACTTCAGCATTCCGAGGACCTGGGACTACTGGTGCTTGCTACCACATCCACCTAATTTTTTTCTTTTTTGTATTGTTTTAGAAAAGGGGCTTTTCCATGTTGCCCAAGCTAATCTCAAACTCCGGGGCTCAAGCAATCCACCTGATTCGGCCTCCCAAAGTCCTGGGATTACAGGCATGAGCCACTGTGCCCAGCCTGTCATTCTTTGTGGCCTGCATTGGAGGTGCTAATTGATCTGGCCTTGTCAATCTCTCCAACTGCCTTTTTCTCTTCCCCCTAGGTTCCCTATTTCTCTCTTCTTTGCTATAGTAATCACTACCTGGAAATACCTTGCTTACCCCTTTCTTTAAATGCTTATGGTCTACCTTCCCTATGAGAATGTAAATTCCATGAAAGCAGGGCCCCATCACTCACAACCCTGTTACAAACAGTGTCTATTACAGCACGAAGGACCTCAAGTAAATAGATACTGAATAAATAAAAACTCCCAGCACAATTATCTTGGATAATAATCACTAGACTTTTGTGGGAATGTTGTTAGCATTAAAAAAAAAAAAAAGAAGAAGAAGTTCCTTCTACAGTCTTTAGAAAGCGACCCCCAAACAAAGAGGAATATTGACTCTACTCCACCGCAGACCGGCAGTGTTTTGGAGAACCTGGGCGTGGTCCTGTTTGCCTTTAGTGTGGACTGTGTCCACATGTGGTGGGAAGGCGTGGCAAAGCAAGTCTGATGGCCCTGTGCACCGGGACTGTCTAAGCCCATCTCCTTACAGAGGGACTTGTGGCTGCAAACGGGAAACTTGGACCCGGTCCAAATCTGCTCTACCAGGCACATCCTTCCATCTCTCTGCTCTTCAGTTTCCTCATCTGTAAGAGAGAATGTGAGCATCTGCAGCACAGGCTTACTGCAGGCAGCAAATGAGACCATGGAGAAATGCTTTCCAATTGGTAATGCCCCACACAATCATTAATATTTAAAAAACCTTGTGCACCCTGCCCGTGCCCAGCTGTGGGAAGGGAGAACAGAGCCAGCAGCCTGGCCAGCGTCTGCTGTGGCCACCCCAGGTCCCTCTCCCACCCCACTGACCCCGGCCACCCTCCTGCCTGTGACCCTGGGGTCAATGCCTCCTCTTAATGCCTTTCCATTTCTCAGTTTGCTGACTGGGGTGATTTTCGGTGAGGTCCACATAAATACTTCAAAAATAATTCACGATGAAGAGGAACGCTTCTGGAATGGATGATGGCACGACGAATTAAACGCTTTATAGGGCCAAGCGTAAATTATTTTAATGCATGTAATAGATCCGCCCAGGGAGACTTGAGCCCCTCTCGGTCATGCCTCTGTGCCCCCGGGGCCTGGAGGGTGGTGGGAGCAGGTGGCTGGGAGCCTGCTCTGCTGGGGCGTGAATCATTTCCCTCTCCAAAGACCTATTCCCCCAGCACTTAGGTCCTCCTAACCTGAGGAGAGGATGGGAATGTGTCGATGTCTGGCCAGGCACAGACAGGAGCCAGGAGACAGATGAAGCAGTGTAAGAGCATTTGTTAGCCATGACGAAGGCCTGACCCGCACCCTGCCTTCCATCCATTGTCCGCCCCTCTGGAGGGGGAGGGAGGAATGCTGTTGTGTGGCATCCGGAGTTTAAAATATTTTGTTTCCCTTGAAAATGTTTGGCAGCAAGACTAATGTCCCAGTTCAGGCCATCAACAAGCCATGCTTTACATTTGGACGTATTGCGTGGGAGCGATTGTGTCCAACAAACCCATTCCACAGAAGAGAGTGCCAACAGGTCAGAAAAGCTCAAGATGTTGAGTTCCCAGACATAGAAAATAAACACACTTGTTATATCAAAAAGGCTATCTATGTAATATTTACCAAATGATATCTACGGTAGGCTCATAATCCCAGAGGAAAGAATTCACTGATTCCAGAGTGTGCTCCTGTGACCCCAGTGGTCAGGCAGAGCATGGGAATAGTGCTTGAGGTTGTTGATCAGTTGCGGAATATCTGGGGAGAAGTTCTCATTCACTCAACATTTAATAACCGTGCTCTAGTTCCGGGGGCCGTGTGCAGGGCATTGGTGGTACAAGCAGGAGCAATGCATGAGCCCTGCTCTCAGGAAACTCACAACTGCTTGACAACCTCAGGAAGGACCCAAGTCAGAAGAGCTGCGATAATGTTTGCCAGGTGTGGTGGCTCACACCTGTAATCCCAGCACTTTGGGAGGCCGAGGTGGGCAGATCACCTGAGGTCAGGAGTTCGAAACCAGCATGGCCAACAAAGCGAAACCCTGTCTCTCTACAAAAATATAAAAATTAGCTGGATGTGGTGGCACATGCCTGTCATCCCTGCTACTTGGGAGGCTGAGGCACAGCAATGAGAATTGCTTGAACCCAGAAGGCAGAGGTTGCAGTGAGCCAAGATGGCACCACTGCACTCCAGCCTGGGTGACAGAGAGAGACTCCATCTCAAAAAACAAAACAAAACACTGCTACAATAACGCATGCAATACGTGGCCCGAGATTCTGGGATGAGTCTCCTGCCACAGATAGCTCTTAATGCCTGTCCATCTGCATCTGAAATCCCACTCTCGTGATTCCATCATGTCCTTCAGTGTCGGTGAGTTGTGCCTTAAGATCAGCAGGAATGGAACACTTGAAGGGAGTAACCCCTTGCGAGGAAAGTATTGTGGATGAGGTAATGGGCCCTGCATGAAGAATAGGATTTGGATGTGAGAAGGTGAGAGGGTAACTGAGAAGGTTCCAGAAGGAAGAGCCAATGTGCTCCAAAGCAGAGATCCAAAGGTCCCTGGGGACTTCTGCATCCAGAAAGCAGCCCAGGATGCAGGGATGGGTAGATGGAATGTTTGTGTCCCCTGACCTCATATTTATACATTGTCCTTACCCTGAAAGTGATGGTAAAAAGCAGGGCCTTTGGGGGCGAACAGGTCATGAGGGTGGACCCCCTCATGCATGGGATTGGTGCATATAAAATAGACCCCAGACAGCTCTCTCACCCTTTTTTTTTCTACCACCTGAGGACAAATTGAGATGACAGCCAGTGGTGAACCAGGAAGCACACCCTCACCAGGACCAACCCAGCTGGCACCCTGATCTCAGACTTCCAGCCTCCAGAAGGGTAAGAAATAAGTTTCTGTTGTTTAAAAGACCTTGAGGCTGTGGTATTCTGTGACAGCCGTCCAAAGGGATGAAGCCAGGGGTTGAGGGAGAAAGCTTCTATAGGCAGCTATGCATAGGGTGGTCCCACTGTGTTTCCTGAATGCTTTTTTATTGTCATGCAGATCAGGATGGGATTGACAGACTCTGTCATTGAAAGAAGCTCATGTGACTTGTGGCGAACTAAGTCATGCTCTACCCCAAAAGACTAAGACTGCCAAATGAAAATTAATCCACAGAAAGAAGGAAGCTTCTGAGACAGTTGATGATTACTGTCTGTTCCTGGTGTAAAGTTGGTATCATCTCCTCAGTAAGCCTTCCCTACCCATCCCTGGTCAATTATTTCCTCTTTGTGAACTCAAAGCACCTCTCTCTGGGGAAGAGTGTGGAACTCCCTGTAGTATATGCCAGGGTCAATTGTGTTTTTCTTTTTCTTTCTTTCTTTCTTTTGAGGCGGAGTCTTGCCCTGTCGCCAGGCTGGAGTGCAGTGGTTTGATCTCGACGCACTGCAACCTCCACCTCCTGGGTTCCAGCAATTCTCCTGCCTCGGCCTCCCGAGTAGCTGGGACTATAGATGTACACTATCACGCCCAGCTAATTTTTGTATTTTTAGTAGAGACAGAGTTTCACTGTGTTGGCCAGGATGGTCTTGATCCTCCTGATCCACCGGCCTCGGCCTCCCACAATGCTGGGATTACAGGCATGAGCCACCGCACATGGCCGTGTTGTGTTTTTCTACATCTTAACTGGAGTGGGTCATTTGAAAGCAGCAGCCTTGGCTGGCTCATTTCTGGATCCATGGTTACCCATGATGGGAGCTTCATGTATGTTTCATGTTCCACGTTGATGAATCAGTGCAAGAGTAGAGTGATGTCCACAGAACCAGCTTAAAAACCCAGCCTTCCTGAATTTCGGTTTAGGACTACAGTTTCCCCTACAAAGTACCTATAAAGAAAGCACTCAATCCATTAAAAATATTGTTGGCTCCTAGAGGGCATGGTTATTAATCAAAGTCAACATGGGGCATCTCCATGTCCTCAACACAGTGCCTGGCACTTGTGCATGCAAAATGACCACCATGGGGCCATAGTGGATGCTCTCAACGCCCTGCTTCATGTTCCCTGGGCTCACTCGGAACCCATCTGTGGCTTCCCCAGACAGTTCCCAGCCACTGACAGCTTCTTTTGCATAAAGAACCATGGGAGCTTCCTCCGCTCCTTGCAAGGAAGCCTGGCTGTGCTGGAGATCAGTGCACCCAGGGCAACGCTCAGGCAATGGGAGACAGTGTCAGTGCATACACACTCCGAGACTGGCATTCACTCTACTTTCTCAGAGGGCGTTTGCAGGACTGAGCTCCAGTTGTCCACAGTGGTGGCCTTCCCATGAATACACTCAGGTTTGATGTCCCCACTTCCCTATCTCATGTCCCTACTCTCTTATTTCTATTTCCTGGGATTATCTCATAAATGAACAATCTGTACCAACGTTCTTGTCTCGCCAAGTGCCTGCTTCTTATTGGAACCCAAATGAAGACAGGAGCTAAAGAAATATGCGAATAAATATTGAATGAATGAATGAATGAATGAATGGGTGAGTGAGTGAAATTGTGAAGAAAGAAGAGTCTGAAAGTACACTGTGCACATTCTCCCTTGGGCTGAAGCCGGTTCCAAGGATCGAGGCTGACAGAGAGAGAGGCTGTGTGGCTCCCTCCCAAAGTGCAGTCCGAGGCAGGGAGGGCTGTATCTCAGTGGGATTGCTTCTGATGGGGCTTCAGATGTCAGGGGGCAGCATGTCAGGGCTCTCTGTCCAGATGGGGCAGTCAGGGCTGGTGACCTTCTCCCAGAATATCCTCCTTGTGGCTGGTATCCACAAATGATCCTACCTGGAGCTTAAGAGAACTTCAAGGCTGGGTGCGGTGGCTCAAGCCTATAATCCCAGCACCTTGGGAGCCCAAGGCGGTAGATCACGAGGTCAAGAGATTGAGACCATCCTGGTCAACATGGTGAAACCCCGTCTCTACTAAAAATACAAAAAGAAAAATTAGCTGGGCATGGTGGCATGTGTCTGTGATTCCAGCTACTCAGGAGGCTTAGGCAGGAGAATTGCCTGAACCCAGGAGGCGGAGGTTGCGGTGAGCAGAGATTGCGCCATTGCACTCCAGCCTGGGTAACAAGAGCAAAACTCTGTCTCAAAAAAAAAAAAGAGAACTTCAGCAATGAATGAGCGAGGCGTCACCCAGAGGGCAGCAGTACCCTCAGGCTGGAGTAAGACCATGGCAGGCTGTGTTCTGAGCCGAGTCCTATAAAAATAACACAAAGACCCAGATAACTGGGGTGGGAGTCAGGAACACGGAGGAGCTGGAGCTGAAAGAGGAAAGGACTGGGCACCTCTTCCAGATGGCTCCTTCTCCCCTCCCCACCCATCCTGCTATGAGGACAGGGACGAATCGAATACCTGAAGGCGGAAACAGAAGGCTTCACCAAAGACTGGGTGGAGAAAGCCAGGCGCTGCTGAGTGCTTAACGACAACCAGCCTTTTCCCCAGAACCGGCTGTGAGCGCGGCTAAGAATAGACCCGGGCCAGGACGGTGGAGTCTCTCGGCGAGAGAGTTTTCCTCCGGAACATTCTAAACTCCGCAGGGGAGCCCGGCTCTGCCTCAGCCTTGCCGAGCAGGGGACGGAGCGTGTCTTAGTCCGTTCAGCTGCTATAACAAAGCACTACAAAAGGGGTGGTGTATAAGCCACAGACATTAATTTCCCACAGTTTTGGAGGCTGGGGAAACCAAGGGCTCCCTTTTCTGATTCCTAGAGTGCCGTCTTTATGGCGTGTCTTCCAATGGCAGAAGGAGAAGAGATCTCTCTGGGGTCCCTTTTTATAAGGGCACTAATCCCATTCATGAGGGCTCTGTCCTTATGACCTCATCATCTGCTAAAAGCCCCTCCTCCAAAACCCATCCTGCTGGAGATTAGGTTTCAACATATGACTGTGTGGAGCAGGGTGCAAACCTTCATCCCATTGCCAGGCACACAGTCTCTGCCACCCCAGCAGTGTGCAGAGCAACCACCTTTGAAAGCAAATGGTTCACATTTGTAGCCCAGGAAAAAAACAAGGCCTTCGATTCCTGCAGTGGGCTCATTCACTTTGCAGCCACAGCATGGCTTCAGTCACCGAGTATGCCCCAAGTGTCTTCGTATAGTGTTGGCTTGGTGCTATGTGGCACACAGGGGAGAGAACATATCCCTGGTCTTGGGGATCTTGGATTGATACTCTTTGAAAGAGCAAGCGGGACAGATGGGAAAGTGAAAAGGAGGCCAAGGAGAGAACACGAGGGAAGTTAGCTTAGCAAGTGGGTGGGGGGGAGCTGCCTTAGCAGTTCATGGGCTGGTTGGAGGAGGGAAGAGATTGGAAGAAGCTGGGGCTCACAGCATGAGCAGGAGGAGAGAGGTGGGTGGCCCGCCCGGCCAGAAGCAGCAGAGATGCCTCGAACACCACTGGGGTTGTACAGGAGAAGCGTGAGTGAACCTTCGAGAAGAGGTTCGGTGGGATGGAAGGCCAGGCCACACAGCTGCAAAAGATCAGCAGGCTGGGTTGAGTGGAAGCAGGAGGAGGAGGCTGGGGAAGGAACAGGAGAAATAAACAGGTGGCCTCCTGCAGGAAACTTGGCATGACACGGAAGACAAGGTTGGGGGGTCTGTGGAGCATGAGGTCACATGCTGGTGAATGTTCCACTGGTAGCTTGTGTAAGGTCTATCTGCCCAACTAGTGCTGTCAGTTACAAAACACACATGGCCCACAGCAAGTGATGCAGCCTGTGAAAAGAGGACCTGCTCTCACAGGATGGTGCTGAGCATGTACGGGGGCTCGAGTCTGTTCTCTTGCAGGAAACCCCTAACCCACCCATAACACGGAGGCTTCTAACTTTTGCTAATGAGTTGCTCCTCTAATAAAACCCTATGGTTGGAATAGGACAGAACCTAGGGATTTGACCCTTCAGAGCATGATAACCAACAATGCAGGGTGAGGCTCCCTGGTCTGAGTGAGCCAGACCAGTGAGGTGCTGAGACTTCTGAGATGCTGAGGGCTCCGGGTAGAGGCGTAAAGCCATAACTTTGAGCTCCGGTGCTCCCATGCGGTAAGCGCACGCCATTCACGGCTCTACCCTAATGCTCCCAAGGGACATCAGATCAGGCATGCAAGTGAGGACTGTGACCTTGTCCATTCTTGCCTTAGTATTTTTAATTAATTAATTAATTTTAAGACAGAGTTTCCCTCTTCTTGCTCAGGCTGCAGTGCAATGGCAGGATCTCAGCTCATTATAACCTGAGGCAGTGATTCTCCTGCTTCCGCCTCCCAAGTAGCTGGGATTACAGGTGCTCACCACCATGCCTGGTTAATATTTATATTTTTAGCAGAGATGGGGTTTTCACCATATTGGTAAAAGGGCTGGCCTCAAACTCCTGACCTCAGGTGATCCACCCGCCTCAGCCTCCCAAAGCGCTGGGATTATAGGCATGAGCCATCATACCCCAACCTTTGCCTTAGTGTTTTGAAAGTCCTCACTGTGATAGATATTTACCCAGAGCTCCTTCCTGCTCAGTCTCTTGGTGGAGATGGAGAAATAAATTAGCGTTTTTTAGCAACGGCATTTCAAAGGTGGTACTTGTGCTGTGGTTTTCTCTGGCTTGGGACTTCAGGCTTCCCAGTGTCCTTTGATACAGGGCCACCGCAGTAAGGGAAAGAGGCACCCTTTTTCCTCTCTCATCACTCGGCATCTTCCAATTGGTGGGATTTAGACACTGTGATCCCAAATGGAGTAACTACATTGGGGCCAGAGTGTGACAGATACCTGTTAATGTCTCCTGGGCTGAAGTAGCTGAATTCTTCCTGAATTCTCTGTCTGGCCATTTCTGACCAGTGCTGGCCTCGCTTTCCCTTCATCTTTTAGAAATCCAATTTTACAAGCTGTTGGTCTTGAGTGTGGACGGTTGCATTTTATTAATTTGAAAAAAATATATTATTTCTAATGACTCTTCTAGCCTGTTCTCCCTCCTTTCAGAGCTGCTCCCTGTGTGGAAGGGGACTTTTTCTGCATTCCTTTTATTGTCGGGAGTGTGAGCGGTGGGCTGTGGGCAGTGCGCAACTGTGGTGCTGTTGCGATGAAGCATCATGTATTTTCCTTGGGCTGTCACCATGAGAACAGAAGCGGTATTTGTGCTTTTGCAGGGTAATTCATTGGGCAGTACATAGTGCTTTTAGTAATGCCCAAACAACTCCTGGTTTCCTGCACAGAACTGACCTATCCCACTTGCCACTACCATGAATGTCCCATTACCGAGACGAAAACATACTCCCTTCCTTAGAATGTGTTTTTATAACGCATTTTTATAACAAGGACACCATTGGCGGTGAGTGGCATTCATGTTTGTGGCAGGTGGTCCCATGCCTGCCCCTCAGGGATAGGGATGACTCCTCATTGCCCTAGATGTGACAACTGAGTCCCTTAGCAGGTGCTTCTCCGAGTACTCAATCCTCATTGCTTACCTCCTTTGGCTGACCTGATTTATAGCATTGCATGCAGTCAGTTCAGTGTTCCCAAGTCATCGCCCAAACAGCTCTTTCTTGTCCACTCTGTTCCTTCCTAGAAGCCCCTCAAGATTGGGTATAGATCCCTCCCTTCTCCTGGAAGCCACCAGTGGCTCCTGTAGACCCCAGTGGGCTCTCCTCCTCTGAACTCTCATGTTCCATGTGATCCCAGCAGCATGGCTGGCTCAGCACGTGATGACAGATGGGCTCAGCTCTCACCTGGCCTCCTGCACTGAAACAGCCTTGGGGACTAGGCTCTTGAATAATTTTTCTTTTGTATCTTAGGAGCACTCGGTGGAGAAGGGGTCAATGAGTGCTTGCTGTGGGTTGACCCGATTGATTGAGAGATAGATAACTGGACATCGTGGTCTCTGTAGTTTTCTGAATGGGAGCATCTTTGGAGTTTCCAAAATCAGAAAAGGCAGGAGAAGGATGAAGCTATTAGCGACATGGAGGAAGCTCTTCCTAGACGTCCCCTACTCTGCAGTTGTCTGCTCCCACGTTTAAGATCCTAGAACTGGAGACACAGGGCACTGAATCCTGCCCACTGGCTACCACTTGGTGTGGTTTAGTAAACCCCCTTGTTCATGAATATGGTCATTGTTTAACTGATGGCTGCTTTCTCTACCAGGATCCCTCAGCATCTCAAAATGGACTTGCGTGAGCCTAACACGAGAACGCATTATGCTTATTTTTGTGTATTGGCTTTCAAGGCTGACTGGTTCAGAACTGCATTGTAATTCTAATGGCCCCTACTGAACACACTGTCATCGGACAGATTATGTCATTGAAAATAGGAATAACAGTGGTGCAATCTGTTCCATTGTTTACCCTTATTGGACAATGGTCAGTGAGGAGTTCACGTGGGTTGGTCACCTTCCTCTCGCTGTCTTACATTGGTTTCCCTTCTCTATCAAGAGCAATTTGTGCTGAATCTCCCTGTTTATACCTACACGGAAGCATGATACCGTGGAAATAATTGGGATTCCTTTGTCTGTCTGACCCGGATTTGAATCCCAACCCTGTATCTTAAGAGGTATGACCTCAGCCAGGTTACCCATGCCCGTCTCTGATGTGAGGACAACTGGGCACCTCTGCAGGTGTATTGTGAGGGGTGGTGCATTGGTGAGGTGTGCAGGGTGGTGGAGCCGGCTGGCCCCCCATGCCCAGGTGCCCCATGTTTGCCATTTTTGTGGCAGATGGCAATAATGCCCGGGTGTGCGGGAGCAGTGATAATGGATGTTCTCAGCCTTTCGGTTCACGGCAGTGTTCCCCTAAAGTAGATCATTATTCTGTATGGAATAAATAGTGTTATCGGGCTGATATGCTTAAGGCTAATGAGCCCATGTCTAGCATCTGAGAAGCCAGATAACAAGACATGTTTTTCTCCATTGGCTTCTATTGATGTATTAATTAATGAAATCCAAGGTTTCCCTTTGAGCTGGAGGAGTGTTTAAATCACTCCTGAGCTGTACACAGCACTGTCTCCCTCTTGCTCCCACATGCTGGAAAGGCCACGGAAAGGCAGCTGGGTCTTCTGCCTCTGGCCTGGCCCAGGTGGGGCAGGAGGAGGTACAGACATGAAGGCTGCACCAGACACCCCAGGCTTGTCTCTGTCTGAACTCCAGCCGCATCACAGCTGCAGGGCCCTCTGCAAGCCCCTTCTCCATCATCAGCCCTCGGGGACAGCTCCAGGAGCCTGGTGGCCCTGAGCCCAGGTTTGCTCTAGGGTTAAGTGTCTGCTGCAGTCCACATTCCCCCTCTTTCAGGATTTCTTTCGAAAAGCCCCAGGACACAACCCCGCAATTCACTGTCTTTATATCAACTCAAAGCCTTCCCACAAAATAGGTTGTGTCACTTTGGTCTCGGGAAAGGCTTTTGTCCCCACACGGTAGGTTGGCGTGTTTTGAGTGACCGTCTTCTTTTGCAAATAGCAGCATGGAAAAGGTCACAGTGTTGATATTAGGCATGCTCGGATTCTAGGCCCCACACCAGCCTTGTGTAGCTGTTTGAGCTTAGGCAAGTTGTTGAAATTCTCTGAGCCTCAGTCTCCCTGTCTGTGAAATGGGGATTATGAATGTACGGAGCCCAAAGGGCTGTTGTGAGGATTACATGAACCAGCATTCATGAAGGAATTCCAGGAATAAGGCCTGCAATAATAGATTATTAAGGGGGCAGGGATGATTCTTATTGCAACGATGATAATACATCTATTAAATATGGAATGGGGGATAAGATTGCTCAAAAGGTCTTTCTCGCAACAGTGAAATTGCATTATTTTTCATACCTTCCAGCAACTGAAGCTTTTCTAACACTCTGGTGAGAAAATATCCTGAAAAATCTGCTCCAATATTTAAAATTGGTGTGATTAGCATCTTGTTTTCCATACTAAGGGAGAAGGGCATTTGAGAAAAAGTTGTCAGAAGTGGTTTACACATCTCTCGACCACCTTGCTGCAGCCATAACATGAGCCTTGGCACCCAGAATTAACCAAAGACTGCCTGCTTCCCCTCTGTAACCAGGCATCTCACATCCCATGGCTAACCATCTACCCTGCACCCTATAAGTAACTTAAGCCCCACATCCTAAAGGTAACCATGCACCCCTGCCCCCCATACATAACGATGCACCTCACATTCTATAGCTAACCATCTACCCTATACCCGTAAGTACCTGGACCCCCACATCCTAAAGGTAACCATGCACCCCGTCAGTAACCATGCACTTCACATCCTATAGGTAACCATCTACCCTGCACCCCATTAGTAACCTGAGCCCCCACATCCTAAAGGTAACCATGTACCCCATAGATAACCATGCACCTCACATCCTATAGCTAATCATCTACCCTGCACCCTGTAGGTAATCTGAACCCCCACATCCTGAAGGTAACCATGCACCCCTGTACGCCATCAGTAACCATGCATTTCACAGCCTATAGATGACCATCTACCCTGCACCCCATAAGTAAGCTGAATCCCCACATCCTAAAGGTAACCATATACACCCCCATCAGTAACCATGAACTTTACACAGCCTATAGGTGGCCATCTACCCCATACCCTATTAGTAACCTGAGCCCCCACATCCTAAAGGTAACCACGTATCCCTGCACCCCATCAGTAACCATGAACTTCACATCCTATGGATAACCATCTACCCTGCACCCTACACGTAACCTGAACCCCCACATTCTAAAGGTAACCATGTACCCCTGCACTCTATAGATAACAGGTACTCTTGCACCCTAAAATAACCTATACTCTCAGACTGTAAGTAACCATGTGTTCCTGAACCCTGTAAGTAACCATATACTTCACATCCTATAGGCAACCATGTATCCCTGCACTCCATAAGTAACTTGTACTCCTGTACCCTGCATCCCACATACCCACACATCCAAGGCCAAGCCTGTAGAGCAGAGTGAAGTTGTCTTTGCAGTCTCTGCTGTCTCACATGGAACAGGCTGTTGCCCCTACCAGCCTGAAGGAGCGAGGCAGCCTCATAAGGCTCCTTATTCTGGCCTGCCCTTGCTCCTCCCTGGAGCCTGGTGGGGCAGGTTTTCCTGGTAAGGTATCCCTCCTCTGGTCTGGATCATACAGCCATGACCATCACACCTCACCCTGGGAGCGTGCCACACGTCTTTGCCCTCCATGGTGAACCTCTGCGTGTATCTCCCTCATTCCACTGTTGGCAGTGGGTAGCCTGCACACCCTGCCAGGGCACTGTGATGATTGGCCCTGGTGGCTATTCACCACCGTGGCTCGCACACCTTCTTTCTCTTCCGCATTTCGTACTGGTACACCAAATATTTTGCAACTCAAGATTCTACTCTATTTAGAATCAATAACCACTTAGAATTAAAATTCGTGCCGAACTATAAACCATAAAAGCCCTTGATTATTTCATTAGTAATTTACTAATTGGCATTAGATATTTAATTACACATTCCAAATATTTGATGAATTATTTTAGCTCTGCATAGAAAGCTAGTGATAGGGATTATATTTTTCGGGAAACAAAAAACCCAGAGGGAGGACTCGAGGGAAGGGTTAGGGTCTATACGTGTCTGAAGCCTGAGCAACTGGTGGAGGGATTTGCCTTTTCTTTGAAGGAGGCCACCCAGACAGCCATTGAGTCCAGCTTGGTATCCAGTGACCCGAGCCTGTTTCTCTCCCGGCTTTGTTCATCCACATGGCTTTCTGTTCCCCCTTTTTCTTTAGGAGACGTTATCTTTTCTGCTTTGATCTGCTTCCCACAACATAAGGTGATTTTCCCCCACTCTCTTCTTTTCCTCCTGATGAGCTGTGTTTTGACACGGATAAAAAGGAGTCAGCCTCTCACCTCCCGTCACGCGCTCTCACCCCGTCCCTTGTCCTCCCAATTCATCTCGCAGCAGGCCCTGTCTGCATCGGACACCAGATGGCCCCCACAGCCTTCTTAGAATAGATTTGCATTAGATACCACTCGGTCTCTGGCTCCCTTTCTTAAGGTGTGGGAGCTGTTTCTCTAGAAGGAAAAAAAAAAAAGATAATTTCAGTACAAGAAAAAAAAAAAAACGCACAAATGTTCATTTCTGTTTCTCCAGGGATCTTTCTGATGATAAGTGGGCACTGAATTCACGTAACCCCAAAAGAGCCTCCTGCCTCTCTCTCCACTGTGCCTGGGACCCCCGTCTACTGGGCACCCACCTATGGACCAGTATTTCTGTGGGGCGATTCAACGAATATGCGGGAAGATGTACACTGAAAACTGGGTGTTTGTTCTCAATCTGTCTGGCTCTCTGCAGACATCAGCTTGTCTATCTGTTGTGGGGGTGGCCTGAGAGCTGAACTGGACCCAGAAAAGCAAAACAGCACAGCTACTCACACACTGTGCTCGCCCTGGGCCAGACCGAGGGGAGAGCAAAATATATATTCTCGCTGATTCTCACTCTGTTATTCTCATAACAGATTGTGGCAGGCCATATGTGGAACTTCCATTGACCATTCCAGGGAAGCCCAGGGAGGGTGAATGGATGATACAGAAGAGAAGGCTGCATCGCAGTCACAAACCTGCAATGCAAAACAGAAGGAAGAGGTTAGCCCTTCAAGGACCAGCCGAGCCCCAGTGCTGTGCCATGGAAAGGGTATTGTCAGGAATTAGAATATGGACCCAACAGCCCTTATTTGGAAGATGCAAATGTCGGTCTCCTCCCAGACAGACTTACTCCTAAACAAGAGCAGCCATTTGGGAATGCCTGTGCAGGAGGGTGCAATTGAAGCTTGAAGACCAAGGAACCCTTTTGTGTCTGTCCATGAACACTCTAGGACGTGGGAAGGAAGGAAGTGGGAAGAATAAAGAGAATTCGATAGCAGTGCACCCTCTCCAGCTCAGTTCAGCTCGGCCTGTAATTGAATATATATATTTATATTTTTTTGAGATGGAGTCTTCTTCTGTCATCCAGGCGAGAGTGCAGTGGCGAAATCTCAGCTCACTACAACCTCTGCTTCCTGGATCAAGTGATTCTCCTGCCTCAGCCTCCCAAGTAGCTGGGATTACAGACACCCGCCACCATGCCTGATGAATATTTATATTTTTAGTGGAGTTGGGGTTTCAGCACGTTGGCCAGGCTGGTCTCAAACTCCTGACCTCAAGTGATCCGCCTGCCTTGAGGTCAGGAGTTCGGGAGCACTTGGCCTCCCAAAGTGCTGGGATTATGGGCGTGAGCCACCGTGCCCGGTCGTAACTGGATCTTAAGTCATCACTTAATTTAGCTGTAAAATGGAGACAGTGTGCCCTGCCCACCTCATGATAGGGGGAGGACCACTGAAGATGAGGTCTTGGGAAAGTCCCAGCATGCAGCCCCAGGCAGGACAGGCAGGTGGAGGAGAACAACTGTGTTTCGTCGAGCCATAAGCTTTACTCCTCCTTCTCTGGCTTCTGAGCTTTAGAATTTATCTGTATTTTAACCAGCCTGTATAAATAGATATACCAGGTTTTATGAGAGTCTGCCTCAAATCCCTTTGGAGATAGGGCGGGCATAAAATAAAAACCAATACAGTAATTTCTCAAGAGAAATCTAGCTGCGATGATCAACATCAAGGAGTGTCTTTGTTTCTCTCTGGACTTGGAGCCACTTTGAAATAATGAGGCTTCCAGAAGCAGGAAATTTGTCCTATCCTTAAACTCCCAGGGGAAAAGGAGAAGGTTCAAGTCTACACGCAAAGGACTTTGGGCATGTTCCCCAGCGTGCCGAGGTGGACCTCTAAGCCCTGGCCTCCTCCATCCAGGCCTCCATCATGCTGCAGCCCCAGTGCTCCTCCCTGCCTCCTCCCCCACCCCCAGCCACTCCCCTTGACCCTGCTCACCCTTCTTTCTGGGCAGCTGAATCATTTCCACCACTCCCAAGACCTGTGGATGAATCAGCTCTTCACCAGGTCGAAATCAATGTTTAACAACCGAATAAAAGAGAGAATCCCATCCTTTAATTGGAAACAAAGAATGGACTGTAGAAAGAGCTCTATCATCTGGGTAAATTTCAAAGTCAAGGTGTGACAGGTCTGATTAACTGATCAAGCTGATTCACTTAGCCTGGCTAGCTTCTCTCCCCACCCTCTGTTTACCACCCTACAAGACCTTCAGGGCCAACTGCAGGGCTGGTACAGGAAGCCTTTCCAGATCCCCAGCAGAATGCCCCCCTAAGTTTAACTGTCCCTTATCCCTGGGGCACTCAGCACCTCTCTTGGGTTCAGCTGTGTCTGGTCTCCTTCCTTCCAGGGAACTGACTGTCCCGCTGCTGCTGTTACCTGATCCAGCTGCCTCTCTGTTTATTTTAGAGTGTAAGGCCCGACATCGATTAGGTGGTCAATGAATATTTTGTTTGTGAATTGGTGCATGGATGACATAAACTGCAGATGCGTTCTTGGAGAGCTGGAGAGGGACGAGCCCCTTGGGATTTGGAATTCCACTGACTGCCCTGTTGAAAGAACACTGTGAAGCTGCTCTCATACCTGTGCCCAATATCGAGGACTTTGCCCTGGATTCAGAAAGGGTGTGGAAAAAAAGCAGCAGGAACAAAGGCAGGGGTCAATGCGCTTCTCCTGGGCAGGACAAGGAGAGAAATTCCTGCCACCTGAGGGTGAGAGCAGCTCTGGCCTCGGGGCTGGCTTTCAATTTGGATAGAGGGTCAGAGTGATGGGGGCTGGCATGACGTGGGATGAGAGGGATGCAAGGGGCTGCCACCACCGGCCAAACACCACCCAAAGAGTCTCTTTACATAGAGAGACTTGTGTCTTTACCTTTTGGGTCTTGGAGCTTGTGAAATGCATTTCTACCTGAAGGACACAAGGAAGAAAAGCAATCACTTAGAACTGGAGCAAAAGAGACCTTGGGAGCACAGGTGGAGGACGGGAGAGAAGAGAAGAGGTGAGTCTTCAGAGAGGGTATTTTCAGGATCCCTGATTGTGCATGCCCAGCAGACTTCAACCAAAATGCTTGGCTCCAGGCAGGGGCAGTTCCACTCCCAGCATATTGGGAGACTGAAGTGGGCGGATCACTTAAGGTCAGGAGTTCGAGACCATCCTGGCCAACATGGCAAACCCCGTCTCTACTAAACATTAAAAAATTGGCTGGGCATGGTGGTGGGTGCCTGTAATCTCAGCTACTCGGGAGACTGAGGTACGAGTATCACTTGAACCTGGGAGGCTGAGGCTGCAGTGAGCTGAGATCGCACCATTGCACTCCAGCCTGGGTGACAGAGCAAGACTGTCTCAAAAAGAGAAAGAGAGAGAGAGAGAGAGAGAGAGAGAGAGAGAGAGAGAGAGAGAGAGAGAGAGAGAGAGAGAGAAACCCCTGAAATGCTTGGTTCCAGATCTCCTCAGTGTGTAGGGACCCAAATAAATGGGAGCTTTATCCCTAGCTTCAGGGAATAGACGTTATCGCCGTGTTTAGATTTTTTTTTTTTCTCTTTTAGTCATCGGATCTTGCCACTCAGGCTGGAGAGCAGTGGGGTAATCTCAACTCACTGGAGCCTCAACTTCCCAGGCTCAAGTGATCCTCTGTGTCAGCCTCTTGAGTAGCTGGGACTACAGGTATGTATTACCATACCCTACTCCTTTTAAAATTTTTGTTCGGATGGGGTCTCACTATGTTGCCGAGGCTGGTGTTGAGCTCCTGGGCTCAGGCGACCCTCCCCGCTCCGCCTCCCAAAGTGCTGGGATTACAGGTATGAGCTATCCTCCCTGGTGATTTAGGGAATCTTAAGAGACAGGAGTGTATCATGTTTCCCGGATCTTGCAACCTAATGTTTGAGCCAAACATGTATAGATCCACCCCACTGTCCACGCATGAGTATACCTACACATATGCCCCGACGCTGTGCAGGAGATGAGAGGCTGTGATGTAGCCTGGTCCTTATACAACCTCTGCTCCCTGTGTGTCTCCCTCCCACATATAGGTCCTCCTGAACCCTGCAAGTTGGCCACTGTGCCAGGGATTTCTGCCCCCAGGGAGCTGAGAGCCTAGTGAGAGTGACACACACCCAATCGAATAATCAGATGCATGCCAAATACCAGGAAAAGTGACATTTTCTAGAAGGAAAGCAAAGGCACTTGGCTGAGGGGGACAGTTTTGGAGAGGGCAGAGCAAGCCTTACCTATGTTATTTTGATAAAGTAGGAACAAATATTTAAAAGCAAAAGGGACTGAAGCCATTTCTGCCTTCTAAGGATGCCTATTGGTAGGGGATGGGGGGAGCAATTCACCTCGGTCAGGAAATAGCTGTCCTTTGTCCTTGGGGGCTGAAATTCGGAGAATTGGCCTGGGGAAGGCTCGAGCTGCTAAATTGAAGACTAGGTTCTTGCACCTGCACATGGAGTCTGGGGGTCTGAACGACAGAGGCTACCTTGCTTTGCATAATAAAGTGCTAGAAGTTAGATGTGCCTCTATTTATTTGAGTTGCTGGGGTATCAGATAGAAATAGGGAGAGGAGAGAGGTGTCCAGTAATAAGGGAAAGGGTGAAGTCCAACAATGTGGAAAGGATGAGAGACTTTTAAAGAAGAGAGTTATCTACACTCAGTTTTATTTTATTTTACTTTAATTAATTAATTATTTGAGTCAGAGTCTCGCTGTGTCACCCAGGCTGGAGTGCAGTGGTACAATCTTGGCTCACTGCAATCTCCACCTCTCAGGTTCAAGTGATTCTCCTGCCTCAGACTCCCAAGTAGCTGGGATTACAGGCATGTGCCACCACACCCAGCTAATTTTTTAATATTGTTTTTAACTAAAGATGGGGTTTCTCCATGTTGGCCAGGCTGGTCTCAAACTCCTGACCTCAGGTGATCCACCCGCCTTGGCCTCCCTAAGTGCTGGGATTATAGGTGTGAGCCACTGCGCCCAGTCAGATCTATCACTCACTTTTAAATTGTCCACTGTGTGGAAGTGTCCCTGCCACTGCCCCCTCCTCACCCACAAGTCACTCTTGAGTTGTTAGTAATGTCCTCTACCTACCTGACCCCAGTAAATGCAACTTTAGATGGGAGGTGAAAGCAAGTTGAAAAGAAACAGGGATAGGCTGATGGCAGAGGCTGGGTTAAATTAAAGACAGCAGAGCTCCTGAATTTGTCCAGAGCTGGAAGTCGGAGTCCTAGGCCCTGGGACTCTGGGGAAGGAGTTTGGATTCGCCCCAGGTCACGAGGTGAGGAGTACAGTTGCTATTGTCTTGACATCTGGATTACATTAAGGCCAAGAACTGGGATGGAGAACCTCTTTATTTGGTTATTGGGTACTAATACTAGTCAGATTTTAAGGGGGACGTAAATCACAATTCTAGGCTTGTCATAAACAAAGCCTTTGATTAAATATGAGTTTGCTGGGTAACTGGTACTAATGGCTGCAGAGTGTGGACAAGTGGATATCCTGCTGAACCTGTGCTCCTGAAGGGCCGAGGGCCATTTGTGACAAGAGGGGGAACTGCCGACACCCAGGGTGGGTCAGAGGCACTTGAAAACTGCTCATCTTAAAAGGTTCTAAAATGGTGTCCCACGGTGTCTGTTCACAGAGCCGACACTCAGCACATCTTTTGCACACAGATGGAGCAAGATACAGTCTGCTTGGTCCTTGTCTGAATTTCTACTTATTCACACTATTTAGGAGCAAATGAATAAAGGCTCCTGGATCAGAGATTTCTGATGGATTTGGATTGCCCCCAAATCCGCCTGGGGAACCCATCAAGGTTGCAGCTGTACCTCAGCTTAGTACCTTTGCAAGAGGAACCCTTGCTCTTGCAGCCCCCTTTGGAGTGCATAGATGGAATCCGCGTTTGAAAGGGTGTGCTCTGGAGAACTGGAAGAATGATTTAGGGTGAGCGTTTCTATAGGGTTTCTCAACAGCAGCACTGTTGATGCTAGGGGCCTGAAGACTTTTTGTCCTGGAGATTGCCTGGCGAGTGTTGTAGAAAGTTCAGCTGTGGCCGGTGTGGTGGCTCACACCTGTAATCCCAGCACTTTGGGAGGCCAAGGTGGGTGGATCACCTGAGGTTGGGAGTTCGAGACCAGCCTATCCAAAAACTGGAGAAACCCCGTCTCTACTAAAAATAAAAAAATTAGCTGGGCATGGTGGCAGGTGCCTGTAATCTCAACTACTCGGGAGGCTGAGGCAGGAGAATCGCTTGAACCCGGGAGTGGAGGTTGCAGTGAGCCATGACTGCACTATTGCACTCCAGCCTGGGTGACAAGAGCAAAACTGGTCTCAAAAAAAAAAAAAAAAAAAATCAAAAAAAGAAAGTTCAGCTGCACCCTCAACTGACACCCATAGATGCAAGTGACACTCTCAGGCTTCCAAGGTGTGACAACCGAAAATGTCTCTAGACACTGCTCGCTGTCCCCTGGGACATAGATTTACCCCAGGTTGAGAATCACTGATCTAGCAGAGGCAATTCACAGACACCTGCCCTCAAACAGCATAGAATCTGCAATTCAAGGCAAAACCCCTGCGGAGGGCAGAGGCTGCTGCGTCAGAGAAAGCTGGGGAGGGAAAAGCCCACCTTAGTGGTTGCTAATAACTCTCCTCATAATTTCAATTCCGGTGAGTCCTTTCTGCCTTCTTCTTTTCTAAGAACTATATTTCTGAGGTCCCAAGTGACACATTCGACTCATTAAGGCTTCTTAATTCCCACATGAATTATTGCTGGAAGGGTCTGAAGGCCCAGTATCTCGCCTTATTACACCTGTAGTTATGAGCAGTAACTACGGCCTTTATTACAACATTCAGCACCGGCCATTAAATGTGAGGCATGAAAATGATTATTTCACCCCCAAATCCACTTACCACTGGCACATTTCCATGCATGTTCTCAGACCAAACTGAGGCGCGTTCTGCCGAGAACCCTGCCAAATGCCGAGACCTCCCCACGGGGACGCCCGATTCGCCGAGGCTGCCTGTCAATCATTCTTCATTATTGTTTATAGAGTCCAATTTCAAGGTTTCCTTAGGTGTTGGCATTAGCTAATATTTCAATAAATAAGGCAAAAGCTAGTGCTGTTACTCCTTCCCATTTCACCAAAGGATTTTTCTTTTCCCTACAGAAACTCAGTAGGGCTAAAACCTTCCATGTTTAGCTTGGGGCTAAACACACCCTACATGAAGCAGAAAAATCATCTAATTTTTTCAATGAAAGCCTACGCCAGTCAAAGACATTCTTACCTACTCACACTTAAGAGGCATCAAAAATGTGCAAATATTAGAATCCTCAGCCTCCACAGGCGAGTTGCCATGTACACAATTATGAAAGGGAACCAAATTAAGGGAGAATGTGCAGAACGCCTTTGAAATATCGAAGAAACCGTGAATGCTGCTTCATTTTAATGTCTTAGATTTCACCGATAATGAGGAAATTGTCCTCGTTTTCATGGGTAGAGGTTCTTAAAGGTTTTAAAACCTGAATAGTAATGCTGCTCAATTGTGCAGATTATAAATAACTTTTGACAAATCCGGTGCCTTCCATGTTGAGTCCACGATTGCAAATACAGAGAGCAAGTGGGAAATTGTGAGAGAGTCCGGGGTTGCATAGGAAAGCACTCAAAGAAGGGAAGAAAGAGAGGCATCCTGGTAACAAACTCTTCCTCTCCCAATAAAGAGTTAACAGAAAGAAATAAAATCAGATATGTGTAGCCTCCAGACGTCCATTAAAGTGCAGAATGCTGTTTTCTATCACAGATTATATGCCAGATGTTCAAACTATCTCTAATCATTGCAGATGTAATGGAGTAGAATGTTGCAGTTTGTGAGTTTACTGGCATTAATCCTATATACTGCACAAGGGAAAAGATTTTAAATATATAATTATATCTCATTAATACTCAGGTTTTATTTCCTTTCAATGGAACAGGACTTATTAAAGCAACCATTTACCTCATGTTTTCTTTCAGTATTTGGCCCTAGTATAATCCTGTGTGCATTCGACGTGTAAATATGTACTAACCTGGGTGCAGAAAAGCACCCGGGAATGGCTGTGAGTCCGCTGCTACCAAAATTTGCTTTTATATGCATGAGATGTTTTTATATTGTAAATTGATAAAAGAGAGACTTAACCGCATACTTTCTGAGTCGCTATTTGGGTTTTCTTCGTGCCGGAAATATTTGTGTTTCTTCATTTGGAAGGAAATTGCCTTTATTCCAGCTCTTTATCTCACGTGGGGAGAAGGTGCATTCTGCTCCAGAGGGGGCCTGGGCAGGTGTGGGTGAGGGCCGGAACCCCTGAGTGGCACCTACATCCTTTCAGACTCTTGTGTGACGCACCAAAGGACTATGAAAGTTGTGTTGTGGTTGTGGTGGTGTTTTTACTGAGTGTCACCATGATTAGAGTGTATCTTAAGGGGAATCCTGGTGTGAGGAATAAAGAAATTCCTTCTTGAGCCTCCCTGGCCACTCTTCCCTAAATAAAATAGCAACCTTTTCACCAACCAACTAAATTGGCTTGGAGTAATGAATAGCAACATGAAGCCATCTCCTGGGCTGATGGCCAGCTTCCTCCTTGGCGGGAGCACGTTCACAGAAGCCTCTCTGGATCCTTTTTATGGAGCCATAGCTGTCCCTCCATCCTTCCCCATGAGCTGGGAATCCATGTTGCCCCAGGGGTTGAGTTCCTTTGCTGGCCCTGTGGATGGATGAATACACCCACCGCTAGCTGGGAGACCCGGAAGCTTGCTTTCTGAAAAGGACAGAGGATCACTTTTCAGCAACCTGCTCTTTCTCGGGACTGTGGGTCAATGGCTATGCTTTATTTGGTAATGCTGGTAACAGACTCCTCAAGCGCACGGGCGGCATCTGCCTTGCTCCCTGATTTCCCCAGCACCAGTACAGTGCGTGACACCTCATCAGCTCTCTCCTTATCTCTTTCTTTCTTTTTTTTTTTGAGACGGAGCTTCGCTCTTGTTACCCAGGCTGGAGTGCAATGGCGTGATCTCCGCTCACCGCAACCTCCGCCTCCTGGCTTCAGGCAATTCTCCTGCCTCAGCCTCCCAAGTAGCTGGGATTACAGGCACGCACCACCATGCCCAGCTAATTTTTTGTATTTTTAGTAGAGGCGGGGTTTCACCATGTTGACCAGGATGGTCTCGATCTCTTGACCTCGTGATCCACCCACCTCGGCCTCCCAAAGTGCTGGGATTACAGGCTTGAGCCACCGCACCCGGCCTATCTCTTTCTTAAATGAGAGAATAAAAGAATAAATTACCGGGTAGTGAAGGTCTTTTGGGAAAAGCTGGGTGGGGCTGACAATTTAGTACAACGTCCTTAGCTATCATTTTTGGCGTGGAAGAGAGTTTGATGAATTCTGCAATAATGAGATTGACGAGACAGATGGTCGCTGCCAGGAATTCAGCAGAGGCCAGGGTGATGTAGAGGCGATGGCTCTGTGTCAGAAGCAGGAGCGGGAGCAGGAGGTGCTGGAGGCTCAGTGGGGGTTTCAGTCCCCTGGGGAAGAAGCGATCTGCAGGTCAGTGAACGGCACACGTGCGAACCACAAACTGGGGTGCTGAGCTCACAAAGCAGAGCCATCTGGGATATTTGGGTGGAGGCACTGGGGGCCGGGAAAGTCCCAAAGGAGAGTTCTGGGAGGAAGGTGCTGCAGACAGCAATAGGAGGAGATTGGAAGGACAGAGGATCCCTGGAACTGAGTCCAGCTCATCCAAAGCTTCTATCTTCTGCTTTTATTTTACAATATTTCAGTTATTTCTGGATGCTGCCAATTAGATATACAAATACACAATCTCTCTCTCTCTCTCTTCTTCCTCTCCTTTCTTCTTCCTCTTTTCCTTTCCCTTTCCTTCTAGGACACTAAGATCGATAGGAATAAAATTTCTGAGTATTTGCCTCCTGAGGGGCAGAGCTAAAAAGAGCAGATCTATGCAGAGTTTCCAATTTATAATTGTATTAAAGGGGTGGGGGAAGGCGTGTGTTAATGTCCTTTTCCTGTTTGGGACTTGGGTCCTCTGGGAGCCAGGATTCTGAGAGCAGTGGGCATGGGACCTGGACTGCAGAGGCAGCTAGGGACTGGAAGGAGAGCCAGGCTGAGCATGGGCAAGAGAGCTGAGACTCCAGGACAGGCCACTTCCCAAGGGGAAGACCCCCATGCTCCTGGCTGCCCCCAGGGCCAGTGGCCAGTCTCTGAGGGGCCTGAAAGCTGGAGGAGGAGGGCTGTCAAGCCCAGAGGGCAGGAGCTGGGCTGGGGTGAGGGGAGGTGGCAGGTGGGAGATCCATTTAGAAACGAGCCCCTGCTGATATGAAGGACACAGAGAGAAGGTGAGAGTCAGCACCGTCACTTCAAAATGGTGACAACTGAAAAATTCTACTCAAGAGGAAAGGAAAACCTAGTAGGAACAGAAACCTGGAGGAGCCAGATGACCAGAAAAGAGCATCTATGCATTTGAAAAAGGATGATAATTTTTTATCATCCATTAAAAAGTTAACTTGAAAAAAATTTAAATTTCAATAGTTTCGGGGGCACAGTTGGTTTTCAGTTACATGACTATGTTCTGTAGTGGTGATTTCTGAGATTTTTGGTGCACCTGTCACCCCAGCACTGTCCACTGTCCCCAATGTGTAGTCTTTTCTCCCTCCCTGCCCCCCAACCTTCCCCTCTGAGTCCCCAAAGTCCATTATATCATTCAAAAAGTGAACTTTTTAAGGAACCTTCTCTGTTCATACATCTGTCTCCAATACAGGACTGTTTGCTCTGAGTGGGAGATCTGTCTCTTATTGAATGTTTGTGGAATGCAAGAAGCAAGCACAAAGTGAGTGAATCCTCTTTCCTCCCCCTTCCTTCATTCCCCAGGGGTTGATTCCCAGGACACCTCCTAATACACCTCCTGCATGTAAGCCCCTCCAGGCTGGGGTTCCGCAGCCTAAGAGCATGGACTGTTTGCCTGTGTTTGCAAACAGGATCCATGCTTTCCTCACTCCAGCACCATGGACAAGCCTCGGTTTCCTCATCTGTTAAGCAGGATGGAGTTGTTTTCAGCAGGAAATGGATGTGCACCCATAGAGTGCTCAGAAGGGTGTCTGGCTCTGTAAGTATTGCAGGCAGTGTTCCCCAGGAAGCAGGCTCTGAGAAGGGGGCTCACATGCAGGAGGTGTATTAGGAGGTGCCCTGGGAATCAACACCTGGGGAATGAAGGAAGGGGAAGGAAGCAGGATTGGACAGAGGGAGATGTCAAGCTGCTGCTTCAGCCTGACAGTATCCATGGCTGCCCCTGCAGGGAACTCTGGTGTGAGATTAGCTCTGCAGGATTGCCCAGAGCTGGGCTGAGATGGCAGGCTTTCATGCTTCTTTGTCAATCAGGCACTACATGTGGCGTGATGCTGGCTGAGGCAGCTCTCTGTAGTAGAGGTCATCCTGGGAGGAACTGACAGCTGAGGCCATCTGCTGAACCCCCAGAAGCAGGGGCTACAAGTCCTTCCTTGGGTGGGATCTGGACAGTGAGTCATGCTGTCTGCCACCATCTTCTCTTTGGCTGTTCAGATCTCCTTCTTCATATGCACACAGGTAGAACCAGCCTCGGGATTCCCACGGGTCTCTCTTCCTGACAGAAACTGTAGAAGAGGAAGGTTCATGAAATGAACTCCAAACCCTGCTGCTGCAGCTGGTCTTAGGGTCCTGATCGATACTCTCCATCTTCTTTCTCCATGATTAATCATGACCCAGACCTTTGCCCATAAAGAGTTTGAGTTTCTGGTGACTAAACGTTTCTCAGGTCAAGGTTGCTGGATTTGTCTGTTTGATACCACAATTGAGCAAAGAAATGCCACCCAGGTAAATGCCCTGTGAGGGGAATAAAGCAGCTTTGTTGTCGGGGGTAATACCTGAGGCTCATTGTCTTGTGCCAAGGAAATCAAGGACACAGACGCTTGTGGAGTGAGACTTAGAGCGGAGGTTAATAGGTGAAAGAGAGACAAGGGAAGAGCTGTCTCTCCTGCAGAGAGAAAGGGGAGCCCGAGTATTCTTCTGGTTTTGTGGTGAAGTGCACAGGGTTCTATAGACTGGCTTGAGGAGGTGATTTACATGGGGCCTAAAGATTGGCTGGAGCAGATGTGATATTTACATAGCGCACGAAGAAGCTGGCTACCCACCCTAACTTTCTATTGTGCAGAAATCTTCTCTACCTGGCTGGTGCCATGTTGTCTGTTCCTTGCTGTACACGTGTTTGATAAAGAAAAGGGAAGATGGGGCCACCGTGTTGAGCATGCCTAGTCCCCAGGCGGCCTTTTTCTATTGTCACAGCTGCCAGCATTCACTCGTGCAAGCTTCCAGTTTATCTATGTTTGCAGCTCGATTTTACAGTCTGCTGTGTGTTAAAAGAAATGATTTGGGGGCTGCTTTTTATTAAAAGGGAAACCTTACTGAGGACTTCCTTACCCTCATGATCTGCCTAAATAATGTCTTTTTAACTCCTTTATCAGGTAGACAGAAGGGAGACCGGTAATCAGTAGGGCCCCAAGTAACAGGAGAAGGAGGCATGACGGGGGATTTTTTCTGATTTTCACGGGGAGAAACGTGTGAAGTGGCATAAGCAGGATCAACAGGTTTAGGATTGGCAACTTTGAATAATTTTGCCAGACTCCAAGGAATAGGGACTGTCCTGAGTTGTCTGGTTCCTTGTCCTGGGGCAATTAGAGAAGGGAAATATCAGCCATAGAGCATAAGAGACCTATGAGAGCCCAGTAAGGGAGATGGTTGGGGAGAATGGGCTTTGGATTGGTTGGCTTACATATATGAAAGACATGCCTAAAAGGGAATGGACTGCTCTTTCTAGGAATTAACTAGCCCTCGGAGAGAGAATCACTTCCTGATCAGCAAGGTCTCGAGATGTCAAAGCATCACAAAACACAGAAACTTACATGTAGAATAATTAAGATGCCAATTCATCTCCTTCCAGGCCCCTGACCATCTAGTCCATACATACTCTAACCTCATGCTACTTCTTTCTTCACACAAGGTAGAAGACCAGGCACAACACCTAACCATACCCATTGAGAAGCTTTTTATTTTCACCTCTGCCTTTCCAAGTCATTCTTGGGTCCTGGGCAGGAATGCAGCTGCTATCTATGGCCATCTTTAATCCACACACTGAGCTCACTCATCTGTGAACCAAGCCTAGCCTTTTTCCTCTTGTCTGAAGGCCATAGGGGGATCCTGAAAGTCATAGGGTGTGCTTAGAGAGAGTTGTGGGTATCAGAGTGAATGGGAATGACATGGAGCTCAAGGCTGTCTGCTCTTGCAACCTGCCTGTGCCACCTGGTCCTTCTGTGCTGGGGTCCTAGATTAACCACTTCGATCCTCCAGGGATTATTGCTGGGTCACCTGTTACTGTTATGTCTGACAAAACACAGCTCATAATGGGTCCTGTCTCTTGGGACCCCATGGTCGGGCACTCATCTTTATCAGGGCTTGGGTTTTTTAGCAGGGCTTTATCTCAGGGTTACCCTGGGAGGTGTTTTTCCAAAGGCACATTCTTGGCTGCAGACGGTATGGCCTTGATCCAGAACCCTAGGGGTCTACATTGAATCTTCCTTTGGGATTTGCCTCAAAGCTCCATATGGCGTCCTTCCTTCACTGACAATTTTTATACCTTGGGGTCTGCCAAGTCATAGGGCCATATGCATCACAGACTGGACCTCCTACAGAGCTCTTTTTTCTTCTGGGCCCCATACAAAACCAGCAACTTTTCCTATTACTTGTTGTATATGTGACAACAGTATTTCCACGTGAAAAATGCTGCCGCTAGAATCCAGAGTCTAGAACCAGTCGTTATGCTCCATCCTTTATGATGGAAGCTAATAATTTATCTTTTACTACAGAAGGGATGTACTGTCATGCCTTTGAAGGCCACTGAATTCTTGAAGATGTTAGTGATGTAGCAGACTCCTTTGAATCTTTGAAGGAGTTCTTTCCTCACCCTCTGCAATGCACGTGTCTTGCCAAAGCCTTTGTCTTAGTGAGTTTAGGCTGCTATAACAAAAGTACCATAGACAGGGTGGCTCAAGCAACAGAAATTTATTGCTCATAGTTATGGAGGCCTGGAAATCCAAGGTCCAGGTGCTGACTGATTTGGTTTTTAGTGAGGTCGCTTTTCTTTTGCAGATGGATGCCTTCTTGCTATCCCTTCCCATGGTGGAGAGAGAGTGAGCAGGCTCTTGTCTCTTATAAGGACAGCAATCCCCCCATGGGAACTCTACCTTCATGACCTCATCCAAACCTAATCCAAGCCTTCCAAAAGTCTTGCAAGATGTCCTGATGGCTCAGGTCACTTTAACTATATTATGACAGAGGGAGAGAATGCTAACATAGTTCTTGGGAAATCCTGTGAATGTATACCATTGTTCATCTCAGAACTGTTTCTCACCCTTTCTTATTATGGTAGGAAAAAAAATGCACTCACTAGATCAAAGGCTGCCCATGATGTTCTTGAGAGCATTGGATCAGCTCTAGGGAAGACGCTGTAACTGATACAGAAATTGCAATTGGCATAACTGCTTGGTTAAGTATGAAAAGTCCACTGTCTTTTTACATGATCCATCTGATTATTGCAGGGTCTAGACCAGTGAGTTAAATGGAGATGTAGTGGAAACCACCACACTTGCACCCTTTATTTAGATCTTTAAAAAGAGCACCAATTTCTGCCATCTTCCTGGGACACAATATTATCATTTTCTGTCTTGATTGTGGGGATGGGCCCAGTCAAGGAACTCAATTTGTCGGTATAACTGTACTGACAACCACTAGAGGACTGGAAGCATTAACATCAAAGTATCGGTGAGTCCAGTGGAGCCTCTGTGAGGCAGCCTGGCCAGGACTCCAATGATTATACATCTCCCTTCTAACCCTCTTTAGCAGGGGACTGTGATAACTCTTTGGGTCTCTCGGTATTGGTGTCAATTCAGACTCTGGGTCCACCAGTCTTTACGATTCATGGATATTTCCTTTGTCGTAATCCATAGTGCAATGCCTCTGTGAAGGGACTCAGAATTATTGCTGGGTACATGTTCCATGGTATTACAAGAACCTCTCTTGGAGGCTGCAACTTCATCTTCATTCAACAGAGTCCAGGTCTGAAAAGCACACAAGGAGTCCTGGCTTTTTCTTTTCTGTTTTTTTTTTTTTTTTTTTTTTTTTGTTATTGTTGTTGTTTTCGTGACAGAGTCTCACTCTGTTGTCCAGGCTGCAGTGCAGTGGTGTGATCTTGGCTCACTGCAACCTGTGTCCCAGGTTCAAGCAAGTCTCCCACCTCAGCCTCCTGAATAGCTGGGATTACAGGCATGCGCCACCACGCCTGGCTAATTTTTGTATTTTTAGTAGAGACAAGGTTTCACTGTGTTGGTCAGGCTGATCTCGAATTTCTGGCCTCATGATCCACCTGCCTTGACCTCCCAAAGTGCTGGGACTACAGGCATGAGCCACAACCCTTGGCCAAGTCCTGGCTTTTTCTTGCAGGAGCTTCTCTCAGTCTTGTAATCAGCAGTCTTTGGTTTCTTTTGATGACATTGAGCAGTACCCTTGTTGACTACTCTTCTCTTTTGCCCCAGGCTGTGTTCAATCAACCATCGCCATGTCTCTTCGCAGATCAGGTCCCCTGGCTGTCTCTCTAACCTTGCCATTCAGGACAATAATTGCATCCTCCTGGCTTCTGAAAATGAAACGCTGCATTGCATTCTTCCTTCACTCTTTCAGTGTTCCATCATCTCCATTGCCACTGGTGAGCACAGTTCGATAACAGCCTCCTTTTCCACCAGCTTCGGTCCACAGAAGAGAGTTGAGGGATAACGGGTGTTCAGCCATTGAACGTGGTGGTGATGTCAGTGCTCCTCTCACCAGCATATTCCCATTGGCCTTAGTGAATGGTATGCTCTCCAAGAGTTGCCATGGACTGTGATGTGTTTTCAGCCATATGGAGCATTTCCACACCAGCATACCTACTTTTGCCATCTTGTAAATTTTTTCTTAACATCTGCTCTGGCAGTTCTGACATTTCAACCCCATTTGCTTCTTCCACACTCCTAGAAGCCATCTTACCATCACACTTCTCCGTTTTCTGGGATTGTTGCTGAGGCATTAAGTCCTGAGTTCTGAAAGAGTACACTCAAACTCTTTTGAATTCAGTCTGTTGTTTTGTTACAGCCTGGCAGGTTCTTCTTTTCTGCTGCTCAGAAAAAGCCAATATGCTAAGAACAGCAGATGTTGCAGCAGAGAAAGAGTTCAATAATTGCAGGGCAGCCATGCAAGGAGGACAGGAACTATTTCCAAATCCACCTTTCTGAGAATTCAGAGGTTGGGATTTTAAAGAGTTCTTCAGTGGGCAGGGGTTTAGGGAATTGAAAGAATTGACCTGCTTAGGGTGAAATCACAGGGGTGTTGAAGCTGCAACTGAGTCAGCTCCTGTCTGAGGTTTACAGGGCCAGTTGCTTCATTTCTTTGGTGCAGGTCACAGGTGCAGGTGACATCGCTTGGTCTACCAAAATGCCAAATCTAAAAAATAATCTCAAAGGCCACTTCTTTATGTCTCACAATAGTGATGTCTTCTATAGGAACAGTTGGGGAAGTCAGAAATCTCATGACCTCCACTTATGTGACCTGGAGTCAGTGGGCAAGTATAGAAAAGCCAGTTAACTCAGGAATGGATGGTTATTGTTTAACTGTGTATATTCTTCAGCAAAGTTCATGCCCCTGCCAGAAATCTTAACCTTGTTGTCTTTTATTAGCTTTTACAAATACAGCTTCAATATTTGAACAAGGAGGGGATCAGTTTAAGAAAAAAACAAGTACTGGCAAAAGCAATTTAGCTTGTAATAGTAGAAGCAGGATGGAATCAGTTATGTTAGATTTCTCTTAATACTGTAATTCCTGCAAAGATGGCTTCTGTTTCAGTCCCATTGGTCAAGAACTTTCAGTGTCTAATTCTGTATCTAATGTCCTGGCTGCAGGCAGAACCTGCTGGACAGGTCTTGCAGCACCTCTGTGGCAAGAACACATCCCTCCCTTTTCATTTCCAGCATGACCCCAGTTGGGTTTTGTTGTGATTTTGTCTTAGTGTGGGAGCACGTAAGTGGAGGCAAATGGTGAGGGGCGTGTATCTCACGATCTAGGAAAAGCCTTTGCATTGCCTGCAAGCAAGGTAAGGAGTTACCTCCTAAGAGGGAAAGGTGACCCATTGCTGCAAGTCCAGAAGGCTCTGGGGAGTCTGGGGATTTAAGATTGCCCACGGCATTAATTCGGATGTCTGCATCCCATTGTCAGGGTCCATTTGTTTCTGAACTAGGGCCGTGACATGGCATGGCAGACCTGCCTGCACTGGGGATTGGGAGCCTAACCTTTGGAGCTCAGCTGCTCTGATGACACCATCCTAGGCCTGATCCTCAGCTCTTGGTACCCTCCTACTCTAAGAGATAAGGGCCTTTGTGTATATTTCCAAAGAGGCCCGCCGACTTTAAATTGGTGATTATTTGCTCTTATCTTTTCATTATCTTTTTCCAGATGACAATCCAGCTTAGCTGGATTCTGTGTTTCATTTAGTTACTATTCCCTCGATTTTTCTAACTACCTGATAAATCTCACCGGCAAATGCACTCCCTTTGAATGAGCACACCATCCTCATCAGCATCGGTGAGAGTTTTAACAATTGGACTAACACCTAACAGATGATGGGAGCCTTATTGCCAGTGGAGTGGTTATTGAATCATCCAGCTTCAAAATCCCACCTCAGTGCTTGCTTTTTCTTGGACTGTGTCTGTTTCTAGTTCCCACAGGTTGGGTTTTCTAGAAAGAAGACACTGATATAAAGTTTAGCATGCATCTTGGTTCATTGGAGCTGCTCTAAGAATATACCATGGACTGGGCAGCTTGTAAACAATATACATTTATTTCTCATAGTTCTGGAGGCTGGGAAGTCCAAGATCAAGGTGCTGGCAGATTTGTTGTCTGGTGAGGGTTCACCTCCTTGTTCATAGACAGCTGTCTTCTTTCTGTAACCTCATGTGGTAGAAGGGCTCCACTTGCCTGACCACATCTAGTCCTAATCACCTTCCCCAAATCCCACCTTCTCATATCATCATATTGGGGAGATAGGGTTTCAACATATGAATTTCAGGAGCACATAGTTATTCAGTCCATAACAGCACATTTCATGTTCATGAAGGGGTGCACTTGGCCTCGATACCTGTGATTAAGCCATGGGAGTCCTCGAGCTGCAATGCAGGCTCAGTGACAGCCTGTGGATATCTCTAGAACTGAAACCTTAAGAGCTAAGCCAAGGTGGCCAGGCCTTTCGACCACTAGGGTCCATCAGTCAGTGAATGGGAGATGCCCAAGAAGGGGCATGACCTTGGGTGAGGTGGCATTCCATAGCTAACACAATTCCAGAGAGAGCTGACAGGTGACGGCCAGCTGACTGCACTTTCAGCAGCTGGGACCACAGATACTTCATTAAAGGGAGATCTGGGCAACACATCACAGTGAAACCCCACAATACAGGTTATGATTGCTTAGTATTCTCTCTCTTCCCCTTCATAGACATGAAGCCTCTGTTATGGACTAAACAGCTGTGTCTCCCTAAAATCCATATGTTGAAACCCTATTGCCTAATGTGATGGTATTAGGAGGTGGATTTTTTGGGGGAGGTGATTAGGATTAGATGTATGACTGCTTCTCTCTCCCAGCCCCTAAGACAGAAGACAACACATAAATAATGAATATTGTTGAATAAATAGAATTGCACAAAATATTTTTGGAGAAGCCTTTACAGAGACTAGTTCTATGCAGAGTATCTGTTGGAGCCACTGATATGTGGGGGTGATTGGTGAGCAGAGAATTTGAGGGCCAAGAGTTTAGGCAATTCTGATCCTGCTGCTTGGCTTGTTACTTCTCAGCAAGGTGACCCTGGCAGGCTCACATGGGGATGCAAGCTGGCATCTGGTGTCAGTGGGTGGCCAAGGTTGGAGCATTGGCGTGGGGGTGATGGGGAGCAAGATGTTTGGATGCATTGGAGCAGGCATTGCAGGGCATGCATGCTTGGCCCACACAATAAATGGGCAATATCCCTGTCTCTAGCAAACAAAAGTTGACCATTCTGCAGTAGAAGCAAGTCAAGAAGCAGATCCTACTGAGATAGGACTCCAACACTTAAATAACCTGTTAAATGGCTTTCGTTGTCAATAATCTGATTTGCACTCAGGCAAGACAAGTTGGATGCTTTTGAATGGCCTCAAATATGTCAATATGTAACAAGAAGATAAGGAAGAGAATTAGGTTCACCAACCAGGCTTTCACTTTACATCCTTCATTTTCTTGGCTAGATTGCGAAATAGTTTTATATGGAACCAGAAATTGCTGCCTAATGCTAATTTGTGAATGATACGATCAGTGCTGAGGTACATGATGTAGAGAATTGATACTGGAATAAATTGGGATGCATCCCTTTAAATAACAATATCGACAAAAGTTTGGCACAAAGGGCAGGGGTCTTCACTGAGCTGCAATACTATGCCTGAGAGCTGAAGCTTGGATGGAGAGAGATGGGCATCTGGAGCTGGAGGCAGGCCTGCACCCTGGCTCCTCTACCTGCCAGCCCGTAACCCTGGCAAAGTCCTTTATTCCCTCAGCTTTTATTTCTGTAAGATGAGTAATAAATGTCACAGTTGTTACGAGGACAACATGAGAAATTGCATTTAGAACACTGGGCACAGTACTTGGCACAGGGCAACCAATAAATATTAGCTGTTATTATTTATTATGATTGCTCATCTCCCACCTGAAGTGCTGAACACTGATCCCCAGGGAAGGTGGAGTTGGGGGCAGTCCTAGCGGAGTGAGTCACATCTGCAAGTGTTTCCAGCTCATTGTATGAAGATCCATTATTCACTGAGCCCTCTGAGATTCTGAGGATGGGTAGGAAACCCTGGGCATCAGGACACTCTGCTTGAGCAAGGGTTGTGGTTCCAATCTCAGGAAGCCCCGTCAAAACCTCTTTGCAGTTTTGGGAAAACCTTGTGTTCTTATTGAACTTTCTGTAGGCCCACAGGCTGCTCCCTGACTCCCAAAGGCACCAGCCACCACGGACCAGGATCTTCTCTACAGCAGGGAGGTTTCCTGATACAACCTTAAGCTCTGGGGCTTACACAGCAAAGTGCTCTCGGGCCATTTTCCATGTACATGCTCTGAGGATGGAAAGCTCTGTACTTGCCTTTGCAGTAGGGGAAGCTTCTCTCCTCCAAATGCTGTCAAGCACTTCAGGAGGCATATTCTATTTTTGTGCCATCATTACCTGACTACTTTATTTCCTGATTAGTCTGTGAGTTCCTGGAGGGTGGAGACAGTATCTTGTTCATGTTTTAGTAGCCAGCATGGAGCCTAGGATGGGGCAAGGACTCAGGAAAAATCTGCTGGATATCCTGTTTTTGAGAAGAAAATTCTGGCTTGGTATGTAGCCATCATGAGCTGCCATATCAGGCCATGAGAAGAAATTAGGGTCAATCAATTTCACATTTGCCCCATTACCTCTTCTTTCCATATAGTCATTTGGGTGCATCATGTCTGCCAGATGGCTCTGTTGGGTCGGTTCCTGCTAAATATTGGTGCTTTTTGAACCCTGAGATGACTGAGATATTTTAAGAAAGAGGTGGTCTTAGGGAAGACCTTCTAGAAGGCATTGCGACACTCTGCAGAGAACAGTCCAGACCTAAAACAACACTAAAGGGCTATGAGCATCACCCCATGTGTTTAGATAAATTCTCCAGAGGAGCTTGGTTCTCCAACAGCCTGAGTTTTTGGTTGCTATTGATTTTAATCTGCTTATTGTAGGAAAAGTCACCCTTGGCTACTTGTGCAGAGCATTGCGTATCTTTTTATTGTTGTTACTGTTATTTTAAGCACATAGCAATATATACCTCTCTCCAAAGTTTCACTTTCAATGAGAAAAGGGTAAGATACCAACAATAATTACAGGGGTCTTTATGAGATCATGGCTAGAGACCAGGGATTGTCCAGCCTGGCCTGCCCCAGCCCTCCATCCCTGGTTTCAGTGCTCCACCCTGGCTGATCTTGGGTCTTTGTCTCTGTGGCTTTGGATTTTCTTACTCTTCTCATTCCTGCTTGAATCCTCCCCTTTCTTAGTGCCCTTGGGTTACCTCCTCCACAGACATTATACGTGAATAGCTGAAGACATGCTCTGTCACATATCAGATGGCTCCAGCCCACAGAAAAGCAAGGATGGTCTTGGGGCTCCCAGCACTTAGAAATGGATGGAGTCTTGGTGATAGAACTGATTCCTCATGGGTGGAAGGAGGAGGAGAAATTCTGCAATGCTTTGTGGTTCAACCTTTTGACCATCTCAACATCATGTTTAATATAAGAAATTAAGTAGCACCAGTTACCAGTGGCCACTGGAATCAGAGACCTTCTGATCCAGGAAACTGATTTCATCCATTCATCTTTAGTTGAACTGGATCCAAATGGTGGCTGGTAATAGTCACTTTAACATGTTGAAATATTATTTCTAAAATAGTCATTCAACACAACCTGTCTGGAAGTTTTCTGGAGAACAGATATTTTTGGAATCCTTTTGACAGCCGGGCCAGCACAATTGTGGTAGAGAATGACTAATGAGTAGTCACTGTGTCTCCTAGACCCACAGTTTGCTAGCAAGCCTTATTGAGTGTGTACTGGCTGCTGGGCATGATTTTTGCAGTGGACCAGCCCTGTTGACCCCTGACGGGTGAGAAGGCTGTGGATGTTGAAGCCTGTCCCAGGTGAAGAGATATCAGTTGCTCCTTAATCAGAGCCCTCTCAACAGCCATGCTAACCGAAGGGAATGCAGAGTCAAGCATGAACCCAGGCAGAAACTGTTGTGCATGAGCTTGCCAAAACTGCTTGATTTAAAAAAAAAAAAAAACCTCTGTGAAAGAAAGATAGAATCTCAGGACACAGAACTCACAATGCCAAAAGGAAAGTTCAGCTTGGGAACTGAGTCATGCAAAACCTTCTTCCCTTTTGTTCCCAGATAGCTGTTACTTCATATACTTGCTTTCTCTCCTGTAAAATGTAGATTTGCTGAGCAGGAGATAATGCATGGTTGACACCTACCCACCCCTTTCTTTTAGCAAGTAAAATGTGGATTCTCTGAGCACTAATCAGAGCCTCACAGAATGTCACCATTGCCTCCCCACCCTCATTTTCTTTCTGTCCCTTATTTCCCCAGATATTGAAGTCCCCAAAACTCCTTTTGGGAAAAAGCACAGGACAGAGATCCTACTGGGGCTTGTGTCCCTGCCATCCCCTGCCCCCCCCCGCCCCCCATGCATCCTCAACCTTGGCAAAATAAACCTCGAATCCATTGAGATTTGCTTCAGTCACATTTTGGCTTACGCCTCCTTCACTCCACTTTCTCCCTGGGAGTAAACTGGTATTTCCCAAAGTGTGTGTCCCCCTGGCTCTTGATTGACTTCTGGGAAGAACCGCATTGCCTTTATTGGCTTTCACTGGGGTTGCAAGCCTGGAAGAGTGATGGCTTTCTCCTAACACGGACAAAACTCTGGCCAGGGAGCTCTGAGGTCATGCCTCTGGAGCTGCATGGGTACAGTGACCTGTGCCCTAGGTGTATGCATATACCCTCAGTGATGCCAAACAATAGGCAGGCTACAGCCAGTGCTGAATGTCACCCAATGCCAAGTCCGTTCTTCTGCTTAGGGCAGAACATGTGTTCTTCCTCTTCTTATGTTTTCTTTTTTTTTTGAGACAGAGTCTTCCTCTGTTGCCCAGGCAGGAGTGCAGTGGTGCAATCTTGGCTCACTGCAACCTCTGCCTCCTGGGTTCAGATGATTCTTGTCTCAGCCTTCCGAGTAGCCAGGATTACAGGTGTGTACCACAACATCTGGCTAATTTTTGTATTTTTAGTGGAGATGGGGTATCACCATGTTGGCCAGGCTGGTCTCAAACTCATGACCTCAGGTATGAGTTTGAGAGGACCCCACCATCAGCCTCCCAAAGTGCTGGGATTACAGGCACGAGCCACCACACCTGGCCACGTGTGCCTCTGAATCAGCTCCCAAAACTACGAGCAACTGAACTTCCCAAACCAAGGGGGAAGAGGATAGTAGAGACAGAGTACATGCTGATGGATGGCTTAATGTTCCCCCCATAAAATGGTGAGGGTAACCTCCAGTGACAGAGGCACACCTGGCTTCCAATCTCAAGAAAACTGACCTCATAAGGAGGGGAGAAGGTCAGCAAGGTTTTCTAGGCTGAGACCCTGTGAGGTCTGATAAGAAAGGGAACAATTTTAAAAATCAATGGAATATTTACTGGAGGCCTGAGCATAGTCCTGGATCTATTGTAAAGGATGCTTCCCAGGTATCTATAAATAAAAGATGCTTGCCCTTCTGTGTGGGTCTCCTGGAAGCTGGGGAAAGGTACGAGACGAAAAAAAAAGCCCTCTCCATATCAGAACCTTCTGTGATAGACGGCATCCCCTACTGACATTTTCATTAGCAGGAAATTTATGTTCCTATTTCTTTCTGTTGTAATGACCATTCATAGCCATAGTGTGGTGGCGGCTAATGGACAGGAATGAGAAAAAAAATTCTTTAATTAATGCAGAAGTGAAGCATTTTCTTTCTGCACTTTGAGAAGCCAAGTAATTCACAGCAGTTCTTGGCACTGGAGTGGAGGTAAAATAATTATACGCAATTTCTAGTGATTAAAAGATTGTAAAATAATTTTAGTTACATCTTAAAATTATTTATTTTGTAAATGAGAAAAAGTGAAGAAATGTGAACAGTGAGTTCTGAGTTTCAAGGCAGACCCTGGAGAAAGTTCCTTCTGGGTGCCTGATTGCAGATGGCACCTGGCCTCTGAGCTTCTGGCCTGAGGCTAGCCTTGACCTCTGTCCAGCCCTGTCTCCTGCTGGGCTACATGGTTGTCCAGACTTGGTTGGAAAGGAAACCAGCCCATCTCTGGATCTTTTCTTTAAATCCGTGGTCTTGAGAAGAACAATTAGTTTAATCTGCAGTTGCCCTGCAAGGGAGTTTTTCTTTGTTGTTGTATTAGTCAGGGTTCTCTAGAGGGACAGAACTAATAGGATATATATGAAAGGGGAGTTTATTAAGGAGAATTGACTCACATGATCTCAAGGTCCCATGATAGGCAATCTGCAAGTTGAAGAGTAAGGAAGCCAATCTGAGTTCCCAAACCTCAAAAGTAGGGAGGCTGGCAGTGCAGGCTTCAGTCTGTGGTCGAAGACCAGAGAGCTCCTGGCAAACCACTGGCATAAGTCCAAGAGTCCAAAAGCCAAGGAAACTGGGAGTCTGATGCTTGAGGGTGGGAAATGTAAAGCACAGGAGAAAGATTGAAGGTTGGCGCACTCAGCAAGTCAGCTTCGTCCACCTTCTGCCTTTTTCTACCTGCATTGGCAGCCAATTGGATGGTGCCCACCCACATTTTGGTTGAATTTTCCTGAGGGTTGGTCTTTCTTTCCCACTACACTGACTCAAACGTTAATCTCTTCTGGCAACACCCAGATACACTTAGAAACAATACTTTGCATTCTTCTATCCCATCAAGTTGGCACTTAACATTAACCATCACATGATTTTGTTTTCTTATTTGAAAATCTAAAGCCAAGCATCAGAGAAGCCATGTAGGGTGCTGCAGGTAACACAGCCAAAGTGCTGAGTTGACTGGTGCAGGTCTGTAGACCCAATGCTTCTTATGCCTCCCAAGGCCTTCTGCATCCAGGTGCACTTTGCAGACACTCCACCCCTTCCTCTCTTGAAAGGATGTGGGCGAGCACGTGAGAGAAAGCAATACAGAAAAGTAGCAGAATAATTTCACCAGAGTAATAGCTTTGGCTTTCATGGAGTTTGCCACTGCTGGCATTTTGCTAAATACCTGAGATGGATTATATTACAGAATCCCCACAACTATCCTTCAAGTTAGGTATTATTCCCATCTCTTGAGATGTAGGAATTGATTATTAGAGTTAAATACAAAGTATGCATTTTGGAGCTGGAGTGATCTGATTTGAATGGGAACTTGGTCACTTCCTGGCTGTAGAATACAGACGCTTTAGTGAAGGCCTTTGAGCTCAGTTCCTGGTAACCATGACAGCTGTTACAAGTGCATCCCTGAAGGTATGTGACACGTCCAGACTCCTCTTCTGCCTGCTGTCCCCTGGCAGGGTCTTCCTTTCTCCACTGACTTGCTTTGGCCATATCTGCATGGGTCTATTTCTGGAAACTATTCAGTACCATCCATCAGTATCCCCTCAGCAATAACACAGAGTCCTGATTACTGAAGCTCTGTGGCAAATTCTGAAATCACACAGTGTTGACAAATTCACAGAAGTGTTTATTGAAATAATTTTTTATTGTTTTTAGTATTCAGTCTCAAAAATATTTTATTACATTTGTCCTATGTATTTTATTTTTGGACCTATTGTAAATGATACTGCTTTTAAAATCTGTTTCCAGTTATTCATTGTTAGTATACAGACATATGATTACCTTTTATCCTGCAACCTTGATAATCTCACTTACTAGTTTTTAAAAATAATTTTGTATATTCCTTGGGATTTTCTAAATATATAATTATTAATATTTCTTCTGTGAATAAGAACAGTTTTATTCTTCCTTTCTAATTCGTATGCCATTTATTTCTTTTTCTTGCCTTATGGCACTGGCTCGGGCATCTAATAAGATGTTAAACAGAACTTCTGAGAGGAGACCTCCTTGCTTTCTTCCATCTTCGGGAAAAGCATTAATCTTTCATCATTAAGTGTGATATTACTTGTAGGTTTCTCATGCATATCCTTTATTCAGGTCCTATTAGGTTGAGGAAATCTGTTCTATTTCTAACTTACTGAGACATTTTATAATCATAAGTGGTGTTTAATACTGTCAAATTATTTCTCTGTACCAGTTTATCTGTTTTTTTCTTTACACTAATAATAAATTAATATGATTAATAGTGTATTACATTAACTGTTTTTCAAACACTGAATCAGCCCTAATCTTCCAGGAAAATCCCACTTTGTCACAGTCTATTATTACTTTTATATATTGCTGTATTTAATCTCCTAAGATTATGTTGAGGACTTTTTCCTTTCCTGTACATTTTTGTCTAGCTTTGGTATCAAGGCAATGCTAACCTCCTAATTCGGGAAATACTCCTTCTTTTATTTTCAGAAAGAGATTGTGTAGAATTGGTTTTGTTTTTCCTTTGAATGTTTGATAGAACTTAGTGAAACCATCTGATTGAGGAGGAGGATTTTTTTCCCACATGTTTTATTTTTTAAACTTCTAGTTCAATGTCTTTAATAGTTATAAGATTACTCAGGGTACCTATTTCTTCTCTGGAAACTTCGGCTGTTTGTGCCATTTGGCTAAGTTGTTGAATTTATGTGCACATAGCTTTTTTAAAAAATAATATTTTTTAAATTAACCTTCTAACATCCGTAAGGCCTGTGGACGCATTCCTGCTTTCAGTGCTGCTGTTTATAATACATGTTGTCTTTCTTTGTCACCTTTCTCGTTAGCTAAAAGTTTATCTTCTATTAAATATTTTTTGAAGAATCAACTTTTGTTTTCATAATGTTTTTCTATTTATTTTTTATTCATTTTTTAAATTTATCTTAATTATTTTCTGCTTCTGGTTGGTTTGGCTTTCTTTTGCTCTTCTTTTTCTAGTGTCTTAATGTGGAAGCCCAGACTGTTGTGCTGAGGTCTTTCTTCTTTTCTAATGTAAATTTTGAATCTTACAAATTTTCCTTTAAGCTGATTTAAGTGCACAGCGGGATGTTTGATACAATGTCTTTTCATTTTTCTTCAGTTAAAATAATTTGTAAATGTTTTTTGGATGACTTTTTTGACACTTACAATTCTTAATGTAACTTTTAGAGCAGTTTTACGTTTACAGAAAAATTGAACAGAAAGTTCAGAGAGTTCCCACCCCCATCCCCTATTAGTTTCCCTACTGCTAACATCTTGCACTGGTTGTGGTACATTTGTTATAATTGGTGAACCACTATTGACACATTATTATTAAAGCCCATGGTTCACACTATGGTTCTTCCTTTGCATTGTACAGTTCCATGGATTTTTCCAAGTGCATAATGTATTTTGTCTATCATCACAATATCATACAAAGTAGATTCACTGCCCTAAAAATCTCCTGTGCTTCAACTGTTTATCCTTTCACTGTCTCACCCCCCAACCCCTGGCAACCACGTGTCTCCTTACTGTCACTACAGTTTTACTTTTCCCAAAATGTCATATGAAACCAAACAATATGCACTATTTTCAGACCGCGTTCTTTCACTGAGAAATATGCACATAAAGTTCCTCTATGCTCTTTCATAGGCTGGTAACTCATTTCTTTGTATCACTGCAAAATATCCCCTTGTGTGGATGTATCACTGTTTGTTTACCCCTTCACTTACTGAAGGCCATCTTGATTCCTTCCAATTTTTGCCAATTCTGAATAAAACTACTATAAACATTGTGTGAAGGTTTTTGTGTGGATATAAGATTTTTGAATCTATATCCATGAGAGATGTTAGTCTACAGTTGACCTTTCTTGCTATGTCTTCTTATTATCCTATTAATGTCCAGGGGATCTGCTATGGTTTGAATGTGTCCCCCAACCTTTGTGTTGGGAACTTAATTTTCAGTGGTACTGAGAGGTAGATTCTTTCAGAAGTAATTAGGTCATGAGGGTTCTGCCCTTGTGTGTGGATTACTGTTATCGTGGGAATGGATTACTTATCCTGCGAGTGGGTTCCCGATAAAAGGATGAATTTGGCCCTGTCTTGCACAGTCTCACCCTCACCCTCCCTTGCCTTTCTGCCTTTCTCCATGAGATGACACAGCATGAAGGCCCTTCATGAATGCCAATGCTGTTTTTGGACTTCTCAGCCTCCAGAAACATAAGCTAAATAAATTTCTGTTTATTAAAATTACCCAGTTTGTGGTATTCTGTTATAAAATGGACTAGACAGGATCAGCAGTAATGCTGCCTTTTATTTATGATAGTTAGTAGTTTCTTCTTTTCTCTTTTTTTCCTTGGTTAGCCTGGCTGGGGATTTTGCAATTTTATTGGTATTTTCAAAGAACCCGTTATTGTTTTTATTGCTTTTCTCCATTGTTGTTCTAATTTCAATTTTTTAAATTATTATTTCTTTTCTTTTCTTTATGCTGGATTTAATTTGCTCTTCTTTTTTTAGTTATTTATGGTAAAGGCTTAGATTATTGATTTAAAATATTTCTTCTACTCTAAAATATGCATTGAAGGCTGTACATTTTCCTCTAATCACTGCCTCTGCTGCATCCCACACATTTTAACAGATTGTATTAACATTTTTCTTAAGTTAAAATTATGTTTAAATTTATTTCAAAAAACTTCTTTGACCCATGTACTATTTAGACATTTGTTTAATTTCCAAATATTTTGAGATTCTCCAGCTATAATTTTGTCATTGATTTCTAGTTTAATTCCATTGTGGTCTGAGAGCATACTTTGTATAATGTTTATTGTTTTGAATTTCTTAAAATGTCTTTGTATCCCAGAATGTGTTCTTTCTTAGTGAAATGCTCTGCGAGAGTTTGAAAAGAATGCGTATTTTGCCATTGTTAGATAAAGAAGTCTATATAAGTTTATTAGATCAAATTGATTGATGGTGCTCTCAGTTCAACTATCTTTACTGATTTTCTGCCTGCTGACTCTGTCAATTACTAGCAGAGGGGTGCTAACTCTCCAACTATAATTGTAGCTTTGTCTGTTCCTTGTAGTTCTATTAGTTTTTGTCCAATGCATTTTGATAGTCTGTTGTTTCGCACATACACATGAAAAATAGTGCGCCGTTTTAGAAAATGTTACCATCATGTAATGCCTCTCCTTATATGTGATAAGTTAGAAAATGTTACCATCACGTAATGCCTCTCCTTATATGTGATAAGTTAGAAAATGTTATCATCCTATAATGCCTCTCCTTATATGTGATAAGTTAGAAAATGTTACCATCATGTAATGCTCCTCCTTATATGTGATAAGTTAGAAAATGTTACCATCACGTAATGCCTCTCCTTATATGTGATAAGTTAGAAAATGTTATCATCCTATAATGCTCCTCCTTATATGTGATAAGTTAGAAAATGTTACCATCATGTAATGCTCCTCCTTATATGTGATAAGTTAGAAAATGTTACCATCACGTAATGCCCCTCCTTATATGTGATAACTTAGAAAATGTTACCATCACGTAATGCCTCTCCTTATATGTGATAACTTAGAAAATGTTACCATCACGTAATGCCCCTCCTTATATGTGATAACTTAGAAAATGTTACTATCACGTAATGCCCCTCCTTATATGTGATAAGTTAGAAAATGTTACCATCACGTAATGCCCCTCCTTATATGTGATAAGTTAGAAAATGTTACCATCATGTAATGCCTCTCCTTATATGTGATAAGTTAGAAAATGTTAGCATCACGTAATGCTCCTCCTTATATGTGATAAGTTAGAAAATGTTACCATCACGTAATGAGTCTCCTTATATTTTTTCTTGATCTAAATTCTGATTAGATTAAAATTAACAGGTACTTCGACTTTCTTTTGATTAGTATTAGCATGGTATATCTTCCTACATTCTTTTATTTTTAATCTAGCTTTGCTTTTATATGTAAAGAGGGTTTTTCTTATAGACAACATAAGCTGAGTATTGGTCTTTGATCCACCCTAACACTCTCTTTTAATTGCTGTAGATAGAACACTCACATTTTAAGTAATTATTGATATAGTTGGATTCATGTCTAACATATTGGTATTTTTAAAATTCGTTGCCCCTTTTCTTGTTTCTTTTTGTCTTCCAGTGTTTGGTTTGCCTGCTCTGGTTTTTGTTGAGTATTTTCTGTAATTTCATTTTGTTGCCTCTCTTAATATGTCAAATATGCTTCTTAAAAAAATTTTAAGTGGCCATCCCAGAGTTCGCTATATGCTTTTACAACTAATCCAAGTTCGCTTTCTTTTTTTTTTTTTGAGACGGAGTTTCGCTCTTGTTACCCAGGCTGGAGTGCAATGGCGCAATCTCGGCTCACCGCAACCTCCGCCCCCTGGGTTCAGGCAATTCTCCTGCCTCAGCCTCCTGAGTAGCTGGGATTACAGGCACGCACCACCATGCCCAGCTGATTTTTTGTATTTTTAGTAGAGATGGGGTTTCACCATGTTGACCAGGATGGTCTCGATCTCTTGACCTGGTGATCCACCCGCCTCGGCCTCCCAAAGTGCTGGGATTACAGGCTTGAGCCACCGCGTCCAGCCCCAAGTTCACTTTCAAATAACACTATACTGTATTGTGGGTAGTAGAAGAACTTTACACAGAATATTCTTAATTCCTCCCTTCCATCCCTTATAACATTGCCATAATTCATTTCCCGTATCTATTAGTTATACTCACTGAATATATTGTTGCTATTATTATAGCAAAATAAAAATTTTATTTTACCTTTATTTATTCCTTCTTCAAATTGCTTCTTTTCTCCATGTAGATCTGAGTTTCCAACCTATACTATTTTTCTTCTCCTCAAATGATTTTTTAAAACATTTCTTGCAAGGCAGGTTTATTAGTGACAATTTTTTCCAATTTTGGAATTTGACTGAGAGTCTTTATTCCTCCTTCATTACATAATTTCATTGGATATAGAATCCAGGTTAGCAGTTATTTTCTTTCAACAAATGACATATTTCTATTCACTCTCCTCCTGCTTGTATGACTTCTTTTCTTTTTTAATTTTTTTTTTTTTTTTTTGAGACAGTCTCACTGTCAGTGCAGTGGTGTGATCCCCAACTTACTGCAACCTTTTCCTCCTGGGTTCAGGAGACTTTCCCACGTCAGCCTCCCAAGTGACTGGGATTACAGACATGCCCCAATATACCCGGCTAATTTTATTATTATTATTATTATTATTATATCATACTTTAAGTTCTGGGCACATGTGCAGATCTTGCAGGATTGTTGCATAGGTACACACGTGCCATATGGTTGTTTGCTGTCTCTGTCCCCCTGTCGCTTACATCAGGCATTTCTCCAAGTGTTATTCCTCCCCAACCTCCCCGCCCCCCACACTGTCCCTCCCCTAGCCCCCATCCCCCTCCAACATACCCCAGTGTGTGATGTTCCCCTCACTATGTCCATGTGTTCTCATTGTTCAACACCCGCCTATGAGTGAGAACACGCAGTGTATGTTTGGCGGTCTTGTGTCAGTTTGCTGAAGATGATAGTTTCCAGATTCATTCATGTCCCTACTAAGGACACGAACTCATTGTTTTTTATGGCTGCATAGTATTCCATGATGTATATGTGCCACATTTTCTTTGTCCAATCTATCATTGATGGACATTTGGGTTGGTGCCAGGTTTTAGTAAAGACGAGTTTTCACCATGTTGGCCAGGCTGCTCTTAAACTCCTGATTTCAAGTGGTTCAACTGCCTCGGCCTCCCAAAGTTCTGGGATCACAGGCACGTACCACTGTGCCCGAGCCTGCTTGCACGATTTCTAAAGAGAAGTCTATGTTATTCTTACTGTTTTTTGTCTTCAGATAGGCTGATTTTCTTATTCTCTAAATTCTTTTTAGATTTTTTTCTGTCATTGATATGCTGCAGTTTGGATACACTTTGGTACACTTTTTGATATTTACCCTGATTAATGTTTTCTGAGCTTCCTGGATCTGCAGTTGGTGTTTGTAATTAATTTTGGAAATTTCTCAACAACTTTTACTTCAAATATTTTGTTTTTCTCTTTATTCTCCTTGTGGCATTCCCATGACGTGCATGCTACATTTTAGTAACTGCTCTACAGCGTTTGGATGTTCTGTTCTGTCTTGTTCATCCATTTCCCTGTGAGTTTCAGTTTTGGAGATTTCTATAACATGCACACAAGCTCACTGATTCCTTTCTTGGCTGTAATCAGTCTACTTATGATTTCTTTAAAGGAATTCTTCATTTATTACCTTTAAAAAATTTGAGCATTTCCTTTGATTCTTGCTTAGCATTTTCCTCTCTATATTTACGTTATCCATCTGCTTTTGCATATTTTCTAGTTTTTTTCTATTAGAATCTTTAGCATATTTATCATAGTTATTTAAAGTTTCCAGTCTGATAATTTCAAAATTTCTACCATATCTGTCTTGTTCTGATGCTTCCTTTGCCCATTCAGACTCTTCCTTTTTTTTTTTTTTTTCTTTTGAGATGGAGTTTCGCTCTTGTTACCCGGGCTGGAGTGCAATGGCGCGATCTCGGCTCATCACAACCTCCGCCTCCTGGGATCAGGCAATTCTCCTGCCTCTGCCTCCTGAGCAGCTGGGATTACAGGCACGCACCACCATGCCCAGCTAATTTTTTGTATTTTTAGTAGAAACGGGGTTTCACCATGTTGACAAGGATGGTCTCTATCTCTTGACCTCCTGATCCACCCGCCTCGGCCTCCCAAAGTGCTGGGATTACAGTCGTGAGCCACCGCGCCCGGCCGACTCTTCCTTTATTTATTTTCATTGCATGCCTTGTAATTTTTTGTTGTTGTTTTTTTCGCTGTTGTTGTTGTTGAAAGGTATGTCAGGTAAAAGGAGCTGAAGTAGTATGGTTAGGGAACATAGTTTGTGTGATTTTAATTCTTTTAAATTTACTAAAATTAAAATTATGACCCAGGACATGGTTGTCTTGATGACTAGTCCATGTAAACTTGTAAAAAATATGCATTATGCTGGCATTGAGGTAAATGTTCTATCAATGTCAGATTCAATTGGTTGATGGTGTTCAGTTCTTCTGCCTCTTTGCTGATTTCCGCTTGTTCTATCCATAACTGAGAGGGATATGTTGAACTATCTAGTACAATTATAAATTTATCTATTTGTCCTATCAAAGGGAGTAGGCAATGAGTGATTTTAAATCAGTTTGTCATAAACAAATAGAGCTTGTCAAAATTATACAGTTTTGCTTCAGGTATTTTAAAGCTATATTGCTACGTGCATGACTGTATGTTTGTAATGACTTCTGAGCGAATAGACCTTTTTGTCATTTGTATTGTCTCTTTTTCTATCTGGTAATTTTTCTTGCTCTGATTTTTTACCTTATCTGATATAAATATAATCATTTCAGGTTACTTTTAATTAGTATCTCCATGATGCATTGTTTTCTGTTCTTTTACTTTTAATCAGCATTATAGTTTATCTATCTATCTATCTACCTACCTACCTATCTATCAATCTATCTATCTTACATATAAAATCAGCCAATTTTACAGTGAGTTTTTGTTGACAGAGTATAGTTGAGTCTTTTAAAAAAAGTCAATTTAGGCAATCTCTGATTTCTAATGGGTATGCTTGGACCATTTGCATGTAATGTAATTTATTAAAAGGTTTGGATGTAGTCCTACCTTTTATCATTTGTTTTTCATTTGTTTCCCAAGTTGTTAAAAGTGTGTGTGTGTTTGTGTGTGAAGATAGATAGCTAGATAGTACTTTTTTATTGTGGTAAAATACACAACATAAAACTTACCATTTTAATTAAGTGTACATTCTTTGGCATTTGGTCCATTCACGACGTTATACAACCATCACCACTATTTCCAGAACTTTTTCTTCATCTCAAACAGAAATCCTGCAACCATCGAACCATAGCTCCTCATTTCTTCCTGCTTCCTGTTCCCTTGTAATCGTCTTTCTGCTTTCTATCTCTATAAATTTGCCTATTCTAGGAACTTCATAAATATAAAATTAAGTACTATTTGCCATTTTGCATCAGGTTTATTGAACTTATTTAATGTTTTGAAGGTTCACCCATGTTGTAGCATGTATCAGATTTACATTTCCTTTTGAGAGTGAATAATATTGCATGTATATACGACATTTTGTTTATCTATTTACCTGTTGATGGCCATTTGGATTGTTTCTACAGTTAGGATATTATACAGAATGGTGCTATGAAAATTGATGTACACGCATTTGTTTGACTCCTTGCTTCCACTTATTGTGAGCATATGCTTAGAAGTGGAATTGCTGAATGATATAGTAATTCTATGTTTAAAAACTTGAAGAACTGACAACTATTTTCCATAAAGGCTTCACCAATTCACATTACCACTGGCAACGAACAAGGGCTCCAATGTCTCCACATCCTTGCCAACACTGGTTATTTTGTTATTGTTCCTATTTTTCATGACTGTGATGTGGTATCCCACTGTGGTTTTATTTTGCATCTCCCTTATGAATAGGGAGCTTGAACAGCTTTTCATGTGCTTACCGGTCACTTGTATGTGTCCTCCGGGTACATTTTTGTTCAAGTCCTTTGCCCATTTTTTAATTGGTTACTTGTTTTCTTTTTGCTGCTGTTGTTGACTTTTAGTAGTTTTAAAAATATGTTCTGGACATTACCATTATCCAATATGTAATTTGAAAATATTTTTTTCCCACTCCTGAAGCTTTGTTCTTTTGCTGTCTTCATGGTGTTCTTTTATGTACAATTGTACAAATTTTGATAGAGACAAAATTATTTGGCTTTTAATTTTTTGCCAATGTCCTTGATGTCATACCCAATAAATCATTATCAAATGCAAGGTCATGAAGATTTTCCCCTAAGCTTTTAAATTTTTTTCTAAGAAGATATACCTCTTTTTTTATTTTGAGTGAATTTTTATGTGTGGCATAAGGTTGGAATACAGTTTTATTCTTTTGCATGCGGACATCCAGTTTTCCCACCACCAGGAGTTGAAATGTTTGTCTTTCCCTCATGGAATGATCTTTCTATCCTTGTTGAAAATCATTTTGTCTTATATGAAAGGGTTTATTTCTGACAACTCTATTCTATTTCATTAGTTTATATTATCTGCCTTTATGTCAGTACCACACTGCTTTGATTACTGAAGCTTTGTGCCAAATTTTTGAATGAGGAAATGTGAGTTTTCTAACTTGGTTATTTTTCAAAATTATTTTGGCTATTTGGGGTTCCTTGAGTTTCAAAATAAATTTAAGGTAGATTTTCTATTTTGGAAAAATAAAAAAGAAACCTTCATTGGCATTTGATAGGAATTACATTGTATTGATATTTTAACAATATTAAGTATTCAAATCCATAAACATAGGATATCTTTCCATGTATTTAATCTCTCTCAGAAATGTTTTGCTGTTTTGTGAGTATAAGTCTTTTGCTGCATTGGTTAAATTTCTTCTTAAGTGTTTTATTTTTGGATGTTAACATTAATTTCAAATCCTTCTTAATTGCTTATTAAAATTCATTTTTAATGGATAGACTTTTAACTCACAAATGTGTTGACTTTTATTAGTTCTAACATTGTTTTTTATGGGATATTTGGAGTTTTCTATATGTAAGATCATATCATCTGGAAGCACAGATGACATGTCTTCCTTTCCCATTTGGATGTCTGTATTTCTTTTTCCTATTTCTTCAGGTTAGGACTTTCAATCAGTTGTTGAACCAAAGTCTTGAAGACCAACATCCTTATGTCATTTCTAGTCTTAGAAATAGTTGTTAGTCTTTCACCATGGAACGTGATGATTGCTGTGGGTTTTTCATATATGACTTACATCATACTAAGGAAATATCCTTTATTGCTAGGTTTTTTAGTGTTTTCGTCATGAAAGGATTGTGAATATTGTTAATGCTTTTTCTGCATCAATTGAGATGATCATGTCTTTCTTTATCCTATTAATATTGTGCATTACATTCCTTCATTTACACATGTCACATTATCACTGGATATCAGTAATAAATCTCAGTCATGGCTTTGGCATCTGTCTATATCATCTGCCAATCAGTTTATCTTATCTATCTATTTTCTAATATACCTCCTTATTTTTTTTTTCTTGAGGGACTTTAATGAGACACATATTAGACCGTTAGTATTTTTCTACACATCTCTCAGGCTCTGTTTCTTTTTTCCCCAGTTATTTTTATTCTTGTTGTTGAGACTGGGAAAGTTTGCCCAGTCTTTCAGATTCAGTGACTCTTTGTTCTTTCATCTCCATTCTGCTACTGATCTCATTCAATGAGTTTTTTTAAATGTTAAATTGTGTTTTTCAGGTGTACAGTTTTCATTTTATTCTTTTACACAACTTACATTTCTGTGCTAAGATCTTGTAGTTTTTCATTTATTTTGAAAGTGTTTCCCGTATTTCGTGAGACATAGTTATACTCACTGCTTTAAAATCTCTGGCAGTTTCAACACTCTATCATGTCCAGTTTGCTATTTACTCATCATTTTTTTTCTTTGAGTAATCCAGAGATTTTACTGATTATTTATATGTCAAATCATTTTAGAATGTATCTTAGACATGTTGAATATTATATTAAGGGGCTCTGGGTCATTTTAATCTCTTGAATAATGATTTATTGTTTATTTATTATTTTGTTTGTTTTATTTCAGCAGGCAATCAATCAGTTATGAGGTTCAGGCTGTAAGCCCACAGCCTCTGGGATCTGGCTCCAATGTAAATTCAGTTTTCAAAGTGCTTATGAGGCTATTCAGATCTATTCTTCACGTGTGTCACCCAGTGCCTGGTCTGGGACCCGGGAGGTAATGTTGCTCTCAATGCCTTGGTGTGTTTCTTCAGCCCAGATCCATGTATATGCTGCTTGGGCGCAAGGCCAGGAGTTCACACACAACTTGTGGGAGTTGCTTCCTTGAACATTGCCTCTTCCACCCTCTCCTAAATACTCGTTTCCTTCCTGGCCTTCTGATTAGTTTCACTGCTCCACTCATCTCTTCCTGAAACTGTGTTACCTCCAGGGTCAAGTGGCAAGATGATAGACAGAAAATAGCATGAGGCTTATTCTTATGCTTTTGGGACCAGGGTTTCTCTGGTAAAAGAGAAGCATTTCCCTCCTTTGTGGTTTTAGGCATGGGACCAGCCACTGTTTTTGCTCTGTCACTGTAGGATTGCCTAGTGGCTAGAACAGGACAAACAAAAAGGCAGATAATTTTGCCCACTAACTGACTTGTAGAGTTCCCTTTTATAATTTTCTGATCCAAAATAGAGGGCTTATCTTAGGCATTTTTTCTGATTGTACCTGGTGCACAGTTCCAGGTTCTGGGCTGCCTTCAAGGTCAGGCTGAACAAGAGACAGAGAAAGGGGCTGGGCGCAGTGGCTCAAGCTTGTAATCCCAGCACTTTGGGAGGCTGAGGCGGGTGGATCACGAGGTCAAGAGATCGAGACCATCCTGGTCAACATGGTGAAACGCTTCTCTACTAAAAATACAAAAAATTAGCTGGACATGGTGGCACGTGCCTGTAATCCCAGCTACTCAGGAGGCTGAGGCAGGAGAATTGCCTGAACCCAGGAGGTGGAGGTTGCAGTGAGCCGAGATTGTGCCATTGCACTCCAGCCTGGGTAACAAGAGCAAAACTCCGCCTCAAAAAAAAAAAAAAAAAAAAAAAAAAAAGAGACAGAGAAAGGAAACAGAGATTTCGTTCCATTTTCATAGCATTTTGATATCTGTTTTCCTTCTCTAATTTGCCTTCTACTTAAAAAACGTATTCCATTTTATTTTATTTGAAAACCTAAGATCACTGCTCCATCTAGTGTGTCCAGGATTTTCACTGTAGTTAGTGAGGGAGGCAAGCTTTTTCCATATGAACTACAACTAGAACCCTGGCAGCTATTCTGATTCCCATTTTATAGTTGAGAAAACTGATTTTTCCAAAATCTATTTTGTTTCTCTCTAAAATCCAAATGAAAAAACTAACCTTACTCTGTCTTATCCCAGTGCTCCTTAACTACCTAGCAACTGTCAGTGCAAGAAGTTGGAATCCAATTTGAAGATGTGGAACAGCACAGATGTGATGAGCTGACTTAGCTTCTGCTGAAGCGAGTTGTGAGAGCAAAATCTCTTGCGTGGAGGTCAGGAAGCCTATATTGTACTTTTTTCTTTTTCTTTTTTTTTTTTTTTTTGAGACAGAGTTTCGCTCTTTTTTCTTTTTTGTCCAAATCTTTAGTCAATCCTGGTCTGATTTCAGGAAATGGGTTTAATTTGTAAAAAACAATATTACATTTAGAAATATCTCTAACCATTTTCCCTCTGCTGGCATTCCATGATTAGCAGAAGATGTCACCCAGAGACTCAGTAAAGGAAGAAACCACTGGAGACTGAGTTACATAGATATGATCCTATGCAAGATGAATGGGGCTCAAGTTGTATTCTACTTGATGGTTAAACAAGATTTATTAACACAGGCAAAGAGTAGGGTAGTGGTAGACAATGCTAGCTTTGTGACTTCTAGCAGTTCTTTTTCCTTGTGGTTACTTCAGCCTTACATTCCATCTTTGTGTTTTCATGAGGCTGTGACTTCTTCAAACTTGGGAGTGGACATGAGATTCACTAGAAAATCTGCATATTTTATCCTCCTCTTTGCCATCAAGATGCATGCAGAGATAGCCACATGACCCGAGCCTATTCAATCAGATCCTTTTGTTCTAAAATAAAATGTGGAAGAGGAGCTTGATTTCCCTGCTTTATTTATTAAGCTGGCAAATGGACAGCTAACGCTCTTGATGGTCATCTTTGCCATATGAGGGAAGAGCTTTTGTAGGGTGAAGCCAATGCACAAGGACCTAAAGCCAAGGAGATGGGGACCTACAGAGTCCTAAAGATGCTGTTTGAGACTCTAGATTCAGCCATGCCAGAGCCAGCTTCTTTTACATTTTTCCACTTACATACAGCAATAAATTATCTTTGTGCTTAGACCAGCATGAACTAAATTTCTTTCACTAACCCAGATGGATGCCGGGGTGAGCTAAGGAGCTAAGTAGTATGGAAGAAGCCAAGAATGATCCTGGAATTTGGGGGGACTGCAGCAGAGATACTGAGAACATTACAGCAGGGGTGGTTTGGCAGGGGCAATGTGAAATGAAGACTGTGAATAGATTTTTTTTTTTTTGCCAAATCTTGGACTGTTTGTTTCAGAAGGCCAAGATATTTGAATTGTTTTTTGTTGAAGATGAAGACTGAGGAGGTACCTGAGCTGGGCTGATACAGCTTCAGCTTTTCAGAGAATGCAAGTTAATGTGGCAGCAAACCTTTTATAGAGAATTGAGCAAAGATCCCCCAAAAGTAAGGGATGAGTTAGTCATTGATATGGTTTGAATCCGTTTCTCCACCTAAATCTCATGTCAAATTGTAATTCCCACAGTGGTGGAGGTGGGGCCTGGTGGAAGGTGATTGGACCAAGGAGGTGGACTTCTTATAAATAGTTTAGTACCAGTACCTTGCTGCTGTTCTCCTGATGGTGAGTGAGCTCTTGCAACATCTGGCCTTTTGAAAGTGGAGCATCTTTCCCCTCACCCGCTCTGTCTTGCTCCTGCCATGTAAAACATGCCTGTTTCCCTTTCACCTTCCGTGGTAATTGTAAGTTTCCTGAGTTCTCCCTGTAAGTCAAGCAGATTCCAGCATCATGCTTCTTGTAGAGCCTGCTGCACCGTGAGCCAATTACACTTCTTTTCTTTATATATTGCCCAGTCTCAGGTATTTCTTTATAGCAATGTGAGACTGAATAAATACCATCGATTGCTTCAACTCTGCTGTCAGCAGTGCCCTAAGTAACCTAAACTTGTACCAGGTGTTGCAACAGTGTTTTCATCTCAGGCACTCTGAAAAATTATCAGCAGTTTCACTTGGAACCTGTGGAGCCTAAGGACCCAATTCTAGTCCCACCCAAATCTCACCCTTACTATCACTGATCATCTTGAGATGAGCATTGACTTCATATTAGTTTCCTCAGCAATCTAGTTTATTTTGGTCTTAATAATAATGCCTGTTCCATTTAGTTGACACGGCCCTTTGAATGTGAAATGAAATGATCTCTGTGAAAAGGCTTTGGGAACTTGAAGAGTTAAGCCAGTCCAAGGGAAATTCACTCAAGAGATGCTTGAAATTCCTGAGTCCTGCCACACTCTGGATTTTCTGCTTTCAAAGAGCTCTGTCCCTGCTTTGGGTCATCCTGAAGTGGAAAGTGGCTTCAACTCCATTAAATTGAGGATAAAGCAATTGGAGATCTTAAATATGGTCATGACTGCCCTGGGAAGTGGTGAGTTCCCTATCACAGGGAGGATTTAAGCATCTGAATCAATACCTGTTAGAGGGGCTACGGAGATTTCTCTTTCCTTTGTAGAAAGCGGTTCATAACAGGCTTTGTTTTGGATGCTAAGATCTGGTCTGTCCGGTCCACGAATTCTCAACATGTGTAACCTTCCCACGTGTAACCTGTGCAATATCATTGTCTCCTTAAAAAAGTTCAAAGTGTGCTGTTTCACGACAGGTTTGCTGTTGTCATTTAGTACTTTCTTGAATTTTTGAAAGCCTGTATCTCCCTCTGCTTTTCAATACTTCCATCTCCAGCCTTCTGGTTCACAGAATCGAAACACATTGGCCTGCATAAGTAATAAGGAAGAAATCTACAAGAAAAGATTTGTGGCACTTGCTAATCAGTTTAATAATGGAGGATATTTTCACCACATTATATGGAGACAAATTAAAAGGGCAAGGAGAGCTCCCAGAAATCATCTGTTCATGTTAACAAAGTGAATATTAATGAAAAACAAAATTGAGTTCCTCTTGAGTCTGATTCTCATCAAATCATACAGGCATTAAAAAATAGCTATAGAAATCCTATCCATTAGTAGTTAATTCAAAATAACTTTGGCCTCTGCTCTATTTTTGACTATTACCTCTCTTGTGGGCAGAGAAGCCAGTCACCTTGCTGGACCCACCGTGCCATGAGGATCGATAATGGAGCTAATTTAGTTCTTTATGGACCAAATATCTAGACAGTGGAAATGGAAATTAAGTTAATGATGCCCACGAATGGGAAGAGGGGCACCAGGGAGCATTTTCCTTGTTTCCACTGGTAACCAGGTTTGGGTTGCCTACATGACCAATAATCTGAATTCTGCAGAACTCAGAGGCCTTGCAGAGACCAATATGTCCTTCCTAGGAGAGGGGTCATGCCCGCCTGTTCTGGTGCACCTTCTGGGTCTCTCTTTGCCTTTGTCCTGCCCTGAGTGGCCCATCAGGGATGCTTCTCAGGGTGAGGAAGGGTCCGAAATGCCATGGGCACACACAGCTATCAACAGAGAGGTGCTGGGGAGTGCCTTCAAGAGGGGCTTAACATAACTCACTGGAGACTGCCACTAGTTCACCCCTTTGGGGATAGAGGGAAGGTTAACAGCAATTCCCATTATTATAACATTAGGATACATTTGAGATTTATGGGGCAAGAAAAGAGCTTAGAGGGAATGAACAGCTTCTGGTGAGAAGGTGGCAAGGATCCTTTGTGTGTACAAGCTCTCAGGCCATCTCCAGGACCCTTGAAGTCTTTAGGAAGAAGGGAAAGTGACAGAAAGAGGAAGGAAAGGATGGGTATAAGCAAGACACTTGGGAAGAACCCCAAGGCAAACATGGCCAGATTGCATGTATATGCTGAGGGCTGACCGTTTTACCCACAACGTAACTCTCCCACCTTGGTGACGTCGGGAAAAGCTGTGTTCACTCCAACCAGCTTTTATTACTTATCACATCTGACATGGCCAGAACCTGAAAAGAGTTGGCTGTAGCCCATGGGGTGTCTTCAGGATACCAGGGTATGGCTCTCTGAAGCTCCTGGCTGCACCCCTGTGTCCTGAGAAGACACCATTGGAGAACGTTGTCCTGCCCAGGAGAAAATGTCTCTGGAGCTCTCTTTCCACCAAAATAGAAAGCTGCAGAATGCTAGTATCATGCTGTGTTTGTGTGGAAATGACAGCAGCTCTTCTCCATAGGACTCAGGTTAGTCTGTGGGGCTGGGCTGGGACCAGAACCAGTTCTTGGTCCCTCCTCCTTGTTTCAAGTACCTGGGCAGATGGATGTACACAGCTACTGCTTCCTGAGAGCTTCCCTAGGCCCTGAGCTCTCTCCGCAGGTCAGTTTCCTGGGCTGACTCATGGATTCTCTGTTTGCCTATAACATAGGACTTAAATGCTTGACTTGCACAGGACTTTGACTTGAGTCCCAGCTTTTAATACCATGTGCTTCAGCTCCGTCCAACATTCGGACTCTGTTTTTCAATAGCCAGGAATAGTTAGGAATGCTTTTAGCTGCAAGGAAGAGAAAATCAACAAAGCGTTTAGAAACACAGGGGGCTTGTTTTTCTCACGCAGCTATTACTCTAGCTATAGGTATTTCAGTGCATCAACAATGCTATCTGTATGGTCTGTTTTTCTCCACCTTCCTCCTCAGCTTCTTGGTTTTGTTCTCACGTTTGCTGCCTTGTGGTTGCAAGATGGCTGCTCAACCATCAGACATCACATCTACAGGAAAAAGAGAGAGAAGGGCAGTGGCAATTGCAGCTTTCCATCTATCTGGGGAGACAAAGACTCCCTTGACAGCCGCCTCTCCACTGGCTATGGATTTTGGGGACCACCCATGCAGTGGCTGGATTTTTCTAGAGCCAGTCCAGTTCTGGTATGTGCAGGACACTTATTGCAAGAATATACTGAGTTTCAGGCTCTATCTTAGGCTTTCTTGGGAAGGAGGGGACAGAGGTTAATGGATGGCAAGTTCATTTCCACAGTAGCTGGGGAGAAACTATGGATTAGAATGCTGCAGACAACACTGTGCCCCTCCTGTCAAATGCTGTCAATCCCTAACAAGTGAAAGTGGATGGTCTGGCCTGAGGGCATGGCTAGGTTCAATGCCCCTGATGACTACTGGGTGGGTAGAGGACAGAGATGCCCAATACTGGACCCAGCTGTGTCACTTCAAGTCTGTCTAGTGTGGATGCCCCCTGTCTTCTTCCAGCTATCTGCTCTATGGGCTGAGAGGCCGGCCGGCCCCCTCTCTACCCAGACGGCTGTGCCAGCCCACATCTTGCATTCAGACCTGGCTCTGCAGGCAGAGGGCTGGCAGTCACCACCCTCCAGATGACCAATTCAAAACACACGGGGACCTTTGCAAGCCCTTGGAAGACATGCTATTTTTCTCTGTCTGCATAATTGTTGAGAAGGAAGCCAGAGAAGGTGTTCTAATTAATTAGAGAAGATATTTGAGGATGCCACTGTGTGCTGGACTCAGGATCAGAATCCAAATGTCCCACTTATCTGCCTCCACCACTGTGACCCTGAGCTGCCCCTCTCCTTCCCTGCATTTGTATTTGTGTGTAAACTGCAGCTTGTGACCGGAGCCTTATTAGCTGGTCAAAATTTTACTTTTAAATGGACCATTAACCTACTCAGAGCCCAGAGCTCACTGGTAATGTAATACCTCAGCCTCCTGTCGGGCCTCAGAGTGAGCCAGGTCAGAAATGACATCTATTTCTCTATTATCCCACAGATACCCACAGCATGTTCTCACCCACAGGACTCCTCAGTCTGGAAAGACTTTTTCCATCTACTTTGTTAATCCAAGCCATGGCATTGACTTGGAAAAGTCACTTTTTAACCCTGAGCCTCAGCGTCCCCATCCAAAAAATGGAACTAGCTGTTTTATTTTTAAAAAAATCTCATTGGGCCGGGCGCGGTGGCTCACGCCTGTAATCCCAGCACTTTGGGAGGCTGAGACGGGTGGATCACGAGGTCAAGAGATTGAGACCATCCTGGTCAACATGGTGAAACCCCGTCTCTACTAAAAATACAAAAAATTAGCTGGACATGGTGGCACGTGCCTGTAATCCCAGCTACTCAGGAGGCTGAGAATTGCCTGAACCCAGGAGGCGGAGGTTGCGGTGAGCCGAGATCGCGCCATTGCACTCCAGCCTGGGTAACAAGAGCAAAACTCCGTCTCGGAAAAAAAAAATCTCATTGATCCCCAGGGGAGAAAATGCAGAGCTGAAACGGAGGCAGCTTGGATTCCACTCGGCTCTGGGCTGCTCACACTGGGCAGCTCTTGAAGCTTCCTCTTCTGAAAGTGGGGATGGAGACATGGATAAAGGTCCCTAAGACTGAGATAAGAGATTCTTCCAGCCTCATGGGTCTTCTCGGCAGAACTCTTGCTTGGCTGGAATTCCATCCACTCTCGGCAAGGCATAACTTCCTGTCTCCTGGGGAGAGGGGCTTATAAAAAGGCATAAAAATGAGGCTTCTAAAGACATCCTGGACGTCAACTAGATGTTGCAAAATTACATTTTGATGAGTTCAGTGTAAATGAACCAGAAACATATGGATTCAATTTCCCTTGGAATCCACATGGGTTTAAAAACCAAGGGGGCGGGGGAGAATGCATTTGGGGAAGAGCATTTTAGGTCTCACCAAAATCCCTGCATTTGTAAACAGCAGTTTGAGGTTTATGATGATTGCGTCCTGGGCTGGGTTCCTTTCCTAATAATAGAATATACAGGATGTCTTGTAGCAGCCTCACAAAATGCGTTCAGGGAAAAATACCCAAACGCTGCCCTCTCCCTCTGCTCCTGGGTTCTGCCGAACTCTTCGGTGGCCTCCTAGATTTCCTGCCTTGGGTTTGACCCCACAAGTACCCTCTTTTCTCCTTATGCTTCTGCAAAAATAGCATCCCAATCAGATCCACACAATCAGTGACTATCAAGTGCCAGCTTTACCCTAGGGATTTCAGCAAGTGCCACTTCTTAATAAGGTGGGCAACACCACCCCTGCTTTAAAATAAAAGGATAAAAGTCCAGGACATTTGGCCCAAGGCTGCTTAGCTGGTAGGTGCTGGCTGGCATGGGGGTCTGTGCTTCTGAATTGAAATCTGGGGGTCTTTCCACCGTAAAGGTTGCATTTCTATTCCTCAATTTCAGAGAAGGCTAAGGGAGGTATCTGTTTATCTGGTACTGCTATAAGGAGGTCTACCAGGAGGCTGGAGGAGGGGCTGAGCAGCCATTTTCATGGTGGGCTCAGAAGAGCACTTGGAATTCCCCATGGTTCCTTGGGGAGTTCCCTGGGAGAAGGAGTGGAGAAGCTGAGGGAGAAAAGTAAACTTACTGAACCCCAGGCTGCTGCTACCATTCAGGGAAAACTGCTCTCCTCTGTTCTACTTACTGAACCTTCAAGTATGAATTTGATTGTAGGAGTTTTTGTAGTTTAAGTTTCAAAATCATGGATCTTTAGGATTTCTGGTGACCTCCCATTCCCCTCCTGCCAGTCAGTGGGTTCGTGTTGGCTTCCTGTCTGCTCTTTGTGTTAGAGAGTTGTGTGCCCACTCTCAGATCAGATAGCTGCAACTGTGGATGGACACATTGAGCCTTTTCAGTGACACTCTGGTGCTGAGTCCTCTGACCAGGTAGGGGACAGAAATCCAGGATGAGACCCTGCCTCTAGCAGGCTTGAAATCTGATTTTGTTGAAAAGACAAAACCCACTCCCAGAAGTCACCTTGAGAAGATGACCATGTGAGATAGTCAGCGGGCTGGTTCTGGGCATCAGAGACTCCAGCCTTGTATAGCCATACACTCATCTAAGAATGGCCCAGTAGAAGCCAATAGGATGCACCAGAGCTTTGAATGACTTGGGCTGAAGCACAGAAGGGACAGAGACTTCTTGGCTCTCAGCTGATGAAAGGAGCCATAAGACTCCACTGTATTGGGTCCCCCAGGGGAAGAGCTGCCTGGCCCCACCTAGATACATCCTGCAAAGCACAGCCAGGACAGGGATGGACTGGAGGAACCATCTGATTGTTATTAGGCTGTGCGACTTTCTTTATTGGCATACATTCTCTCAGCAGCTTCTTCCTGCAGAGCAGCCCAGATGTGCTTACAAAGCGTTCTGTGTCCTTCCTCTCCACACCCAGCCCCCACGCGCATTGCCACTTTGCCAGACTTCTTCCAGGCCCCAGGAGTCTAGCTGTGGCCAAGGCAAGGCTTAGTAAGGAGCCTGAAGAAAGAGGCTCTCCCCTCTGGGCGACCTCATGCCAGCCACCGCTCACTCCATATGCACGGGTCTCATTCACCCTTAAGGGGTGGGAAGTGCCCTGGGTGGGGTGGGGGCAGCCTGGCCTCATGCCCTGGAGTGCGAGTTGGGGTGGGGCAGACAGAACTCAACCATGAACTTATGTTCATCTTCAACTTGCCACACTGCTGGGCGGTTTTCATCTGTTATTGGGTCTAAATCTCCTCTCTGAGAATTCTCATGGGAGAATTACAGAAAACATGAGGGCTGCTGGCCTCTCATGGTTCTTTACCAGCAGGGTTGGCCTCAGACATTGCTCTTATTATTGTCCAGGCAGCCTCCCCATTGGCCTCTTAAGAGAGGTCAGTATCAAGCATGTTTCTCCTCTTGAGAAGCTGGGAAGCGGGGTGCAAAATTGTGCCTAAGCACACCATGGCCTGGGGGAGATTAAACATTTGGAACAATTAAAGTCCCATTACATGAATGTCCATAGACTGTTTTTCTCCCATCCCACACATAGTGTCTTTCTTTAGGACACAGAATCCTGAATTTCCCTTAGGGGAACCATGCTTCCCTGACTGCCATACCCCGTGGTCACATGAGCCAATACATTTCCTTCCATTACCCAGGTCAGTCTTGCCTCCCTCTCTTACCTCTTATGGGCAAGGCTCTAGATGAATTTAAGGCCCCGCACCCACCATTGACACTGACCTGCCTTCTCCTGGTCATTCTTGTGTGTAAATAACCCTAATGAAGAAAAATGAAGTGAGGTGTGGGAAATTTTCCTTCTTGTATCACCTGTGTTCTTCCTTACATACTTAAAGTCTACATGAGGTTTCTTTTCTTTTCTTTTTCTTTTTGGACTGTTCTGATGATCATAAATGAGGATGCATACTTCAGCCACAAACTTCATGTGTGATTTTATCAACCTTGAGATATTCTTGCTTAGAGAGGAAACTGAGGTCTGGGAAGAGGACGGGAGTTCCCAGGGTGGTTCAGCATTCAGAAAGCCCCCAGCCAAAGAAGGCTTCCAGGAGCTGCATTAGTTACAAAGCATTGCCTTACCAGCAAAGGCTACCACCTGCTCAGATGTCACTGCAGATCTCACCAAGTCACCCCTTCTTGGTCCAAAATTGCTCTGCTGCGAATGTAGTCCTGCAGGGGTCTTGATGATGAACTCCTCACCATCCAGCCTCTCTGATTTGATAAGTGTAAACCAATCACAAAAATTAACCTCAGGTCACAAGATTGGCTTAGAAAGAAAATAGGTTTTCCTTCTGGCCAGTGAGACTTAAGTCAGCCAAAAGCAGCGAGGAAGATAAAGGGCTTCTACGAAAGTCCCCCCACTCCTACAAGGATATATAAGAGAGAGGCAAGCCCTTTCTTCTTCTGGACCTTATTATTTCTAGGTGTGACTTGTAGGTTGAAAGCCGTCTTGAGACTGGAGGAAAGAGATCTTGATGCCAAAGTCTGTGTGCGCCGGGATGACAGAATGGCGACATGAAAGGTCCCTGGACAATGAGGACTCCTTGAGTTATAAAATCATCAAACTCCAGCACCCTGGCTGTTTCTGGACTTCTTGTTTTATCAGCCATAAACGTTCTTATTGTTTGAACCAGACGGAAGGGGGGTGTCTTCTTCCTTGATACTGGAGTTGCTGAGGTCGGAGTAAGTGAGCATCTGCCTTTGTCCAGGATTACAGGGCATGGGCATTTACAGCAAGAATTGCCATCTTCATTGACCCTGGTCACTGTCTCTGTCCCTTTGCTCTCTTAATCTGCAACCTGCCTCTCCCCCGTGTGATGGCTGTTAGAGCTGCAAGGAGCCTTAATCTTCGTCTGGTTGGGGTAGCTGAAGTTCAGAGGGAGGAAGTGACTTAGTGACTTGCTCATGGTACATAGAAAGTGTGGAGCCAGCAGGAGAACTCAAGTCTTTCTTGCCCAGCTCGGAGATTTCTCATATTGCTCAGTTGTTTGCTGTCTTGATCTGTCTCTCTGTGTCTGCTCCATACATCTCCTCAGGTCCCCTTCTCCTTCTGTCTTTTCTACCCCAGATAAAGGGATCCTTTCACTTAGAGCTAGATGGCACAGCTCTGCTGGGGATTAGGGGGGCCTGAAGGAGCCTGTGCTAAGGAAACAAGCTGGTGTTTTTGGAAACTGTGTCTAGATGGTCACGGAGCAGCAGAATGTGGCACTGGGGTCTTGCATGGATGGTCATCAGGTGGTGGGACCCATGGACGGCTCGGCAACCTTGGGAAATAGCAGTGCTGTATGGCGCAGCTCATGAAGAAGGCTCAGCTGTGGCTCCTTCCCAAGCCATCCTGCTTCCCACTGTCTTAGAGAGACAGCCGGTTGGTGCGGGGTTTGTGTGGGTTTATTTACTCTTAATAACAAGCTTATATTTTAGATATCCCCCTGGGTATTTCTGCTCATTTGGGCTTCAGTACAAAACTATGAATCCACACACAGAATGTGTGGATCTGAAAATTAGGATTACATCCCAGCATACCACTAACAGAGGCAGTCTCCCTTTGAAGGCACTAGGACACTGTCCTGACCTGGCTGGCCAAAGGAAAGCCACGATGGGGCTAGGCTTTACTGCCAAGTTCTGGACCCATCCGCCCCCATCAGCATCTGTTCTTCCTCCCTTGGGTCTTCCTTAATTCAGTTCAGGAAACATTTAACTGGCAACTGGTGTGGTCAGATGCAGCAGTCTACCCTGGGTAGAAGACACAGAGTTCCTTGCTCCAGGAGCTCCCAGACATACGGGGAGATGAGAAGGAAGAAGGTACTCACACTGGGGCATGGTAAGCTCTGCCATGGAGAGTAGAGCTGGTGGGTAAAGGAGGCCTCAGGGTCCATCTGACCCTGCCTGTGGCCAGAAGACTGATTTAGAAGGCTTCCTCTCATGAGTTCTCAGCTTCAACCTCATGCATGTCTGCAGTCCAATTTCTCCCAGAAAAGCTGTTTCTATTCTCAACAATTCCATTTGAAGCCCTCTCTCCTAACCTCTGGCTTGCTCCCAACCCTCCCGCCTGTTCCCACCCCTCCCACCTGTTCCCATCCCTCCCACCTGCTCCCAGCCCTCCCATCTGCTCCCAACCCCTCCTGCACAGCCAATCAAAGTTGATCTCAACTGGCACCAAGAAAAGCAGAGATCTTGTAAGGAGTGTCATTTTCTTCCCCCACCACCAGATGGCGCCCCAGCTTGGCCTCCGCACTGATGGGACTCTATAGAGAGGAAGTGTCCTTCTTCCTAAGGCCAATCCTTCCCCATGCACCCTCAATCTCATCCCTCTAATGCTCTCAAGGCCATGACCTCATCTGTGAACCACCCTGGCACCTTGCAGTGCAGATACTCTACGCCTCTTGAATATTCCCATTACCTACAAATACCTTCAGTCTCCAGCCCATTCTAATTCAGTTTCCATCCCCCCATACTGTCAAATATTCATTTGGTGAAGGTCCCCAATGACCTCCATGACATCCGTCAATCCAATGGATGTCTTTTGTGTGTTTCCTTAGATGGAGATCGCTACTCCCACCTTGCTGCACACGCACGGTCCCTCACCCACTCCATGTTGGTTCAATCCACCTTTTCCACTCAACTTCCAATGTTGGGTTCCTAAGAGCTCAGTCCTATCCACACTCTCTCTTAGGTCATCCCACCCATTATCGCAGCTTTAGCATAATGCCTGCTCCCCAGTGTATAGTTTTCGTCCAGATCTGGCTTGTGTATCCAACCTTGACTTTTCTTATTTCCCTCTGGCTGTGCCACAATCCTATCAAGATTAACATATCCGAATCTGAACTCATAACTCATAATCCAGCCCCAGCCACTCCCATGTGACCTGTAGAATTCTAAGCATCCCCAGCTTCTCACACCTCTCATGCACATGTGCTCTATGATCCCTGGGTCTCTGAGTGCCAGGGATGTTATTTTCATGATTAGGTTATGCTATATAGCACAGTTGAGTTTAAGAAAGGGAGACTATTCAGGTGGGACTAACTTAATCCAGTGAGAACTGTAAAAGGAGAGAGATTTCTCCAGTTGGTGGCAGAAGAGGAGTTTAGAAAGACTTAAAGGAGGTTCTTTGCTGCTGTTGATGAGGCTCCAGGAGTGGCCTCGAGGAACTGAGCATGATCTCTGGCCACGAGCAGTAATCAGATTGAGACTTCAGTCCTACAACCGCAAGAAGCTGAACTCCGACAACACTCAGTGAGCTTGGAAGAGAACTCCACTCTCCAGATGACAACCACAGCTTGGTTGACACCCTGACGGAAGCTCCATGAGATCCTGTGCCCAGAGACTGACCGATAGAAACTGTGAGCTCATACATCTGTGTTGCTTTAAGTCATGAGATTTGTGATCAATTTCTTTGCAGCAATACAAATTAACATATTCCCCTATAGCTTTTCATCTCAGTAGCCATCACCATCATCCATCCTGTTGGTTAAACCATATGTCCTTGAGCTTTTCCTTAATCTTACTCCCACATCGAACTCCTCAGCAAGTCTTCCCTTTTCTGTCTTAAAAACTCGTCTTGAACCTCTCTACTTCTCCCCATCTTAGTTGCTCCCGTCCTGCCTCAGACCCTATTACACTTTGCCCTGTCACTACAGCAGGTGTTCTCCACTATACTGCCAGGACTCAATCCGTTTTCCATTCAGCAGCCAGCGGGCTGTTCTGAAATCATCAATTGAATCGGACTATTCCCTATTTAAATCCATCAGCACCTTCCTGCTACACACCAAGTGACATCCAAGCTTCTCACTGCATTCTGCAAAGTCCTCTAGAACCTGGTTCCTGCCTGGGTCTACAGACTCACTTCATACCCTCTCCCTCTCGGCCTGGCAACACCAATATTTCCTTCATAGCACACATCACAAGTGTAACCTAGCTTATTTAAGTTATGTGTGTGTGAGTGTGTGTGTGGGCACAGATGGGTGGGTATTTGTCTTTTCTACTAGACTATAGACTCCGCAGTGGCTGAGATCATTTCTGTTTGTGTTAACCATTATCATATACAGGGAAATCCCTTGCAACACTGTTTTCCTTTGGGGCTGAGGTGGAACAAAGGCTCTTTCCCAGGACTTTGATGTGCTTTGTAGAAAGCAGGAACTCCCTATGAAGCACCCAAGTACAAAGTGTACTGATGGGGACTTGGGGTGGGGTGGGAAGGGGAACGAGGGTCTTAAGAGCTCACTGACCATATGAGGTCAACTGGACTGGCCTCTAGAGCCACTGGGGTCTGCTAGAGTCCTCTTTTTCATGAGGGCAGTCTCAGATTTCCTTCTGTGGGTCTTGGGTTTCCATCCCTTTGCCCTTTATTCCAGGTGCCCAACAGAATCAGGCTGAATGGTCTGCAGGGACCTGCCTCTTTTCTGTTTACTTAAGATCTCAAAAAGAAAAACATGAGGGTGGGTGTGGTGACTCATGCCTGTAATCCCAGCACTTTGGTAGGCTGAGGTGGGCAGATCAGGTAAGGTCAGGAATTCAAGACCAACCTGGCCAACATGGTGAAACCCCATCTCTACTAAAAATACAAACATTAGCCAGATGTGTTGAAGCATGCCTGTAATCCGAGCCTGGGAAGCTGAGGCATGATAATTACTTAAACACGGGAGGCAGAGGTTGCAGTGAGCTGAAATTATGCCACTGCACTCCAGCCTGGGTGACAGAGCAAGACTCTGTCAAAAAAAGAAAAAAGGAAAGAGAAAGAAGAAATAAAGAAAGAAGAAGAAAGAGAAAGAAAGAAAGAAGAAAGAGAAAAAGAAAGAAAGAAAGAAAGAAAGAAAGAAAGAAAGAAAGAAAGAAAGAAAGAAAGAAAGAAAGAAAGAAAGAAAGAAAGAGAAAGAGAAGAGGGAGGGAAGGAAAGGGTAAGGGAAGGGAAGGGAGGAAGGAAATGAAAATTATGAAAATATCCCTCTACCCCAAAGCCATCCTACTGTCCTAGAATCAGTCATAACCTAATTCAATAAAACCAGCAGCCTGGAAATGCAGACCTCCATTTTCTCTCCCACTGTCTACACTGGCGTCCTTCTGACATGCAGGTGTTTCTGTGAGTTTCTGTGGACAAAGCTGGGTCTGGACAGCCCAGGAGATGAGAAGCTGTCCTGGGATAAACTTGTCCCTTTGGTACTGGGGAGTTGCAAAGCCACTGATCCACCAGGCTTAGCTGCTATTCTACTTGATGAAGAAAATCACTCCCATGAGACACAAGTACAGGATGCTTTCCCTGCCTAGTGGAGGGGGGGGTCCACCAGAAATCCCCTGCAGACTCCCCCAGCCCAAAGAGCCTCCAGTAGTTAAACGAAAGCTCCAAAGATTTGCAGCGAAGAGGCTATGGGCCTCTGGAGAGGTGCCGGTCCTCTCTAAACCTCTGTTTCTCCACTGTAAATTGGGTTAGCTTTCCACCCCCTTGCCCCTGACCTTGGACAGCTATTGCAAAGATGAAATGATACAGTGGAGGTAAAAGGCCTGGTGCAGAGCTTCATCCTCAGCAGCTGCACTGGGGCTCCAGTGATGGAGTCAGTATCATCATCGGCGTTATCATAAATGAACTCCTTGGTAGCACCTTGTTCTAGAGCTGCAGCTTTGAAACCTGTTGATGTGACAGAAACAGCAATAAAAACTTAGAAGTCAAAAGCTCTGGAATACATTTCTCAAAGTATCAGGCTGTGTTTTTCCCTCTCGTAAGTTTGCTGAATCTGTGGAGGTCACCCTGCAATGGGCAGTCCTTTGGGAGCAGGGAAGCAAGTTTGAGGCCCTAGGGGAGAGTAGCCTGGGCCCAGGAAGGGGAGGTCCTGGCCTGCCTTGCTCCATGAAGAGCCTGGGGACCCGTGCGCATGGCTGAGGGCCCTCGAGGGGGAGTAAAGTAGGAGGGGAGGAGGAAATGTCAGTGTTTTCCAGGTCCTGCAGCGAGCAGTGGCATTAAAGGTCTGAAGAAGCCTGTGGGGGAACTTGCCCAGCCCTGGTGAGGCTTGCAGACCAACTCTCTGTACTGGAACATGGCCTCTTGAGCTGCTTCTCCTCATCCCCAGGGCTTCTCCATCTGGCAGGGCTGCATGCATGCAGCCCACAAAGCAGCTGTTCTAAGAGCTTGTCTCTGGCCTGAGGTTCACTCAGGGTGCTCACCGTCTCTCACATTCAGGCTCACAAAGAGAGCAGTGGCCAAACACGTGAACAGTAACATACCTGCTTCTGTCATACACTCATCCTCCTCTGGGGTGGCAGGTCCCAAATGCAGGTTGTTTGTGTATCCAGTTGCAATGCAAAGGCTGTCATGACAGTCATGTAAGAAATGGAGTGAGAGAGTTCAGAAGCATTCTGTCTAAAGGGGAGAACTCTATTTAATTAGAATAAAAATATCGATTAGCTGTGTGGCCTCAAGGACAAGACCCCAAAGGCCTGCAGAGAATCAGAGACAGCGGTTCAGCTGCTCTAAGTGGTGCAAGGGAAACGGCTGTGCCCCCCAGAGCAAACCCAGTGAATGGAATGGGACGGATGTTGAAGACAAGGTGCTACTTGTAATAATCCCTCGTCATGACCCTGAGTCCTCAGTAAATATGACTCAACTAATAACACGCCTGGTGTGAGCGGAGTGGAAGTGGAAACCATACATACAGCCATGTTTCAACTCAGGTTTTACTCAAAAGGAAACAGGAAGTTAGCACAGGTCAGAGCAGAGGGTAAGCCTCTGGAAGCTCCCACAGATCATGGAGTGTGTTTCGGACTTTCAGAGACTGGGAAAATGGGGGTAGCGTGGAAATTTAAGTCAAGAGTAGTCAGATCTACAAGAAGCAGTGACACCCCGGGGAATCTCAGGGTTTGAAGTTGTTGCATAATAGAGAATTTGACGGGCCTCTGTTGAGCTCTTGGATTTCACTGGAGTTTATATCAATGAGATGACTCAGGATAGGGGCTGATGGGTCACCAGAAAGGCCCATCATGGTCTTTGAGCCAACTGAGTCTCCAGGGAGGGGCTGAAGATTGAGTTCAACCACCTGGTCAATGATTGAATCCATCAGACCTGCATTCTGAAACCCCAATAAAAACTCCAGACACAGAAGCTCAGTGGTGCTTCCCAGCTAGTGAACACACTGATATATTAGGAGGGTGACACTTCCCAGTTCCATGGGGAGTAGGTCTGGAAACTGCTTGGGACTGTCCAAGATATCACTTACGTATCTCTTTATTTTGCCGGTCCTGGTCATTATCCTTTGTAATAAAACATAATCATAACCACAGTGATTTCCTAAGTTCTGGGAGTAATTCTAGAGAGTTACTGAATCTGAGGGGAGTTGTAGGTCTCCTTCAGACTTGGTACCAGTTGGTCAGAAGTGTGGGTGCCCTGGGGACCTCTGAATTTACAGCATGTATCTAAAGTGAGGGCAGTCTTTTTTTTTTTTTTTTTGAGACAGAGTCTCACTCTGTCAACAGGCGCCAGGCTGGAGTGCAGTGGCTCAGTCTCAGCTCACTGCAATCTCTGCCTCCCATGTTCAAGCAATTCACCTGCCTCAGCCTCCCAAGTAGCTGGGACTACAGGTGTGCGCCACCACGCTCAGCTAATTTTTTTTGTATTTTTAGTAGAGACGGGGTTTCACTACGTTGACCAGGATGGTCTCGATCTCTTGACCTTGTGATCCGCCCGTCTCGGCCTCCCAAAGTGCTGGGATTACAGGTGTGAGCCACCATGCCCGGCCCATGAGGGCAGTCTTACTGGGAACTGTGTCTTTAGCCTGTGGGGTCTACACTAACTCCAGGCAATTAGTGTCAAAATTGGATGATAGCACACCAGTTAGGTAATAGGAAGTGAGTCTTTCATTATGTGAGTCCTCCTGTCTTCTTAAATCCATTTGGTAAACACTCCAAGTACAATCCTGAAAAAGAACAAGCCTCTTTGTTCCCCGCTTGGGTCCTAGGATCTGGTGAAATGCAGCCTTTGCTGTAGCCACATTGTTTTGTACTCTCATTACGTCCCCTCCCCAAAAACAGGGTGGCATGAGCTCATGGTGGGGCTGCTTGCTCTGAGGTGGGCTGGTTCTTTGGAAGGGCACAAGCAAACCATAACCCAGCTCCACCTTTGCAGTGGCAGCGCCAGGACTTCTGTTTGGGAGGTCCTTGGGATGACAATCTGGTTCTGAGACATCTTCAAGATGCTTCTGCATAACAAGCATATGGTTTTGACTTTGATTGTATGTTTATTTAAGGACGCTCAGGGAGGGCTGATGGAAGTTATAGGGTGGGGACGGCTCGGATCCAACCCATGCAGCTCCTTGGCCCAGCCATTGTCCCTTTGGTGAGGCATGCAGTCCCTAGAGAGATAAGTGTCAGATTATAAATCTTTGCCTCAGAGCAGCGCAGTTTCATTGCACTTAAAAATAATTAAACAAATCTGCAGAACATGTTTCCATTGCATTAGTTTACTTCACTTGGCCTCGCAATGTGAGGATCATAATTACTTAAATATTTCCCTTTACTATTTTTCAAAACATTTTTCTAAATTGTCAAAAAACATTCTGGAGACAGTTGGATAAAAAACATAGTGAACATGTGTCTGATTAATTTTTTAAGACAATCAAGATCAAATGGAAAAAATGATTGGAAATGGTTTCAGAGCGACAATAAAAGACAGAAATCTCAGAGCAGGGAGTGTGGTGAGTCACAAGGCAGGAAGGATTTATCATTTTCACTATGGTATTTATTGGAACGCAGATGACGGGGAGCGAACTGGCCTGGTGTGTAAATTGCCGAGGGTGGAGCGTAGCCCAAGGAGGCTGCGTCCAGTTAGGGCCACTCCCCCAGGTGGGCTCCAGGACCAGGCTCTCTCCTGATGCGGAGCTTGTAAAACAAGAGATCACTCTGAGCAGCCATTCTTTGTCACCTGTCATTACAAACAACTCGAGGGCAATTCGCTGGCTTCTCGACAAGCAGATCCGTCCCTCATCTGTCAGCTGACAATCTGGTCACCATCCCGAGGCCACCACCAGGGCTGCCGGGTGATGGAAAGCCTCTTGTCAAAGGAGGGTTGACGACGTTTACTCATAAGCACTTCCTGAGCTTGAACTGCATTTCATTTACTTTATTCAGTTTATTTCGTTGAGTCTTTTTTTAAAAACTGATTTTTAAAGTTCCAATAAACAATCGAGATCAGAGAATGTGATTTCTTCTTCTAGTGAAACAGTCCTACCCTTCTGCCTTCCTTCTCTAGCAGCCATTGTCTGGGAAATGTCACAAGGGGAAGAGATGCTGGGACCCTCTCTGAATTCGTTGCCCTTGCAGGGGTGATGTGGTTTGCTGTGTCCCCATCCAAATCTCATCTTGAATTGTAGCTCCCACGATTCCCACGTGTTGTGGGAGGGACCCTGTGGGAGATAATTGAATCATGTGGGAGGTTTCCTCCACACTGTTCTCGTGGTGGTGAGTAAGTCCCACCCGGTCTGATGATTTTATGAGGGGTTTCTGTTTTCACATGGCTTGCATTCTCTCTTACCGGCTGCCTTGTTAGACAGGCTTTTGCCTTCCACCATGATTGTCAGGCCTCCCAGCCATGTGGACCTGTGAGTCCATTAAACATCTTTTTCTTTATAAATTACCTGGTCTGGGTATGTCTTTATTGGCAGCATGAAAACGGACTAATACAAGGAGCTCCAAGAAGGTTCTAGGCAGGGACTCTGCAGTCAGACCATCCACCAGTTTGAAGGGTTCAACCCCTATTTTTCTGGTGAATTTGGGACTCCAGGCATGGAGGAGCACAGACTAGGGGTCTACCCTAAATTCCAACTGGAACTCTTTTGAAGGGATGTCAACATATTGAAGGTCATGACCCTATCACTGATTCTCATATCCCCATGACCTTTATTTTGCCTTTAAAACAATTTCTATTATTTTTTATAGGGCAGAGAATAATATGCCTTTTTGTTTGAAATGGCCAAACATAGGAGGTTGTCGTCCCAGGTCCCATCACAAAAAAGTATCTTTGTTTAAATTAAAGGAAATGGACAGACAGTGGGGGGTGGTCTTGCCGGTGATGCCCCATGCCCTCCTTGGCAGTTGGAGTTGATTCGTGTAGGAACCTAAGTCCTCGATTCTGGGAGCCTGAGGCAGGCCCAGGGACCCTGGATGCCTTGCTGAGGGAAGCTAGACATTGTCTGCTGGAAGCTGGGTTGTCTTCAGCGGCCCATACACAAAGCGGAATTGTCAGGCTGAAGTGAGATAATGTGGTTATCCACCTGGCACTCACTGGCCCTTAATCTGCCTCCCGGAAGCTGTGTTCAGGTCTGGAAGGCCAGCTCCATTCCCTGGTCACCCATGCTTTTACTGCTCCCGAAAATAAGGAACAAATGGTACACCTTGGCCAGAGGTATAACATGTTCGTGAAAGTGTACTGAACAATTAGAATTATACACAGTCATGCCTTGGCCCCTTAATGTTCATTCAAAATGAGGCAGAGGGTGCCCTAGGAGCTCACAGGCAGCAGGGATTGAAAAGTGGATTCGGGTGAGAGAGGGCTGAACACACACACACACACACACACCACACTCACGCGTGGTGGGCTAGGCCAGTGAACCTCTTAAGCTGGTGCCTACTGAAGACTCAGGAGGGGCCGAGACAGGGAGTGGCCAGGGAGGATGATGGTTTCAGGGAGAACTCCTGTCCACACAGCAAGGATATTTGGTCTGTATCCTGAGCAGCTGGGCTGCCCTGAGATTTCTGAAATCTCAATGCTCAACTTTATCTTACTTCTCTCTTCTCCCAGACTTGAGTTTCTAAGCTTTTAACATTTAGAAGTTGTGGTAGTTTTGATGCATTTTGTAGCCATAATTTGGTGAGGATTTCTTGTCAATCTTTGTAATCACTGGAGGTCCTGGATCCTGAAGATTTAAGGGTGGAGGCCCAGTCCTACCACTCATAGAGCTGAGTGGCTGTGGAAGCAAGGAGCAAAGAAGGGGATTGGGACAGGGAGCTGCAGCCTCACTTCAGACACCTCTGCACCCCTCCCTTTTGTCGCCAATTCTCTACCTACTAAGGTGCAGCCAGGTGGAAAGAAACCTTGAGTTTAACTCCTTTCTTGAGAGTGGCATCAATCATGTGTCACCTTTGCTGGGGAATCCGAGGACCTTGTGAATAATTCAGAAATGCTACATAGAATGCTTGTTGCTCCCAAGTGTTAATGAAAATATCAAGGGAATTAATTAACAGTCAATTATATCAATTTTAGAGTTGGACAGTGATTCTGATGCTGAGAGCTAAATCTGCATTTTTGCTACAGTTCCCTTCCCTGATTCTCAACTTGTCTTTGTCATTTCTAATCAAACTCATAGAGGGGAATGTGTTCAAATTATTTTCTTTGCCTTGCTGTGTTTCAGGTTACTTCTCATAAATAAGGCTAAAAACAGAAGTGGTTCAGTATTAGACATTTTCTACAATCGTGTGTGTACACGTGGCGGTGTTGTCTTGGTCTTTGTATTAGACTGCTTGGGGGAGAAGGGAGTTTCCATCTATGGATAATACATTACCCAGAAAAGCGAAAAAGCAAAAATAACATGCATGCTATTTGCATAGATATGTATATAGTTTGCCCAGACCATCACATGGAAGAGCTCACAGGAGATGAGAAGGTGGAAAAAGAAAATTGCAGGTAGCGTCTTCACCACTCGTTTACGACAATGAGAGCATAGGAATCCGCCCATCCTGCGTGTGTGACAAGTTTTCTAGGCATTTGTCAAACTTCACCTATGAAGGGATTTTACAACCCCTCTCTGATCTTTGATATTAAGAAAAGGCATTTCATTGAAAACAGTCTTTGCAGGATTTGGCACGAGTCGTCTAGAGTGCTTTATGAAAAATGACAGCTAGTAGAAAAGTAATTAAAGATGTATTTTGCTGAAAGCAAAAGTATTTTTGGAATCAATACCAACCATCTTAAATTTGCCAGTTCTTTCCACAATCATTGTGTGTTATCTGGAGGATCTCAATTCTAGAGAACAGGGGTGCCAGCCCCTTTCTGGTCTTGCTTTTGAGTCCTCTAGCTGCCTCCTCACCACCCTCAAGTAAGGTTACAGGAGGTCTGGGCGGGGAAGAGGAGGCATGTCTCTTGGAGGATCGGGAGCCAGCAGATCTCTCCCAGGAAAGCCAGCAGCTCCATGGGTTTCTCCCAGGGCAACAGAGATGTTTGAAAAGTAGCAGCAGTGGCTCTAGGTGCAGCCGAAGAAGGTGTTGGTGGTGGTGGTGCCTGTGGTTTTAAGTGGGAAATGAAGAAGACGTCTTCATCCATGCTTTTGAGAAGTTTCAAGGCAGAAAGACAGCGCTGCTACTTCTTCTCCTCTCTTTGTTGTCATTTTGTTGTTTTGAGACAGAGTCTTACTCTGCCGCCAGGCTGGAGTGCAGGGGCACAATCTCAGCTCATTGCAACCTCCGCTTCCCAGGTTCAACCAATTCTCCTGCCTCAGCCTTGAGAGTAGCTCAGACTGCAGGCATACGCCACCACGCCCAGCTAATTTTTGTATTTTTAGTAGAGAGGGGGTTTCACCATGTTGTCCAGGCTGGTGTCACACTCCTCAGGTGATCCACCTGCCTCAGCCTCCCAAAGAAAGTGCTGGGATTACAGCTGTCAGCCACCACGCTTGGCCTCTTCTCTCTTTATGGGAAGCATTTGCCTTAGCTGGTTGGGAGCTCCCTGCAGGTGGTCAGGGCTACCCTTCTCATTTGTGCGAGGTACCAGGTAAACCACATGAGCTCCATATGTGATTGGGCAGGGCTTAATTAATGACAAGATCAGGCTCCCAACCTGTGGGTCCCCTTTCTAGCTCTATTCTCCCCTTCTCTCCCTCACCTATCCTTTCTTTATCTGATGCTTACTCATCTTTTAGGTGTCAGCGTAGATGACACTTCCTCCAGGAAGCCTTCTTGGAATGCCTTACCTCCCAGTTGCATCTCTAAACATGAGCTCTTTTTCCACCCAATTTTATCATGCTGTATTTGGTTAATGGTCTAACTTCCTTAGAATTTCTGGGGCCAGGGGCCAGAATTTTCTCACCAATTTTCTCCCAGTTCCTAGTATGGGGACTTATTCTGCACTCCTTGCATTTGAGGGAGTCAGAGGCAGGGGCTGCGGACAACAGACATGATATTGTAACTGCAGTCATATTTCTGTATGTGGTTCTCTCATCCTCTTGGCCTACAGGTCTCTGGGTCCATGGGGGTGGTCCCAGGGTCTGAACAGACTGGCCTTTCCCAAGTCTGTCTGCATTAGAACATGAAGACACCTTCCCTCTCAACACCAGAGGAAAGCTGGGTCAGTGGGCAGTGAGCCCTCCACCGCTAGGCACAGAACTCCTTAGGACTGATGGGCAGGTACATTGAGGAGTTGAGGCGACTGAGGGACTGCGGGTGCCCGGGGAGTGCCATGGCTTTGTGACATTTGATTCTGCCACAGCTGTGGGGCCTTCCCAGGCCACTCTCCAGGCCACAGAGCCCTGCATTGGACACCTTCCCCTCCACGGGCCAGGAGGTGGACTCCACTGGCATGGTCAGGGTCTATGTGTTCTGATCCTGTAGTCATGGGGTCCCTCTGGGGGTGCTCAGAGAGCATCATACTAGAAGTAGAAGGAGGCTGGGGGCAGTGGCTCATGGCTGTGATCCCAACGCTTAGGAAGGCTGAGTGGGGAGGGTCTCTAAAGGCCAGGAGTTTGAGATCAGTCTGGGCAACATAATGAGACCCTGTCTCTATTAATTTTTTTTTTTGAGATGGAATTTTGCGCTTGTTACCCAGGCTGGAGTGCAATGGCGTGATCTCGGCTCACCACAACCTCTGCCTCCTGGGTTCAGGCAATTCTCCTGCCTCAGCCTCCTGAGTAGCTGGGATTACAGGCATGCACCACCATGCCCAGCTGATTTTCTGTATTTTTAGTAGAGATGGGGTTTCACCGTGTTGACCAAGATGGTCTCGATCTCTTGACCTCGTGATCCACCCGCCTCGGCCTCCCAAAGTGCTGGGATTACAGGCGTGAGCCACTGCGCCTGGCCCTATTAATTTTTTTTCAATTAGCTGAGCATAGTGGCATCCTCCTGTAGTCCCAGCAACTTGACAGGCTGAGACAGGAGGATTGCTTGAGCCCAGGAGTTCAAGGCTGCAATAAGCTATGATTGTGCCACTGCACTCCAGCCTGAGCAACAGAGTGAGACCCCATCTCTTAAAAAAATAAGACAGAAAACGAAATGGAAGTAAAGAGCAAGCCACCCAGCTCTCTGTCCCCTCCTCAGCTGGAACAAGTCTGCTTCTGTCTTCTCTGTCTCAACAAGAGTTCCTGTGACACACACCCTATGTATGTAATTACGAAAAACATAACGTATACATGTGCACACACATCATATGGTGTATATGTGTGTATGTATGAGCACATTAACACATACAACGAACTACGGCTCACTGTTTTGCTTACATCCACGTCTGTGCAGCAAACACGTTGTGTCTTCCCACTAAAGTTGTGTCAACACACTCAAAGTCACATGTACAGCTGAACTGAAGGGAGGGTGCTGTCATTTGGTCCAGTTTTCAATGTCTAGGTGCTGTGGATTTTCATTGCTTTGGATCTTAATGAGGCATTAATTTTTTCCCTCATTGACATGCATAGTCAGACATAGTTAATCTTTAGGACACTTGCTGGTCAGATGCCTGGGATAAGTATGGATTAAGGGAATTCTGATCACCAGTCCTCCCAGAGTGCAAGGCGACTTGGGAATTCAGGGGACGAGAGGGTTTTCTTGCAGGCGGCAGAGCTCCCCATGGCAAAGCAAGTTGTGTCCAGAAAGGATTTTGACCAACGGAAGTCAACCCCACGTGTTGGCAGCACGTGGGGTTGGCTGGGAAGATGCCCCCTCTGTGTTCATGCTTCCTTTCGATCTGTCTCTATATAGGGCTGAAATCTGAACTCAGCCTTCCCGGGACTCTACCCTCGGCTCTGGTTTTACGGTCAGGTGCCACTTCTTTGGAGAAATGCTGCTGCCTCCCTATGTGACAATCCTTAATCTACTGAAAAACCCAGTCCTGGACTAGTCCAGACACAGAGGGAGTTCTATTCAACACTACTCATCACAAACTGTGTTGTTAGCGCTCCACAGTGGAATGTCAGGTCCATGAGGTATGTCTTGAAATTATTTGCAAACGAATGGCTCCTCATTGAGGGGGATGGCTCTAGACCTCAGCCAGGATGTGTGTCTGTCACCAAATCCTCCTGCACTCGTGGTGCCCTCCACGTTGAGCCAGGCCCTGGCTGGTCTGAGCAGAGCTGAGCCAAGCAGAACCTTTTCTCCAGCCTGGCCTCAGACACTTCACCCCTGCTGTGTGGGGTACGATGGATGCTCTTAGGTCTTCTGCCGTGATCTGGTGTCTTAGTGGAGCTGTGTGCTCCCAGACTTCAGTGCTGCCTTTCCCAGAGACGTTCTCTGCAGTCAGAAAGGATCCGCTCTTTCCCTCACACACAGCGTTAGTGAGGCTACTTCTATTTGAGTGGGGTGTGCGTTCTCTAACTTCAAGTCTAAAATCAGCCTGTACGGCTTAGGCGAAAAGGTGCTTTAACCCCTCTTGGTGAGAGTGGAGACTCTGTACTGAAGAGCCTGTGTTGGAAGAGGATATGAACCTAGATTTTTATATTAAATGTATGTATTGCTTTGTAATCTAGCAAATTGACTTTTTGGCGTAGCTTCCTTATACTTTCTTGGATATATGAAGGCAGATGCAAGGATATTTATTGCAACGTTTTTGTAATCGTGAAAAATTGAAAACAATTTACATGTCCATTAATATAGGACCAAATAAAATGGAATGCAGCCATACAAAAGAATCTTATGCAGCAATTAGAAAGAATGAGATAAATCTGTATGTATTAATGGGGTAAGGCTTCAAAGTATATGGCAAATGAAGAAAGCATGCTATGGATAGCTACATTGGTTTCAGAAAGTTTATGGTAAAAGAAATAAAGAGGCCGGACACGGTGGCTCAAGCCTGTAATCCCAGCACTTTGGGAGGCTGATGCGGGTGGATCATGAGGTCAACAGATCAAGACCAACCTGGTCAACATGGTGAAACCCCGTCTCTACTAAAAATACAAATATTAGCTGGGCATGGTGGCGCGTGCCTGTAATCCCAGCTACTCAGGAGGCTGAGGCAGGAGAACTGCCTGAACCCAGGAGGCGGAGGTTGTGGTGAGCCGAGATCGCGCCATTGCACTCCAGCCTGGATAACAAGAGAGAAATTCCATCTCAAAATGAATAAATAAATAAAAAGAAATAAAGAATAAATAAATGACTCTGTTTTCTATAAGAACATATCTTTTCATATATTTGTAAATGATTACCACAAGGCATGGGAGTCTGCACCCCAAATTGATTCCAGTGGACACTTTTTAGGAAGGAGAAAAGGAACAGATTTGCAGAAGTAGACAACAGGTATAGACCCAGTTTTTTCTTTCACATGTGCATATACATACAGAGGAAACAACAGGATATGTACTTTGGGAGACCAAGGCAAGCGGATCACCAGGAGCTCGAGACCAGCTTGGGCAACATGGTGAAACCCTGTCTCTACAAGAAAAATACCAAAAGTAGCTGGTGTGATGGCGCATGCCTGTAATCCTAGCTACTGGGCAGGGGGCTAAAGGAGAGGTTCCTTTGAGTCCAGAAGGTAGAGGTTGCAGTGAACCAAGGTCACACCACTGTACTCCATGCTGGGTGACAACGTGAGACCCTGTCTCAACAAAGACAAAAAAGAAAGAAGTGCCTCTTCTTGGGAAATTCGACATCCTACGAGTTCAAAGAATTTAACCTGCCTTCAAGTTTACATTCAAATCTATGTCCTGTCCTACAGAGGACTGAGGCTCTCAGTGACCATTTGTGCAGCATGAGCTGTGAGTGGATTTGCTGTGACAGAGAGAGAAGGTTAAGACCAGCTTTTGCCTTCCAAAAGCAAACTGTTTAGAGAAGCAACCAAGATATATACCCAGGAAATAGGGGGCCAAGAATCCCAGACAGGTGCAGGGCGGGAGGGTAAGGCATGCTGCATGCTTCTCCCCAGCCTGGCCCCAGGCCCCCTATCACCACTGGTTCACCAGCTTCCCAGGATGGGACTCACCTTTAGCCACTCCCAGTGATCTCCTCAGAGCACTTCTTCCTTTAAAGACTGACTTACTCTGTGATCCCTGGGTCCAGAGCATAGAATCTTGGGTTACTGGGAAGGGCAGGAGTTTCTGGGAAGGTTTCCAAGGGGAGAGTGCATCGGGCCTTTAGGGACATCTTTGTTGGAGCAGGTCTGCATTCTGGGGGAGAAGCCTGGAGCAGTCAGGGAGGTAATGATATGTGCTTTATGGCTAAGGCTCACACCTTATCTACCAGCCAGGGGTTCTGCTTTCAGCAGACCAAGATGGTCTGGCCACCTAAGCACCTAGCAAAACTCTCTTTCTTGTACCAAACGCCTTGGCTGTGGCCATTCTGCTGCTGGAGCTGGATTGGGATCAGGGCTTTCTGGTATTTGATTTATAGAAGGTTCACCAACTCAAAGGCACTAGGGGACAGATAACAGATGGGGCTAGTGCCCCTTAGAGAGCGACAGAGACTGGAATTAAGCACACACCCTCTAAATACACACAGCCGAAAAATCGCCCACCATCACATCCAAGTATCAGTGCCACAAGCCCAATTTCTCAGGTTGTGGTTCCTGGTTAAAGGGGAGCTAGCGAAGGGTACAGAACCGAGGTTTGTGGAGTGTTGGGGTTGTGACACTGACGACCGCCTAACCCTCCTCCTCCTCCTACACGAGCCTTGGTTTCTCCGCCTGTAAAATGCAGCTGAGCCGCAGGGTCATGGTGAACCACTGTGACCCGGTGATCCAGCTTGGAGGACGCCTTGCACTAAGAAAGGGATTACACTCTGCTTTGCTTGAAACCAATAAACACTGCGTTCTTCTGTGGTCTCACTCCTCTTGCATCGGCTGAAGCCAACTGCGAACTGTCAGCCTCATTTTCTCTTCCTAATGAGAGGAAATCTAATATCAGCTTTAGGCTGGTCGTGGAAATAACCCAGCTCCTCTGATGTGAGGAGGGGGTGGAGGAGCCCCGGCTCCTGCAATCCTTCTGCATTGCCTGCCATCACCGCTGGGGGCGTGGTGGGGGAAGAAACGGTCCTTAGCTGGTGTCCTGGTCCCCATGCAGCAGGGAGATGGCTGGAACCCCTTCCACCTCCTTCAGTGGAGACTTCTTTGCACCATTAAAAAGGGTTAGGACTCCCCTTGCCGCCATGCAGAGAAAACTTTGGGCGGCTGACCCCGACTCTCCTCACGCACAGCCAATCTCCTTCCAATTGTTTCATCAGCGTTGGGACTGTCAGCTCAAACCTGACAAGTGACAAGTCTCGGGCTCATGCTGACTAGATAATCAAAGTCTTGTCAGGGCTGTCAATACCCTGCAGATAGGAGAGGACAAAGGGAGGAAAGGTTTCTACAGAAACCGCTGCCTTCACACAAACGCTGTCGAAGCCTCTTACCCAAATCACCTGTTTGTCCCTAAACGTCACTTACTGCCGAATCTATGGACTCAAAAGCACAAACCCTGAAAACGAAATAGTAGCCTGATATTATGTATAGAAAATGCAGATTTTTCTATTTCACGGATGATGATCTTGTAATTTACCATCTAAGAAATGCATACATGTATTTTTTGGTATCACTTAATTGCGGTAACTTGGTGGAAGAGATTTTTTACTGTATAAAAACAAATCTACAAAAAATCTAAACTGGAATACACCAGTTACATGGCATAGACTTGCCTACGTTTCATCGTTCTGGTAACACAAATAAATGAAGGCTGTGTTGCAGTGTCTAATAGATGCAGTGACACAGGTGTGTAAATACCTTCCAAGTCTCCACTTTGGTCTTGCTTTGCAAGAATATGCAGGTTGGTGAGCTAACAGCCCTCGCCGGAGAGTGGTGGCCCCTTGTCCATCTTCACACCCAGACAGCAGCATAGACTGAGATAGGCCAACTGGTCTGTGAAGAGGAAGAGGCCACGAGGGGCTTAAAGCCGAGGCCACCAGGGGCTTAAATCCAAGGCCTTAGGAAGAATAGGGGTCCTGGCATGAGCCCCCTTTCCTCTTCTCTCCTCTTTCCACACCCGGGTTAGTGCTAGCCTTCACTCTCAAATCAAAGCCGGTTGTCTTTGTAAAAGAGATCTCGTTCAGTGATACTAAGCCAGCTTCCTTCCCTGGACTGGAGGAGACTCCGGGAAATGCAGACTTCAACGCGAGTGTGCAGATGGCATTTCTCGGTAGAGAAATGGCCCCTGGAGAGCGGACTTAGAGCCCTTCTTGGGCCTGGGGCTTGGCCTGGGTCAGTTCATCCTCAGAGCACTTGGTGGTCTGGCTGCCCTGGCTTAAACCGGGGAGGATGGCAGGGACCTTGTCCTCTTGCTTTTTGGCCCTTGCTCTTCCCCAGCATCATGGCAGTGCCTAGAAGGTGGTGGATGCTGAAAGGTGGCACCTCTGCCTGTGCCTGGAGTTGGGGGCTGAAGGCACTGGGGACTCCTGCCGGTTGGAGGATGCAACAGCGAGCTTCATGCCCCAGGGAGAGCCATGGGCATCTTGTCTGTGAGGTTGAGACTGAGTTTGTCTCCAGGCCTCAGGGACTTCAGGTGCAACCTTATCTACTGTGTGGGCTCAATTCTCACCCAAAGTGGGCACTGTGCATTCTTAGAGCTCATTGCTGCATCTCCCTTCAGACACTCCTGGGGGAGAGGTTCAGGGAAGGGTTCAGTATCCATCACAGCAGGTATCATCTGCTACTTCACATTGCCCACTCTGCTCCAAAGCCTGCATTAGGTCCAGAGATTATGAATAGAAATAAGGCTCTATCCCTGCCTTTCAGCAGCTTATGGTTTAGCAAAGGAGTCAGGCACATAAATATGTGAGAGATTACAGTGTGGTCAGGAAGAAACAATGAGGACGGACTTACATTCAGTGTGGAAAATCATGGAAGACTTCCTGGAGGAGGTGACGATTGACCTGAAATTAGACTTCAGAATGAAAGCTAAATAGAAAGTAGACCAAAATCTTCTTGGCTTAGCAGATAATAATGGAGTGTGTTTCTATAGGTCCCATGGCTGGGCTGCATCTTTCAGAGGCTGGCGAAATCTGTAAAAGCCTGCACTTTGGTGGGCAAGGTTTGGTTTTTACGCCAGAGGTTTCACTTCTCAGTCTGCAATCCTTCTGATTCCTGTGGCTCTGCATTCATCAGGAGCAGGTGAGGCAAAGCTCTCTGCTCCAGCATTTCCTGCTCAAGGTCCTTCCTGAGTCCCACTTTCTCTTTGGTACTTCTGCAAAGCTTTTTTTGAAAACTCCTCTTTTCTTCATTGCTCTGTCCTTTCCCAGCCAGTACTTTAATCCCCCAAAGCTAAAACTGACTGTGTCTCTCCCATCTGCACCAGCAATTACTCTGGCCTTGCTTTTATGTGCTGGGGATGGCAGGATTTCTTCTTGAAATATTGCTCACCATCCCCAGGCCCATCAAATTGCAAGCAGCCATATTTAGAAGGGATTTGGAGTGGGGACAGGGGGCGTGCGTGAGTGTGGAAGCCAATATTCCCCTGTCTAATTTATATTTTACATTTCTGTAAAATCATGCTTAGAGTATTTTGGTAATCTCTGCAGAGATTAAGTATAATGCTGTACATTTAATTGATATAAGTGGTTTCAATTCTCCTTAATATGACAAATCTCCAGTGTGAAATATTCTTAGTTAATGATCAACATAAAATAGAGTTCATTTTTAATGTGAGTACAAGATTTGAATTAATTTGTAGCTAAAGCAGGGTTATTAAATTTTGTGTGCATTCTGTGCACAGGCACATGTTCGGTCATACATGGGGACCAGGGCAGACATGTATGTTCTAGGGAAGGATGTGAGGCATGTGCCCCTTCTGGTCTGAGCTGAGGCTGTCTATCCTTTCTCTCTCCCTTTGTCTTAGAAGGAGCACAAGAAGGGACTGCCCCTCTGGGGCCTCTATCTCTGCAGCTTCTTGGTCTTTGGTACAAAAGGAGCTTCCTGCTGTCCTGGGGTGGCCGGCCTGAACCTAGAAGCATGGCAGTTGTCCTAGCGAAGCTGGACAGAGTCTGCACAAGCCTCAGCAAGGTCACCTGCTCCTCCTAACTGTGTTTCTGACACAGCAATTACTCGCCTGAAAATTAGCATATTGCTTTACATTATAAAAACCATATGATGGTTAACATCACGCAGGAGAGTTCAATGAAAGTTTCAAGTTGAAAAAGTTTCTTGCAAAGTTATGTCCAGGGAGAAGGCTCCAGGAGCAGAACCCCAGCAGTGCTGCTCAAAGCCAGGAGGTTTGCGTTCCCTAATCTCAGCTGAATTCAGGGCTCACACGGGCAACTGTGCCTTCCCAAGACTCCCGAGTTAGGGAGCATTTGCGGAAAACCAGGGCCATGATCTTTGATCCAAGGTAAGGGTGCTCTCAAAAACCACAGCTGCCTCCGTCAGAGGCGTTCAAACCAGAGTGACTCCATCTTGAATAGGAGCTGGGTGAAATGAGTCTGAGACTTAGAAGGGCTGAATTCCCAGGAGGTTAGGTATTCTAAGTCACAGGTTGAGCTACGATAGATCAGCACGAGATACAGGTCATGAAGACTCTGCAGATAATACAGCATGCAGTGAAGAAGCCAAATCCCACCAAAACCAAGATGGCGACAAGAGTGACATCTGCTTGTCCTCACTGCTCACTATACACTAATCATAATGCATTAGCATACTAAGAGACACTCCCACCTGCTCCATGACAGTTTACAAATGCCATGGCAACATCAGGACGTTACCCTATATGGTCTAAAAAGGGGAGGAATTCTCAGTTCCAGAAATCACTCACCTCTTTCCTGAAAAACTAATGAATAATCCACCCCTTGTTTAGCAAATAATCAAGAAATAAGTATAAATATCCTTAGTCCCACAGACCAAGCTGCTGCTCTGCCTATGGACTAGCCATTCTTTTATCCCTTTGCTTTCTTAATAAGCATGATTTCACTTTATGGATTCGCCTTGTATTCTTTCTTGCGTGAGATCCAAGAGCCCTCCCTTGGGGTCCGGATTGGGACCCCTTTCCAGTAATACCTCCCCTGCTTTGAGATAACAGAGGGTAATTTTTCCTACAACTGTTAACAGAGAAAGGGGAAAAATAAAAGCTTCAGGGATAAGTGCCAACTGAATTTGAGTATTGTATAAACCGTGCCTGGGATGGAGGCAGCAACTTGCCGGAAGCATCTGTTCCGACTGGGCTGGACCCTCTGTTCTCCTTGCAGCTGGAAGTCAGAGCTAAGACTCCTGAAACTTTTCCTTTGTCATGTAACCCGTGCTGGAGAGACAGCTTTATATGCAAGCTGACCATGTGGCTCTTAAAGATTTCCGGTTTGTAACCACCTCTTTAATGATGCTGGGATTGGAATCCCAAAAAACAATGAGACCTCCGTACCTGCTCCTGGAGACAAGGCGGGGGTGCCCAAGACTGTTCTCAGGCAAGTTCAATTTCTATTGGCTTAAGCGGCTGCAGAAAGGATCTTTAATCACATATACAATATTATTGGCAACACTGTGCAATAAAAGGGCTGAATGCTTCGTTTTTCTAGATTTCCTTTTATATTTCAAAATTGCTTTTCTTTCAAATTAGTGTATCTTATACATTTTCTTGGAATTGCTTATGGCTTCACTTTTTTTTTTTTTTCCTTTGTGGGCTGACCATTCCTTTTGAAATTACCACCTCACAGGGACGGGAGACTTTCAAACACTTTGCATATGAAATGAAAGGCTTGAGTGTATTATGTCTCAATTTTTAAGAATGGCATAATTTTAATTAGAAATGTATAGATGAATAAAAATAATGCAGCTGCACGTTACTAATTAGGTATTTTATTGCTCTTTGATTTAAAAAAGAAGTGTGCCTGGTTCTGAGGGGGTAATGCCATCAGCTTGTTTGAAGCTCCTGGAGAGGAAAAGGGCGTGGGGGACCGGTGGGGTTGAGAAGGAAACACGTGCCCCAATAAAGACAAATGAAGAGACACCGCTGAGTGCTGCGAAAAGGATCTCTTTGAAATCTGGTATCAGGCAGCAGCCAATACTCTACCATTCTGAGCATCTCACCCCCTCGGCTAAGCAATTATCCAGGTAATACTATCCTCACTGAGGCTTTTTTCCCCTTGAAATTTATAGATAAAATAAAGGGCTAGCTCTACAGCACCGGCAGCCTGCTTTAAAAGGAGTCTGTCTTTTGTGCTTAAAGCAGAGACACGTGTGATATGTGATTGTTACCACTTGGCGGTCATTTTTCCCCTGGTTCCCTGGTTGGCTCAGGTGAGATAGGCTGTGAGCTCCCTGCAAGGCTGGACACCTGTGGCTCTGCTGCAAGTCCCTGACCTGCCCACCATGCCACCACACTCCACCTGAGCTGAAGATCGTATGATTCAGGAGCGGCTTTGTCGGAGGCATTTGAACCAGAGCGACTCCATCTTGAATAGGGTCTGAGTAAAATAAGGCTGAGACCTACTGGGCTGCATTCCCAGGAGGTTAGGGATTCTACATCACAGAATGAGAAAGGAGATGGACACAAGATACAGGTCACAGAGACCTTGCTGACAAAACAGGTGGTGGTAAAGAAGCCAGCCAAAACCCACCCAAACCAAGATGGTGAAGAGAGTGACCTCTGACCTCACTGCTCATTCTATGGTAACTATAATGCATTAGCGTGAGAAGAGACGCTCCCACCAGCGCGGTGTGACAGTTTACAAATGCCACGGCAATGTCAGGAAGTTTACCCTATACAGTCTAAAAGGGCAGGAACCTTCAGTTCCGGGAACTGCTCACCCCTTTCTCAGAAAACGCATAAATAGTCCACCCCTTGTTTAGCACATAATCAAGAAGGAACAACAAATATGAGCAACTGAGTGGCCCATGCTGCTACTGTGCCTGTGGAGTTTTATTCCTTTTTTTTTTTTTTTCCAAGATGAGTCACATTGTAGAACTTCACTATTTACAGAGAAAGCCCCTTCACGTGCAGAATCTCGCTGGTCTCAGGACAATCCTGTGAGGTAGGCAGCATCAGGAATGTTACTGCCCTGACAGAAGAGGGAACTGGCACTAGTGACAATCAGAATGGGTTTTAGACAGCTCTGGAATGTGCAGGAAGGATACCTTATAAAGAATCAAAGATTGCAGGCCCTTTATTCTTCCCCATGCCTGTTTGTGTAGAATCATTTACTCATTAAATTCACTGAACACCTTCAATGGGCTAGGCACTGTGTCTTAGGCATTGGGAACATAGGCGTACACAGGTCCTGGGCACTGTCCTCCCCTGTGGCTGGTCAGTCATCCTTGCTCTGAACCATGACCCAGACTGGCCTTGCCCTACTCCTCTCTAGGTCGAGCAGTGATCTCAGCCCAACTCTTGCATTTTGTTCTAGAAACCTCGATTGTTTCCCTATTGGTCACTTCCTGAAAGGCACTGATATGTTTATTCCTTTATTTTCTTCATAAGCTTGCTTTCACTTCACGAATTTGCCTCGAATTCTTTCTTGCACGAGATTCAAGAGCCCTCTCTTGGGGTTTGGATCAGGACCGCGTTCAGGTAAACAGTTTGATGGTTAGTAGGTGTTTTTGATTGCTGACACTATAAATCTATGAACCTCCCACAGGTAGGAGGGCTCCTCTCTGGGATGGTGGGGGAATGTGAGCAGATCCACAGCTGATTCTCTACTTCCACTGCCTTGGTAGCCAGGGCGACCCATGGTGAGAAGCCGTGGCTGTGGTCAAGGGTGTCTGTACCCATGCAGTAGGGCACATTTCCTAGACTGGGGAAGAGCAGTCTTTGTGTTGGCCCCGCCAGCTGTGTGTGGGTTGAATATGGCCAGGGTGGACCCTCCATCCTGTAAGAAACGTAGGTTACTTCTAACTTGCCCAGTTCTGAGCTATCACAATCACTCTCGTCCTGCCGTGTCACTGAGTTCTACTCGGCAAGTGTGGTTCCTCCCAAAGACATCTCACCAGGCTGCACCAACGGATGCTAAGTCCATGTACTTAGCAGCTTCAGGCTACTAACCTGGGGCTGGTTTTCCCTGAGTCCTTGCATCTGGAGCCAGGTGCACTGAAGGCATTATGGGGTTAACAGAGGAATTTCCAGAGTGTGGAACTTCTGCACAGGGGTGTCTTCCAAGAAAAGCAGAGCGGCTTCCCCCATTAGGAATGGTTTGTGGCCAGGAATCTCTGGGCTGTCACATCTAATTATGCAGCCTACTAATCAGCAGAGAACTTGGGCGCATCCTGACTTGAGGAAGTCAGCATCTGTTCTAAATCCTGCCCTCGGAGCAGGAGCAGTGCCAAATGTCGCAAAGACTGCTTAGCTGGGTACAAAAAAATGCTGTCAATAGGCCAGAAATGGAAAGAAGTCCTGGTTCCATTTGAATGAATTATTTTTTTTAATGTGATGGGGGAAAAAGTAATTTAATTACCTCTAATAAATATAAGCTCCCACCTTCTTTGAGAAAAAAAATATAGACAAGTTGTGTTTGGTTAGAAACAAAGAGTTATTCCCTGCTTTGGTTTCAGGAATAAGTAGCAAAATTCATGACCTCCTCACTCGAGTAATTGTTTTAAAAGCTGTTTCTTTGAGACTGCATGGCAGGTGTAGTATATTTGTGAACCTAGGCTCTAACCTACTTTGTCAAAAACATCAATTATTTCTTATTTTAGCAATTGCTAACCAAAGGACATGGTGTGCTAAGAATGACAGCTGCCTGTACACTTCTGCAGGTGTGACGTTGCTTTGTGCCTCAGTGCGGTCCCCAGCAGAGGAATGAACCCCTTCTCCATCATCAGCCTCACTTTTCCTAACTTTGGCTTAATATTTTGGTCACAGACTTTTTTTTTTTGAGACAGAGTCTCACTCTGTTACCCAGGCTGGAGTGCAGTGGTGCAATCTTGGCTCACTGCAACCTCCACCTCCCAGGTTCAAGCAATTCTCCTGTCTCAGCCTCCTGAGTGGCTGGGACTACAGGCATGCACCACCATGCCCAGCTAATTTTTGTGTTTTTAGTAGAGACAGGGTTTCACCATATTGGTCAAGCTGGTCTTGACCTTCTGACCTCAGGTGATCCACCTGCTTTGGCCTCCCAAAGTGCTGGGATTACAGGTGTGAGCCACCTCACCTGACCGGTCTATGGACTTCTAACAACAAAAGCAATACCTGTTGGAAGTCTTGACTTGCATTAAGACCCTGTGCAGGGGCTGGAAGACCACATTGGCAGAGCTTCATGATGGAGCTCATAGGCTACTGGATGAGACAAAACATTCCTGTGTGAAACAAAACTCTCTTAACAATACAAAGAACAAAGGGGTTTCAAAGCCTCTTGACTGCATGGGATGGTTCATCCCAGGAAAAGCATGGAAATGATGATTTGCAAGGTAGAATGTGGCAAGCTAGGAAGTGCGCACGCCTTCAAAGGTTGTGTGTTATTCACTCACAAGGCTCCTTGGGAAGGTATTAGTTAAAAGCACTCCAGCTATGTAATTTCCAACTTCTCAGCAATAATCACAATACGCCTATAGTGAAGTTCTAAGGGCTTTTGTTCCTGGACCTGATCCTATGGCTGGCTTTTTGGTTCCTATTAGCATAAATGAGCGGCACACATGGAGATGAGGTCACATGCCTTGATGATTTCAGTCAATAAAAGGGGATTGGAATGGACTTCCTCATTTCTTGATTTGTACAGAAGGGTGAGGCACAGACCAGGAGCCATAGCAATGATCTCCAAGCTTTATGCAGGCTACACCCACAGGATGAGAAGAGCTCCAGTGTGCTGTCCTTGGCACCAGCACTGGGGAGGGCTGGCCTGTCTCTGGTTTTCCCTAGTTTGCGTTGACAACTAGGAGGTTGGCGGATTTTGTATGGGGACATGGAGTCTGATCGGTACATTTTCCTTCACCCCACATAGGGCCTTGGGATCTTTTCAGAAGCTGCTTCAAGAGACTGGGCCGTAAGCCGACCCTCCCTAGACTTAAGGAAATTGCCTTGCTTTTCGGTCTGTCTCTTTCTCCCTGTCATCCTTGTTGTTCTAAGACCTCTTGTTCCAGGAAGTTCACATCTTTTCACATCCCTGTCCCAGGCACCCAACATACACTGGACAAAGGGATTTTTTTTTTTTTTAAAGAATTTCAACTCTTGTTTTAGATTCGGGGGTACAAGTGTTACATGGGTATACGTGTGATATTGAGCTTTTGAGTATGATTGAAACTGCCACCTAGGTAGTGACCATGATCCCCAGTAGGTAGTTTTCAACCCTTGCACCCCTCCCTCCCCCTTCTAGTCACTCCCAGTGGTCATCATTACCATCTTTATGTCCTTGTGTACCCAGTGTTGAGCTCCCACTTATAAGTGGGAACACACAGTGTTTGATTTTCAGTTCCTGTGCTAATTTGCTTAGGATAATGACCTCCAGCTGCAACCATGTTGCTGCAAAGGACATGGCTTCCTTCCTTTTTGTCACTGTGTAGTATTCCATGGTATATATGTGCCACCAAAACCCTCATCCAAACCATAATGGTCTCAAAAAGAGAAAGCCATGGCAGCCCCTTCCGATGAGAAAGAATCAGCACAAAAACTCTGGCAATGAAAAAGATCGGAGTGTTTTCCCACCTTGAAAGGATCTCACAAGCTCCCCAGCAGTTGGATCCTATAACTAGATTGAAATGTGTGAAATGTCAGGCATAGAATTCAGAATCTGGAAGGCAAGTAAGTTCCGTGAGAGTCAAGAGAAAGTTGACATTCAATCCAAAGAGGTCAAAAAAAAGAAAAAAAAAAACCCACAAAGGTCTTATGTTTCTGAGTGGCAGAAAGAGAGGCTGCACCTAAGATGCTTCTGCTCTCAGCCTGGCAACTGTTCTAATGTAGAGACCCCTCAGGTCCCAGCACACAAAGATAAACAGTTCTCCCATCCATGTCTGAGTCACCTTGGATTTTGTCCTGTAGTTTTATGTAGCCGGCACCTCCCTATGTTCCTTGTCAAGTCAGTCCTCCAGGTAATCAATGGATGGAATGAGTGATTAGCAAGTCTCCCTCCACACTACCATTCACAGAGACTGGTGTCTCTTTCTGGGGGTTTCTCCCCGGGAACCCAAGCCTGGATCTTCTTGGAACACACCACTTCCTATGCAGCCTTTTTCAGTTCTGTCTCTGCATTTCTCACAACCCACAGATCATGGTTTTGGGAGAGGAGTATTGGGATCCACGGATTGCCATCACTACTTCCAGAAAATTACAACCCTACTCCTTTGTTTATAAAATGAAAACAAAATCCCGTTCCATCCATGGCCCTGCCAGTGAACTATGGCACCTTCATTCCCCGCTGGTCACCATCTTTACTTCTGTATCACGTCAATGTCTGTCACTGTACACTTCAGCTGCTGGTTCACAGTCATCTCCATTACCCAGACTCTTCCCAGGACTCTGTGTGGTATGAACGCTCAGTCCAAGGCACGAGGCTTTTATCACCTCAATACCCTGCAGTACAATGCCCATTTCTTCCACCCAGCCCTTGACCATCAGTCCCTATAAATGCACTCTCCTTATCTCCAACTCCAACCCCAACCTCTCAATTTCCCAGTGAGCTTGCTTCACTCCTTGGGTCGTCATTGTGATTGGACCTTCTTGAGATTTCCAGCCCAACGAGTCTTGCCTTTCTTTCTGTCATTCTTCTCCAAGGCTTCTCACTTCCTCCTCCAGCTTTGATTCCAGAGTCCATCATCTAATAATCCCTTTTGTGGTTTGTTTTTAACTCCTTTGGCCCTGGAATGGCCTTAATACCAGAAGAACCCCAGTATTGATTTCTCTCAGTCTTATAAGCACATCTGAGTCTTGCTAGAGAAAAATCCCAAAATGGGACAGAGTGAAGGTCTACCCAATGCTGCACAGCAAAGGCAGCCTCGTTTGGGCCCCAGTTCTCTTCCACAGCCTGTTATATTCGAACAGTCATCTTAAGCTGCCGCCCTATCACACCAATTATTCTTGCTGAAGCGACTCACAGCCTGCTGGATAAATGACACTAGCACGTCGGTCCAGACCTTTGCCATCTCTCACAGAAGCCCAGTCTGCAGCAGAATTATCTCACCACCTTGCAGTCCACCACCAGAATCCTAGAGAATGGTCACCAGCGCTTTCCTGTATTTTCAGGCAAAGTATTTCACCTTCCAAGTCCAGAGGATGGCAGAGACTCACAGTGTCTTCTCTTATTAACCTAAACTGTCCGTGAGCTCTGTCCTTAGGAGCTGTGGCAGACAGCTCAGTTCCCCTGCTCAGCCATCCCTCCTGCTCTCCAGCTGGGTCCTCGGTATGGGTGGGGTGGGGGGACTTGTTCTCTTCTTCCCCTTTGAATTAGGCATGGCTGTTTGACTATCCCTGACCCTTGGCTCTGGCCAGAACACCGTTACCGGTACTAGTCCTTCCAGATCCACCCCCATTGTCCCATGACATGCACAGCAACAGACTTTGAGAAGGAGCCCCCATCAGGTTGGGTCCCTGGAGAGTACATGACAGAACCCTGCCAATGTGCATAAATAAGGAGTAAGAACAAGAAATACATTTTTACTAGTCTTTTTGCTTTTTTGTTACTGCAGCATAACTTAGCCTAACTCCACAGATCCAGAGGCTACAAAAGTTGACCCTTGAACAGTGCCACAGGGGGACTCCTGTCAATCCTGTGCCCCATTCTGTTGCCAAAGTGCTCCCTACTGCCCACTCCTCCCCTGAGGACCCCCCTTCTCTTAGGTCTCTCCTGTAGCCTGAGATGTCAATCATTCTCTCCTCTGCCTTTCGCGCTGATGATGGTCTTTGAGGAGGGATAACTAGGATCAGTTGAGAGAAGAAAGAGCAAAACTAGAACTTAGAGACAAACTGTCAATCACAGGGATGTCTGGTGCAGGAGGCAGAGAGCTGCTGTGGGTGCCGTGGCCCCCTAGTGGGGGCCCACAAGGTGAAGCTGGACTGGAGCAGGAAGCCACGCTAAGAATGAGTGGCATCACCGCTGGGGGAGCTCAGCACACCCCTCCCCTCCCAGTGTTCCCTCCCAGTCCTTGAAAAGGGCTTCTGTGGCCTGTCTCCACCCCTGCTCTTATTTGCCGTCCTCCAAAGAGAAGCTATTAGCCTAGGTAAACACTCCCTTTCCGGAGCCACTTGATCTCTGTACTCCCTGATTCAGTTCCTTTGCAAGGTAAATAACTATAAATATTAAAACATGTCAATAGCTTTATTAATAAATGACTTCTGGCTATCTTAGAGATTCTGTGCTGTGGGCTTTTTCGGTGTTTCATGTGGCTTAACCATTGTTGGCTGAAGGATAGCTGGAATCTGTCTAGTACAGCAGAGGGCATAGTATTTGGATTCTCCAATATGTTGGCCATTCATGGTGTTAATGCTTTTTTTCCTTGGTATAATTTTTTTCATCTAATTTGGAGCTCATGTAACATACAGCCCAATGTTAATAGGATAAGGCACAGTGATTCAGTCATGCCCATGCCCATCTTAGTGTTAGACTTTTAAACTTTTGAACCCTAACTTCTCACTGAAATGAAGCTTAACAAATTCTCCTCCCCAGAGCATTTTCAAAAGTCCTGTGATGAAATACACTTATTTCTCATTTGCAGTTAATTTGATATAATTTTCATATTATTTTCCCAAAACTTTATCCTAGTCATTTTTTTTTTTTTTAGGAATTATCAAGTTTTCTTCAAGAAAACTGAAAATTGCAACTCTTTATTTTTTTTTCCAAGACAGAGTTTCTCTCTTGTTACCCAGGCTGGAGTGCAATGGCACAATCTCGGCTCACTGCAACCTCCGCCTCCTGGGTTCAGGCAATTCTCCTGCCTCAGCCTCCCGAGTAACTGGGATTACAGGCACGCGCCATCATGCCCAGCTAATTTTTTGTATTTTTAGTAGAGATGGGGTTTCACCATGTTGACCAGGATGGTCTCTTTCTCTTGACCTCATGCTCCACCCACCTCGGCCTCCCAAAGTGCTGGGATTACAGGCGTGAGCCACCGCACCCGGCCCGAAAATTGCAACTCTTAAAACTAAGTCACTTATCTGGATAATGCCTTCTAGAAAATCTAATTCAAGTTTGGTGTCTTTATCTGGTCTTTAGTCTCATTTTAGCAGAAGGGCTCCAAGGAGCAAGAGTTTCAAGATTTTCCAGAATGAGATTCTCTATTTTCCTTGTGGATTTCCCCAGACCCACCTGCAGCCTTGGAGCAAACACCGTGAGCTCCATGGGTTTGACCTGGGCAGGTGGTCCCCATCTTCAATGATCTGGGCAACTCTCTGGCCACGTGGAGCTCGGGTTGGAAGTGCAGAGCTCTGACCTGAACTGCACATTGAGGATGTTGTCTGATCTCAGTGGCAGCATTGACTGCATTCTCAGCCACTCACCTTTCCTTCAGCAAAGGGGAGCTCTTTCGTGTTTCTACTGAAGACACTAAGCTACATCGATGTTTTCTCTTCTTCTTTCCTGTTACCCAGCAGGTTACCTTCAACCTCTTCCCAAGAAAGGGTACTGTGTGGTGCACAGAACTGGCCACATCAGACTCACCTGAGCGTCCTTTGACTACCAGCTCTGTTCTGTAGTGGCACTCCCTAGAAGGCTGGCAGGGGCAGGTGCCAAGTGCTGCCACTCTCTGGGAAGAAACAGATTTGTCTTGTGCCATTAAAGAATGCTCTGTTGGATGGGCAGATAACCAGAAGGCAGTGGCAAGAGGGGAAGCAGAGAAGTCAACCAGGAGGCTACGGCCATAGCCCAGATGGTAGACGGTGGTGCTAGACTTGGTGTGATGGTGAGGAATTTAGAGGGGAGGAGAAAGATGCATTGATTCAAGGGGAACTTTGATGTAAACAGCACCAATTTCCCTGCGTAGACTAGGTGTGGGTGTGAGGGGAGGTAGGAACTAGGTGTAGCCTGTAAGCTTTTGACTTGGCCAGCAGGGTAGGTGGTAATGTTGAGATGGAGAAAATTGGGCAAGAGGTAGGTTTGGGGGAAAACAAGTGTTCCAGCTCGTCATGGAAGATTTGTGACGCTGGCAGTGATATCTGTAGAAAAGACTCCAAACAGGTAGTCACCTGCCACACCTGGAGCTCATAAGAGAGATCGGATCTAGATGTCTAGCACTGTCAAATTGATGAGATTCAAGTCCTTGAACTGGCTGAGGGAATGACAAGACAAAACAGGGCTGGTAGTACAGAGTGACCCTGAAGATGCATTCATAGTTATTCATTTAAATATCATTGTAGTCTTTCTTTTTTTCTTGTAGAAATGGAGTCTCACTGTGTTGCCTAAGCTGGTCTCAAACTCCTGGTCTCAAGCGTTCGTCCTGCCTTGACCTCCCAAAGTGATGGAGTTACCAACATTTTAGCTTTTAATTATAAGGGACATGACTCATTTTCAAAATGTTGATCAATATAATGTGGTTCCCTGTGGATCACCCCTAAATCCCTGTCCTATTTTCATATTTATTCACTGTAACCAGCATTGGATGGATCTCCTTTTGTATCCAAAATGCAGCACATCTCTTTATGTCAACATCTAGATATAATTCAATAGCATATTTTCATGTCTTTCATATGTCTTTTATTTTAATTAAATATGTGTCTTAGAGATCTTCCCATGTCAACATATATAGATTTAACTTGATGTTTTAGGCTGCTGCTGGTATTTCATAGAAATATATATTTAATAGAGACAGGGTCTGGCTATGTTGACCAGGCTGGTCTCGAACTCCTGGCCTCAAGCAATCCTCCTATCTTGGCCTCCCAAAGTGCTAGGATTACAGGTGTGAGCCACTGGCCTGGGACACCATAGAATGAATATGCCACAGTTGACATAGCACTTCCCCTACTGAGGGACATTCAGGTTGTTTCCAACATGGTACCCTGCCTTCCAACATCTAGTGGTTATGTGGAGGTCGTGTGGAGACAGAGGACCCCCAAAGGGTCTTGAAACAGAAGACGTGACTAGACAGGAGGAGGAGGAAAAAGAGGAACATTTGCAATTCTGGAAGCCAAGAGTTGAGAGTATTTTGGAAAGAGAAAGGGGTTGAATATTTTGAACACCCACGAAAGGTTAAAGAAGCTTAAGATCTACAAGCATCCATTGAATTGAGGAACATGAAGCTCAATGTTGACTTGTCAAAACTTTTTCAGTGGACAGTGAGCATGGGAGCCAGACAAGAAAGGGGTGCAGAGGGAACAGAGGGGAAGACTTAGCCAGGGTAGCCCTCTTGTGCACTACCTAGAGAGGTCGCTGTGAACGTAAGCCGGGAAATGAGAGCTAGAGTTTGCAGGAGAAAATGGGCTCAGGGGAGAAGATTTCCCCTTTTGTTTCCCCCCTTTCCTCCCTCCCTCCCTCTTCCCTCCCTCCCTCCTTCTCTTCCCTCCCTCCCTCTCTTCCTTCCTTCTTCCCTTCCTTCCTTCCCTCCCCTACTTCCTTCCTCCTTCCCTTCTTCCTTCTCTCCCTACCTTTCTCCTATCTTTCCTCCCTCCCTTCTTCCTTTCCTTTCTCCTTCCTTCTCTCCTTCCTTCCCTTTCTCCCTCCTTCCTCCACACTTCTTTCCTCCCTCCCTCCCTCCTTCCCTCTCTTCCTCCTTCCTTCTCTCCCCCTTCTTTCTTCCCTTTCTCTCTTCCTTCCCTCCCTTTCTCTCTCACTCCTCCCTTTATTCTCTCCCTCCTTTCTTCCCTTCCTCCTTCCTTTCTTCCCTCCCTCCTTTCCCTCTTCTTTCCTCCCTCCCTTCTTTCTTCTTTCCCTCTCTTTCTCCTTCCTTCCCTCTATCCCTCCTTTCTTCCCTCCTTCCCTAGTCTCTTCCTTTCCTCCCTCCTTCCTTCTTTCCCTCGATCCCTCTTTCCTTTCTTCTCTCCATCATTCCTTCCTTCTTTCTTCCTCTCCTCATTGCCCTCCTTCTTCCTTCCTTCCCTCCCTCTATCCCTCCTTCTTTCTTTCCCTTCCTCTCTTCCTTCCCTCCCTCCTTCCTTCTTTTCCTCTCTTTTTCCTCCCTCCTTCCCTTCCTTCTTTCCTCCAGTTGGCACATGTGTGGCACAGCTGAAGTCACAAGTTCTCAGACTCTGTTTCTGGGTTTCACATTGGAACGATGATGATGTCTGTGAGCACGTGGTAGGCACGGTATAAATAACGCTTGAGTGAATTTGAAAGTGAAGTGCGCGTTTTTTGCAGTTGTTTCCTCTTAGGAAAATGTATGAAGAGCCCTTAGAAGACCGTAGGCACCTAGACCCACTCGGTGCTTGTTACTTGTGGCCAGTGGCTGTCATGGGAGAACAAAGACTTCAGCAATGCTCCATGCTCCAAGACTTGCCTGCCTTTGACTCACAAACCAAAGCGACCAGGGCTTTGGGCTGGATGTAGTGAAATGCACTTGGAGGAGGCGCCGGTCAAGGAGTGGTGGCTCCTCCAGCTCCTGCCCCGTGTGTGGTCACCGCCTCTCCCTCTACCTCATGAAATATTTCTTCAGAAGCTACATTAGCTCTGTTGAATCAGCAGAAGAAAAAATTTTAAGTGAATTTACTTGTGTAGAAAAGAAGAGGACTGTGGCTATTTCGGACTTTGATGAGATGCCCTTTGCACAGCTGGAAAAATGAGAAGTTTGCATAACCAAAAGTGACCAAGAAGAGTCACTTGGCTAGGGGAGGTGCTGCAGGGAGGCTGAGCCCACCTTCCAGGGAGGTAACGGTCTCTGCACATCCAGGGCAAACAGCACTCCGTGCCGCTTGCTAGGCCTGACCACTGCACCAGG